>NW_026691656.1:674397-1011595 GCF_020826845.1 Diceros bicornis minor
CCTTGAACAGGACACTGGGCTTCCAAGGATTTCTTCTCATCAGCCTTCCCTCTGTTTGTCTGATAGGTTGCCAGTGGTCAGGACTATAGTCTGTTCCTAACGTATAAAGGAGAGTTCTATTCTGGTGACTGGGGCGCAGCTGGGCAAACAGGTAGTGGACCTTACACCCCCTTTGGATGGTGCAGTCTGGAGCTGTGAGCAGTGGTTCTTTCATGGGCTAGAACCACCTGCCTTCATTTGACTCTTACCTCTCTTATCACTTCCTGGGGCGCCACTCTTCTGTTTGTCCCTTCCCAGTGCCTTCACCCCTGGCTCCCATGGAAAGGAACCGATAAAAGATTGGGTGGAGGATTAGAGCCAACCCTCAGCAGAGGAGCTGTGAACCTTTCTCTCAGCAGGGACAGGAAACCGTGTGAGGCTTTCAAAGATAAAACAAGTGTCCCCTAAAAGGAGCTTGATGTTCACTGATTTGGGAAGAATGTGATTAATGCAGGGAGGAATGATTGAGAAATTTTCTCAAGCTTGTATATTTAACCTTTTTGTTTCTGATATTGGTCTGAAGGGAGGGCCATTAAATATAAGACTAAATCTTTTAGAAATCCTCAGTAATCCTACCAGCACATGAAATCATCTTTGTTCATTGTCTAGTGTTTTCTTCCAGTCCTCGTTCATATGTGCACTACTTTTTTTTCCTCCAAAGCCCCAGTAGATAGTTGTATGCCATAGCTGCACATCCTTCTAGTTGCTGTATGTGGGACGCGGCCTCAGCATGGCCGGAGAAGCGGTGCGTTGGTGCGTGCCCAGGATCCGAACCCGGGCCACCAGCAGCGGAGCGCAGGCACTTAAGCGCTAAGCCACGGGGCCGGGCCTTTTTTTCTTTTCTTTCTTTTTTTTTGATGAGAACGTTTCGCCCTGAGCTACCATCCGAAGCCAATCCTCTTTTTTCTAACAAAGATTGGCCCTGGGCTAACATCTGTGCCCATCTTCCTCTACTCCACATGGGACGCCGCCACAGCATGGCTTGACAAGTAGTGCATCAGTGCACGTCCGGGATCCATACTTGGGAGTCCCGGGTCGCCGCAACGGAGGAGCGTGCACACTTACCCACTCCGCCACCGGGCTGGGCACCATGTGTGTACATTTGTATACAGTAATCACACCATAGGTGTGGTTTTATATGCTTGTTTTATCATTTATACTTACATAAAGCATTTTTCCATGGTGGTAAAGTTTTCACAGATACAGTTTTTAATATATGTATGATATAGCATCAATTTAATTTATCATAATTAATTATTCATTTAACCATTTTATTAAATAATTACGTAAGCATTTCCCTGTTGTCAGGTGGCATACTTCTTTGGAGGCGGAGTGCAGTGGCCCTTGGAGATATCATGACATTTATCTTGTGTGCATACGTGATTTTTTCTTTCGTTTGGATTATTGCTCTAGGATAAATCCCAGGAGTGTCAAAGGAGTAGGATATTTTTATTGTTGTCAGAATGTGTTGTTAAATTGCTTTCCAGAAGTTTTACCAGATGATACTGCCAGCAGCAGTGGGTAGAAGTACCACTTGAATTTTGTGGGTGAGGCATCTGGGGGGCTTAGCTGGGTCTTTGGCTCTGAGTCTCTCCAAGGCTGCAGTCATCGTAGGGTTCCACTGGGAAGGCTCTGCTTCCAGGAGCACACCGATGGTTGTTGGCAGGATGCAGGGGCCCCAATTCCTTGCTGGTAGTTGTCCAGCAAATGGTTGCTGGCCAAGCCTTCCTCGGTTCCTTGCCATGTAGGCTTCTCCACGTGGCAGCTCCCAACATGGCAGCTGGCTCCGTCAGAGTGACCAAATGAGAGGGTAAGACGGAGTGCCAGTGAGACAGAAGCCAGTGTTCTCTCATTTAATCTGGGCAGTGACCTCCCTTCACTTTTGCTGGCCTTCTGCTTGTGAGAAGCAAGTCACTAGGTCCAGCCCCCACACAAGTGTGGGGAGTACACGTGGGTGTGAACAGCAGGAGACGGGGATCACTAGGGGCCATTTTAGAAGTAGCCCGCCACAACCATGATCTTGACTGTGGCCTGAGCCTCCCTCTGTCAGTGACAACAGTGATTTCTTTCCAGTGGCCCTTGCCAGAGCACAGTTACGTAAAGAAGCTCTCTGCGAGCCAGGCAGCAGAGGCCAGGCCCCAGCTCTGCCAGCTTCACTCACCTAGGTGTACACTTTCTGGATCAGTAAACCCTTCTTTTCCTTTTGAGTCAACTTAGGGACTGTTGTTGTTCCGCTGTCTTCAACAAAGCACTTAGAATCTGTCTTTCCAAAGCACTTAGAATCTGCCTTTCCAAAGTTATCCCTCAGCAGAGGCACCAAGATCAAATCCTGCTGGAAAGCTAAGTTGGCCACACTTCATCCTCCAGACCGCTGACCCTCCCATCTCTCGCTCTCAGCAGAAGAACCTGCCTCCTGTTTCATAGAGGAAACAGATGCCGTCAGCTGAGAAAGCCCTCAGTTTCCCACTCGTACTCCTGCACACTTGCCTCTACCTGTCCCCGCCCTGGGTCCCTTCCCTTTATAGCGGTGGGGGAAGCGTGTCTCTTCCTACTGAAGCTGATGCTTCTCTCTGTGCCCTGGATCCCATCTTCCCCCGTTCCTCAGAAGCCTCACTCCATCTGCTGGGCCTTCTTCCCCACAACTTCAGCGTCTCCCTCTCTACTCGTCCCTCGCCATCAGTCTTTACACATGACTCAGGTGTCTTCCATCTTAAGAGGCCCTGTGTGGAGCCCTCCACATCCTCCCATTCCCCCAAGTCCCACCTGTTCGCTTCACCTCCTGCCTCCACTTCTAGGCCAGACTTCTCAGGAGCTGCATTGACTTACTGTCCCCATTTCCTCGTCTCCTTCTCATTCCTCTGTCCGTTCCACTCAGATTCCACCCTTATCAGTTTGCTGAGTGGCTCCTGCTAGGGTTACGGTGACCTCCATGTTGCTGAAAACAATAATAAAGAACCTGGAGACCATTGTCCAATCTTTCCCTTTCTTGATCTCTCAGCAGCCTTTGACATTGGCTATGACGTGCTGAGCATCTTGGTGAAGAGCGGTCTTCCTTTCGCCACTGTGACAGGGTTCTCTGAGGGCTCTCTTCCTTTCTCATTCCTTCTGGGCTCATTTCCTGGCTGTGCTCCTGGGCCAGGCCCTCCTATGTCAGAGGTCCCCATGGCAGGACTGTGCTCGCCTCCTTTCCTCTGCCTTCTCCTTCAGAAGGTCTCACCCTCACTGTGGCTGCAGTTACCGTCTGTGTGCTCAGGACTCTCCAGCTGGCAGCTGAGGCCCAGCCTGCTCTTGGGTGGTGCAGACATCTCTCAGTGCCACTTGACGTTTGCTCTTGGCCATCTCTAAGCACTGTGAGTTCAGTGGGTCCAAAAGTGAACCCCTGCTCGTCCCCCGCCTGCTCCTTCTCCACTGTTTGCCATGTCCACTTATGTTCCCCTCTAGGAATCATGTCTACTCCTTACTTAGAACACTTACCGGCTATGCATTGTGCTTAGAATAAAGACCAGACCCTTCCGTGATCTACAGCATCCTGCATGATCTACCCTCCCTGCTCCCCACTGGCGTTTTGCAAATATTCTCCCTCGTCCCCTGGCTTCATCCACTCGGCCCTTGTTTAAACTCCCTCAGTGGGCCATGGCCCCTCCCTCCCTGTGCAGGTGCTGTCTCCCCTACGTGGAATACCGTGCTCTCCCCTCCCCTCCACACTCCTACTCATCCCTCAGACTGCGTGGATAGAATGAAGCCTCCTGAACACTCCTGCCCATGAACTATTTCAGGCTCCCTGAGTTTCCTCACGGAGGCCCCTGTCCTGCCATCCTTGCAGTCAGCACAGATTAATTGGGTATTAATTTTGGCTGACTTCTGCCCCCTCCACTAGACTGAACTCAGAGAGAGGGACCGGGTCTCTTCCTTCCCCTCATATTCCCATCACCAGTTAGATGTTTAGCATATGTTTGCTGTTTGGGACATATTTGTGGAGTGAATGAATGATCTGGAACTTATCTGGTCCTTCCATTCACCAGAATCCTTCCAAGTTCTCACTGGTTTGTCTTCCTAACAGTATGGACCCTTCCTCTGACTCGGATGAATGTCCCCCGGTACTTGAGCTTCTCAGTTGTGGGGACCGTTAAGCACGTGGCGTGTAGGGGCATGGGCTGTGCTGTATGAAATGGTGAGAGCCTCTTGCAGGCAGGTCATTGGGAAGCTGTAGAGGGGTCGATGGCGAAGGGTCGGTGTCTGTTGGATTCACAAGCACAGACCTCAGCCTGAGGGAGGGAACGTGGCTGTGGGAAGACCTAGTTAGAGTGAGTTCAGTTAATACAGGGTGAGGGTGATGTTCCTGACAGAACGATAGTAGCCCTGGTTTCTCTGTAGACAAATAGCCAGCCCAGAGCTTAGTAATTCTGTAGTAAACCTCTGGAGTGGAGAAGGAACTGCTTTCTCCCCCTCCCATCCCCTGGGCCAGAGACTCCGGCCCTGCCTTCTCCAGAGAGGCTGCACCAAGAAACAGAGACAGAGGGAGAAGAGCCTTAGGGTTTCGACACTGAGGTCCTTGCCCCTGGGATGAAACATCTGGCATCACTGATGGGTATTCCACTTTTTATAAGCAAAACATCATTTCTGATGGTTTTCGGCATCTGGCCCTAAGTTGTTTTGTACTTGGCTTGCTCTCCTGGTCAGTGTGAAACTTAGAGCTGTTAGTAGGGGGACAACTGCCCTTCTGAGGCTCTCTTGTCTTCACATGGGGTTTCTGGGTGATTTGTTGACTAGGCCCCTCCAGGTTGCCCTCCAGGTGTGGGAAATTTATATTCTGAGCTTGGTTAGTTTGTTTGACATATGCCTAGAGTAAGAATTTAAAAGAGGAGAAAAGAAATTGATTCTTTTCCAAGTGTCATTAATGTGTTTTTGCCAAGCAAGGAGGAGAAAACAATCCCTGTGGATCTAAATCATCCCGGTGGTGCAGTTTGAATTTCTGGTGAGGAGGGCTGCACTTGGTTTGACTTAATGACCGCTGTTTTTACTGTCATGTAGAAGGACATGTTTTTGTCTGAGGCTACGGAATTCTTGGCAAAGGACCAAACCTAGTGGAAACTGCTCTTCCGGAAGTGATTCCACCCACTCTCTTCAGCTTTATGGAGTTCACCCAGAAGTCCAGGTTTCCCGCATTTGCTGTGGACTCAGCCACTTTGCTCCCCATACCAGTAAGTGGCCAAGCTCGTGTGGCCCTAGTGATGGGCCGACTGCACTCTCTTGGATTCACCCCAAGCCGTGGGCAGCTTTCAGTGTCCATCCATCCAGTGGAGGGGTGCCCCACGTGGATAATTACAGAGAGCAGCTCATTCAGAGGTTGTTTGGCTTGAGGTTGTATAACGTGTGTCTTTTTTCATCCTGGAGTTTTGTTTTTGGTTCCTTTGGTTTGTGGTTGGGCTCATGTGAAAGTGAATTTTATCAAGAGGACGCCAGTCGGTGGGGGGGGGGACCCTCGAGATGTCGGGTTGCTGGGGAACCCAGCAGAGGTTTGGTGAGTCCCCGGGAGAGCCATTGGAAAATGAAAGTGTGGGATTCATCCCGCTCCTGGCCAAGCCCAAACCCTGACCCGGCCCAGGAATGGGGACGGCAGGACGCTGATTTGTCAGATGCCCTGGGGTTTTGTGGAGGAAAACATGCCCCATTTCTCCAAAGTGCCGAGAGAGAATGATCAAAGCCAAGGCTGGAATGGAGCTGTTCTTGAAGGTTTGCCCAGTTGCAAAGCCATCGGACACCCAGGTGCCTCCCGCCCTCGGATGTGCGCTTTCCTTGATGGCCTCTCCCGTTCCACCACAGTAACTGTCGGGTCAGTCTGCTAGTCTTTAGTTGACCTGACTGGTAAGACTGAAGAAAATTAATTTCATTTTGTGGGGATCCTCACGTAAATTCGCTATTTCCTTGCACCTAAGAATGTTAATTTGTAAATCTCAATTACTCATCTCTGGTGAGTTATTGTTTTCTCTTTAGGCATCTGGGCCAGGTCAATGAGTTGGGTCATCCTCGTTTGTGTTTTCTGGCCCCACGCTATTGTGAGGACTATCCAAGGGCACCCTGACCCAGAGTCCTGACTGCCCTTCAGTTGTCTTCTGATGTTCAGATCTCAGGCCTGTAACACACATGGGCTGCGGCGTGGACTGTGGGGGGGTGAGTGTGTGCACAGCACCCTTGGTCGCAGTGATGACCGGGGTAATCCCTCAGCACCGTCACTCGGAGTCAGCACTTCCATATGCTAATGTCTTGAGGGTGCCAGACTCTTCTAAAGCTATTTTGATTTAAAAAATGAGAGTCATTATGGACTCAGTCTGGAGGTATCAATGATCTATGGCTTAAAATATGCAGAGTCACATCCTTGGAAATCCGTATGAAATGTGCAAAGTATTCAACTAGAGTACACTGTTTTCTGTTTGCTGTCATGCCATGTGGACGTTTTGGGTCACATCGAAATGAAATCCCCTGCTAGATTTCCCCCAAGACCCCACAACCACCCTCCAAGTGCCGTGACTGTCCTCAGTAGAGGGAGCATCAGAGCTTGGGTATCTCCCCTTCTGTGCCCAGCATTTGCATGTGGTCAGCTGGGAGTTGGACTTGGTTGGTTTCCCCTGAGATCTGCTAACCTTTTGGGGGCCAGACTGAATTGTTCTGTTAAATATGTAAAATCTGAGGGTGGAGGCCCCAGGGTGGTGGTTAGACCAGAGGGCCTCTGGCAGATGGGAACAAAGGGATTCCTTATTAATCAGTCAGATTATTTTAGTCATGGCTTCTCCATGTCTTGTCTACTTCTTCTGCTTCTCAGGTGGAGGTGGTTAAATGGGGCCTCTGTGGCAAGGAATGCCTAGAGCTGATGTGGACGAAAGTGTTATCTAAAGGCTGGGTAGCAGGAGGCTGCCCCAGGAGGTCTGGGGTCCCATCCTGGAGGTGGACATTCCCGAGCCCAGTCTAGATTTGTTCTCCTGGACTGTCCTCTAGAGCACTCTGTCCTTTCTTGTCCCTCCTGGCACTTTTTACAGTTTGTAAACATGTATATATTGGTTTGATCGTTTGTTTCTTTCTAACTGTTTGACTAGCTCCTGCACAGGAACCGTACATGTTCACTCACTGTCCTGTCCCAGCTCTCAGCACATAGACATCGACCCGGCCCAAAGAGGTGCCCAGTCACCCTGTGTCCCTTGACCAAATGCTGCCGAGATGTGGAAACCCAGACAAGGAATGACAGATGGAGGTCTCCCTCTATCAGGGCATGACCAGGACTGGAGTGTGTTCAGACTTCAGGAAGTGTGGAGAGCAGGGTGTGGTCGGATGTGGCTGTGGGTGAGGGATGTGCATAAGGGGCGAGCAGAGTGGGCCATGACCGTGGGTGAGGGGCGTGTATAAGGGGCGAGCAGAGTGGGCCGTGTCCAGGAGCCTCCTGGGCCTACAGCATCGTGCGTGTGCTCTTCTCCATGTGAAGGACACACCGTCATTTGGGGCTTGCACATGTTTTTGGTTTGGGGATAGTATACCTTTCCTTTCAAAAGGAGTCGTTAATGCCTGGTAGAAATTGAAGTTTAACATTGGGCTCTGTTTGTACCTGGTTCTAGAAAGCCTATTCTCATGACCCTTCCTCTTCTTGGTGACTTGCCCCTGGCCTAGCCCAGCCAAGCCACCCTTTTCCTTTCTATGCAGACGAAGGAGAGCTGTTTGTGTGAGGCAAGAACATCCAAGGGTGCCTGGGAATCGGTTGCCTGGAAGACCGGTATTTGCCATGGAGCGTAAGGCTGGACTGGACGGGCGTGAGTGCGTGCCCACAGAGCAGACTACCTGATGTGGCAGCAGCGTCCAGTGTGTGGCTGGGTCAGGACCAGGTCCCTGGGCACTGCTTCCCCTCCCAGGTCCCCGCTGGCCTCCTCCTGCCCCAGCGCACCCTCTGCCAGGGCATCAGGAGAGACCGCGTAGTGGTGAGGAGCCAGAGCGAGTGCCCAGCAGCAGCTTCTCAGGCTGCAGGCTCCCTGGCGCTGAGCTCCTTCCTGGGGCTGTGAGTGAGCAGCCTGTGGAAGCAAGGGGCAGCCTGACCAAGGGTTCCAATCCCCCTGTGCCCTGGAAGAGGCCTCGTCAGAGGCTGTCCACGGGCATGTGGAGCAGGAAAACAGAGACCCCCCGCGACCTCACTGAGGCAGAAGCTACAGGCTGGGCTCCACTAGGCCCAGAGGGGCTCCCAAGGGGGAAAGATTTGAAATGACAAAGCTGGTGTGCCAGGAGCTGTTTGCAGAGGCCCATTTGGAGGAATGGTTTACAGCGCATTTAAAAGAAAGCAGGATATTTAATATTTAGAGTGCCTTACCACAGCCACCAAAGTGAAAAATAATGGTTTTCATAACGGGGAGGATGCAATTAGACCAAAAGGCTCATTTCAGAGTTAAAGGGTTCTTTCTTAAATTGTAGTTTATCTTACTGTTTACTAAGTCAGTTCTTCTAAACAAAGCTATTGATATTTTTGAACACAGAACTTATGTACTTGGTACAAAGTGTCTTATGAAAACTAAGTCTCCCGTCTCTTGTCCCAGAGGCACCACCGGTTCTGGTTCTCATGTTCCCTCCAGAGAAAGAGTGCGGAGAGAGCGTGTGTGTGCGCATGCAACCGTGTGCACACACAGGCCTAAATATTTCCTTTGCAGGCTGGATTTTAATAATGTCTTTTGAAATTGTGAAAAGCATTTTTAAAAAACACTTGTAAAAATGCAAAAGAAATGTATAATTTAAATACAATAAGGATTTATCTTTCAAAAACCCACTGCAGAGTGTTTCGAGGTACTTTGGTGTTTCAGGGGCTGTTTCCATCGGGTCTTCCCTCTGCCGCTGGCTCTCCTGGTTCCCTGTGACATCGGCAGGCCCAAAGACACAGAAACTGTCTACACCATTAGCTTCGTTGCTATAATTTATCCTTTTTTTCCCTGCAAAAAGTCTGTCTGCAGGCTCCGGGCTCCTGTTACTTCAGTGAGTGTGTGAGGACACCCTGAATACAGTGACCACAGGCCACTCCGACGTGTCCTCTGGCTGTCCTGACATCTTACATTCAGGCTCTGTACTTCTGCATGGATTGGGGTCTGTAGAGGAGGGCAGTGCAGAGCTTGAGTGGCAGGTGTGGCCTGAGAAGGTGGAGGGACTCTCATCACACAGTGGCCACCACGATCTCCCTCAGTGTATAGCCGTTCCCAGGGGCCTAGGTCTCGGTCTTCTGTTCCCTGCCCACATGCCGGGCGTACAGGCTGCCACTCAATGATGATTTCTGGCGGGGACGGGGCCCCGCTTGCTGGCAGGCATACCCTGACATCAGTGAATCCAAAACACTTGGCCTGCCATTCTCGTCAGTTCTACCCCTGACTCACTCAGGAGAGTCCTGTCCTGATCATGCTTGTTTCTTGACTATGTGGTTGTCTCACATTTTCACGAGGTCAGGAAACACCTACTGTGCACTCACTGTGTTCATGTGACACAGTCAGACGCTGAGCACCACACGGCAGGAAGAGTGCTCTGACTTGGCACAGCAGGTGACAGTCTCCCTGAGCACCTGGCACAGGGTATACACTCGGGCTGCATTTCTGAAGATCCACACTGTTCTCTCTCACATTACACTCAGGTCCCAGCACCTCTTGACCAGCAGCAGAGTTACTCACACCTTCTGAGGGCCGGTCTCCCCGCAGGGGCTGCATGGGAGCTGCTCAGGTGCCTCCGCCTAACCATGCTGCCTGACATTCCCAGAGACCACTTCAGATGGACTTCGGGGTGGCCCCCAGGACTGGGGTGGCTCTGTGAGGTCTCCATTCTCCTGGGGCCTGCCCTGCCTCATGATTGAGCCCCAGGAATGTATCCTCTCCCCCAAGGAGACCCCACTTACCTTCTCTCTCCCAGGGTGCATCACCCAGCTACCCTCAGGCGCTCATGCTGTGGCGACCAAGAAACCCATCCTTTCTTCCACACAAACCTTGATATTTCACACGGAACAGCCCAGATTGAGCTTGAGCTGGAGACAGTGCTTGGAGTCCCTCTCGTTGTGATTTTCTTGGGGCCACACTGAGGGCATGCTGAGCAGTCAAGTTTAAAAGGAAAAATCCCGGGAGTGTGGTCACCTTCTTGAACCAGGAGTCCATTGTCTTGCTAGGGAGGCAAACAGGTGGGATGTAGCTGGTGTGGGGGCTGCCCATGAGGAACGGAGAGACTTGGTCTTGCTGTCGCTCTGGTAGGGTGGTGCCAGTTGTTGCCAGAGAAGAACACAGGAATCTGTGCCCAACAGAAAAATGCCCCGTGTGAGTCCACCCTCAGAGACGGAAACTGAACAGGCTCAGGTTCATGACTGGAAGCTGTTCCACAGCTAAGTCATCCACCCTCCTTACAGCGGGAGAACACTGAAAATGAAGCAAAGGCCTGATTGGGTCCCTGTTCGTGTCTGACTGTACGCCAGGAGTTGCCAGGTGCAGGGGATGCATTGGTGAGAAAGACGCATTCATTCCAGCTGGTGCATCGGGCGGCAGGTTGCCTCTAATGAGTCTGGCCTCAAACTAGGAAATCAAGATGAGGCCGCCTGCCCCCAGAGCAGGCGAAGGAGGCCATGTTCATGAGGGGATTCCTTTGGGCAGATTCTACGCCTCACCCTGGGCCTCACAACCGTGCCTGTATGATAGAATCATCTGGGAGGTTACTGATTGATTGTTTTGATGTACTGTATTCAACAGTTGGTAGACATTTGGGTGGTTCCAATTTTTGGCAATTATGAATAATGCCAGAACTTCATGTGTGAGTTTTACGTTGGCCCAGCGTTTTATTTTTTTGGATCATTCACATACAAGTGTCTGTATGAACATGTTCTCAGTTTTCTCTAGTGTATACCTAAGGAGTGGGATCACTGGGGCCTTCATTTAATTTTTTAAGTTTGGACACTTTTACCACGTATTTCATGACACGCTGGGTGATCTTGAGTCTAAGACACCGGGTATTAATTGCCCTGAAGACAACACGGGCTGTTACCTATGGGCTCCTCAGAGGCTCTGCCTGCTCTCCGAGGTTCTCGCTGGACATCAGGACCCTCCTGGTGCCCCATGCTCATCAGGGTGGCAGATGGGCCTGGGTTTCGCTAACGCTGCACAGCTTCCCTCTGGATCAGCTCAGGTCCAGAGCTCCTGGAAAAACAGCTCAAATGAGATGCTCCCCCACCAACATTTGCGAGGTGGGAGCTCTGGGTTCTTGCCTCCGTCCTCCTCCTTGTTCTCTGTGCTGCCTCCACAATGTTGATAGGGACTTCCTTTAACCCTCAAGAGTGTCAGAATAACTCACATTCTTTCTTGGCCATCCTTCACGCCCAGCATCCATTCCTGTTGCTTTTTCTACGACATCGATATTTTTAAAACATTGACATGTGGGTCACATAACGTAAGACCATTTTAAAGTGTACAGTTCAGTGGTTTTAGTGTATTGTCTATGTGGTACAACCACCCCCACCATCTCATCCCACATATTCCCTTCGGAGAGCTTGTTTTCACCATCATGAGCCCCCCTGCCCCCCAGTGGAATGTCACATAATAAAACCAGGGGGGCCATGTGACCACAGAAGCTGCTCTTTTCTTCTGTGGCCGAGTTCTTTATGTTACCTTTTGAGAGAGGGTGGGGGAAGTTTTAAACCATTATTTTATCCAAGAGAAACTGAATCAGATGCTTGAGGGTGGAGTCCTGGCATGGGTAACCCCCCTGGGGATCCGAATGTGAGCTGTGGTGAGAACCTGCCAAGGACCAGCCAGAGCTGCTCCAGGAGGAATTATGCCCTGGTTGGGGGCGGGGGGGGGCAAAGTCATGATTCTGAGGGTTGGCTGGACATCTGCTGGTTCCCTGCATGCGCCACTGCCCCCGCCACCCCAACTCTGCACACAGAAGACACTTGAACCACCAGGGACCCCTCCTGAGAACTGAGGCCAGGACGCTGGCAGTACACTTTCCCTCCTCCTATCAGCCCTCTTCATAACGCAGACCCCCACTCAGATGTTAAGTTTTGTCCCCTGCGTGGAAGTCTTCAGTGGCTCCCAATGGCCTGTAGGAGGGTGAGGTCCCTGGCGAACCTGATCACCCACATTGCATTTCAGCCTCAACCCCTACCTGCCCCATCCACTCCTCCCTCCCCCGCCACACTCCTCCATTCCAGCCAAGGTTCCCTCTGGCCCTCTGTGTCTTTGATCCTCCCTCTGCTGGGTCCCCATCTTACCAAGCTCAACCCTAATGTCCTGGCTTCTTGGTCTGCCCCCTACTGCTGGACAGTGGTCATTATCTACCCCTGGGCACAGCACACCCTTGTGGTCTAGCCTGGCTCTGCACTTCCTGGAATAGCTCCTTTCCCTGTCTTCTCACCTCCTAGAGAGACACAGGTGCAGGGGCCACAGCAGGTTCCTCGGGGTCCCCAACATCTGGCACAAGGTCCAGCACCACCCGAGTGACAGCGACTGTGAGTGAGTGGTGGGAAAGGGAGGTCGGGCTCTGGAGGCCTTTGTAACTTTTGAGAGTTTGGGGGACATCAAGAGTCCCTGTGGATGTCCTAGCTCCAATGGGGTCTCTGAATGAATGAGGGGGGCGTAGTCTGAGGACCCCAGAAGGGAAAGCATTCACAGCATCCAGAACTTTCTTGGGCTCAGGGTGGTGAGAGAGCTTCAGCCCCATTGTCACTCCCTTCAGACACCAAGTCTGCTTGTCTTGCAGGTGAGGGTGAGGCGGGTGGGGATGGAGGTTGGTGGGGTTCAGTGCAGGCTCAGGTCTTCAGCCCTGTCCTGGTAACACCGGCCCTCCGTGGAAAATGTCAGAGAGGGGAAGTGAAGTGTGTCCAAGTTCCAAGACCTCTGTCCTGCCTGGGCATCCCCAGTGCCTACCTGCCAAAAGGGCAGGAACCAAATGCCAGAGGCCTTGTAGGAGGGACGCTGGGCATGGAGCTCTCCCTCGTGCCCCTAGGGTATCTTGTCGGGAGGCATCACCTCCTGGGCTTCTAGCACCAGGGACCTTCCTGGGGTGTGACATCCACAGTAGGGCTCCAGGCTTGGGCCAGATGCCCGGTCGCCTGGAATCCAGCCCCTGATCCTCTGCCTGCCACCAGCAAGGCCCTGTCTTGCTCTGCAGGCCCCCTGACCCCCAGACCCACCTAAGCCAGATGTTTGGGAGAATGGGTGGGCATAGCAGTCGGTCTCCAAGATGGCCCCAGTGATCTTGCCCTCTTGGTTTCACACCCTTTTGTGTTCTCCTCTTGTGTCAAATCAGAGCGGGGCTGTATGTTCACAGAGTATGGTGGAGGCAGAGGCATGTGAATTCTGAGGCTCGGGGCCAAAAATCCATTTTGGCTCCTATAGTGGCCCTTGAATCCCTTACTCTGGGGGAAGCCGGGCACCGTATTGTGAGGTCACTCAAGCATCTCCATGGGGAGACCGATGTGGAGAGGAACAGGTTCCCTGCCAACAGCTGAGCCCAACTTGCCAGCCCTGTGAATAAACCACCTGGGAAGTAGATCCTGCAGTCCAAGCCAGGACTTGAGATGATCGCAGCCTGCTGAGGGACCCTGACCCAACTGCTCAAACTGCTCTCGAATTCCTAATCTACAGGAATGGTGACACATAAACAATCATTTTAATCCATTGCGTTTGGGGCAACTAGTTACCCTGCATCAGGTAACTAATACAGCCCCTCTCGCTCTGGGGATGTGTCCTCTCTCAGCCGCTGGGTGTGGATGGGGAGGTTGTTCTGTCTTCCTCCCAGCCCCTGGCCATGTTCCTCGACCATGGAATGGAGAAGGAAAGAGATGAGATGTGGCCCTGGAGCAGCACAAAATCAGACGCCCTCAGCCAACATATTTTTCTCCATTTTAATTAACACTTTACAAAGTACAAAATACATTGTCTTTTTGGGGGAACATTTGGTATTTGTTTCTCTCCATCACACAGTACATGAATCTTGAGGGTTTCGTGTTTCTTCAAGAAAGAAAGAAAGCGTGAGAGTCCTCACCAGGGTGTAAGGCTGCCCAGTTCTCCCCTCTCCAGACCTTGGGACAGATGGAAGTGCCACTGCTACAGCTGGTGACCTGGGGGCAGGCCAGGTGAGGGCCAGACCCCCAAAGACGAGGTCCTGGGCAGGGCAAGGCCCCCCAGAATCCCACTCTACCCCCAACGTCCACTCACCCCATCTCAGGATAATGGAAATGATCTTGGCATAGAGCAAGAGGGGGGTGTGGGATTTTGTTTCTTACTCCCAGCATGGAGCCCACCCTGCTCAGTTCTTCCCTGGACCATTTCCTGCAAAGGTAAACCGAGGCAGGGGACAGGGAGACGCACTGGGCTTGGCCTGTGACTTGGGACATCGACTTGGCCTCTTTTTCAAACTCCCTTCCCACCCCTTCTCCAACTTTGCTGGACCCTCTTCAGGGACGAGCCCCAGTAGGCGAGGGGCACCAGCACCGAAAACCTCCCCCTATGAACAGTATCCTGAGGACTGCATGTTTCTGAAGAGCCGGCTCAACAGGTCTAGCCCCTTTGGGCTGCATGGACTGCCAGGCCTCGCAGAGCACAGCAGAGCCCCTACTGGGGACACCTCTGCTCCCACCACAGAGCAGAATTACACAGTCAAGTGGGTTGGGGCATTCCTGCATGCAAGGCCTGCCACACCACCATCAACTCCACATGTGGCCCCCGGGTAAGAATGCTACCGAGGCCTCAAAATACTGGATGGGTCAGTCCGTCAACTAGGATTTGGGCTCTACACACGTGTGCTCGCACACACACACTAATGTGGATGACATGGCACATGCTCACACATACATGTGTGTATATGAACACACGTGTGGCCATCCATAGAACACTGTCCTTCCCCCAGGGCTAGGGCCACCCTGCACTCTTGACTCTCACAGCCTCCCACCACCTTGAAGCAAAAGCCACAAACTCCCTCACCACCAGGCTGCTCACAGACGCCAGGGGCCGTGCCACAGACTCCTACCTCCACTCTGGTCGCTCCTGGTGCCGCCAGTCTCAACAACAGAGGCTGCCTCAGCCACCAGCTCCTGCCTTTACCTTCCCGAGAGAGCAGGCATCATAGGATGGGTGGACATCAAAGCTGAAGGTATGGAAAGGGGATGAGAGACAGTTAAGCTTGTCCTTTTGCTGCCTCTAATTTGAAAATGAAAGAAAGAAAAGAGCTGGATAGGTCTGAGAGGTAGTAAAAGGTCTCTCCTTCAGCAGGGCTCCACTCCCCTCAGGAAAGCCACGCCACTCCTCGTAAGCCTGCCCTCTGCTGGGCCGACCACCTTACACCACCCAGGTTTCCCCCCTCCCAGGAGGCCTCTGTGAATGGAGGGCTCCTGTCCCTCCCTCAGCACAGTATCCAGGAACCTGAAAGGCCAAACCTCATTTCTTTCCACTGCTGGGAGACTCCGTCATCCTCCCCCAGGCTCCGCTCACGAAGCGACACCAACTTCATTTCTCCATGGATGTGACAGCAGTGACTGGCTGCTCCCTGCCCTGGCATACAGGAGGCACAGATATATTGGGGGCATTTTCTTCCTACCCCTGCCCAGTGTCCACTCAGAGAGTGGCATCAAAAATTCCTCAGTCACGGGGCTGGAGTCCTCTGCTCTCATGTGGGTGCTCCCCAAGGCCCCTCTCTTAGCTGGGGCCAACAAGGGCCCTAGTTGTTCCCACATCCAGATCCAGAGGCTCAGAAAGGCGGCCCAGGGTGGCCGTGGGACTCCTAAAGATCTTCCAGGGAAATGCTGCCAGGTGGGTGGGCCGGTTCATCTTTGATTATCAGGCAAATGGTGCCTTGGCTTGGGGTGGGAGCCTGACCCTTCCTATCTCCCCAGAGCCTTCTCTCGACCTCCATGGCCTCCTCTGTCCCCTCATAGGGGACAAGGTGCACAAGACCATTCATCTTCTTCTGGACACTACACTGGTCCCCGAGGCCATGCTGCCTGGTGGGAGAGGCCACAGTGGGCAGCTCTGGGTCACCTGGCTCCCTCCTTCCCCTCAAGGGGCCTGTGGCCTGGAGTTGGTGGGAGGGGGAGAATGCTGATTCTTGGCGGGCTCTGGACCCCCTGAATCTTGGGGAGGAGAGATCTGCATGCCTCTCCAGCTCAGATGTGTGCCCTGGGCTGAGAGCAGTGGCATGGGCAGCACTTGCTGGGGGGCTTTGGAGACGCCTGTGGAGGAAGGGGGTGCAGAGGTGGCACTGCACATCTCTCTGATGGATTAGGGTTGGGGGATGAGGGAGAAAGGGGTTTCTTGGGAACCAGTGGAGACCATGCTGACAGTTGAGCCAGAGCACATGTTTCTAATTGGGGGTGAGCGACAAGAGGTGGTCAGGGCTCCCCAGTCCATCACTCTCCCCTCCGTGAGCTCTCACCATTCTGGAATGTACAGGGATGGGGCAGGGAGGAGCGAGGTATGAGGGTGGTGCAGAGGGTGTGAGCTTTCCTCACCAGGGAGAGGCACAGAGGCAAAGACACACCCCGGAGTCCAGGTGGGGGCTCCAGTCACTGACTCACCCCGCCTCTCAGCAGCTGGGCCCAGGAACACCATTGCCCTCTCGTGCACCTGTCTGTCCAGCCAGGGCCCAGAGATGCTCAACACCAACAGGACTCGCTCCTCAAGCCTCCCTGAGATATTGGCTGCCCTCAGTGCCTTTGCCTTCAGACAGTAGGTACCGTGGACATGGGCTCTTCCACTTGGGAGTGAGGGCAAAGGTCATGCAAGATGGCGGTGCCCAGGGGAGCTGAGGCGTGAAGCAGAGAATGGCACTGGCAGCCCTGGCATTTTGCTGACGGGGATTTCCACCCCTGTGCAGATGGCTGAGCTTGCCAGATGCAGGTCCCCTTGTCAGCCCAGCAGAGTGAAGGAGATCACTGAGCAGTGCCTCAGATCACTGATGGTCCAGCTCAGGGCTGCCCCAGGTGTCCTGCAACAAGCACAGAGCAGAAGGGAGCGGGGACCTCCCTAACCACCACCCAGATGAGAAATCTCCGGGAAAACCTTGACCCTGAGTCCCAGAACTCCCTGGTCCCATGAATGGCCCAGAGTAGAGTTCACAGGGCTGTGGGGAGGACAGGATAGGGGTTCAAGGTGGGCGCCGGTATTTTAGATGTGTGGGAAGGCATGAATTTTACCACATTTTATCCTTAGGAGAGTTGCAGAGGCAGGTGCAGTCATGTCTCCATATCTGCCCTCCCTGTGTTGATTCTACTCACCTTGACAACTACCGCTGCACTGCCTGCTCCACGTGCACTGATCTCATTCAATGGCACAGACTCCCCACCCTGGGAGCAGCATTGTCCCCATGTCATATGGGGAATTGGAGGTGCAAAAAGTGTCACCAATACCCTCCTTCAGCTAGCAAGTACACCTGGTGTGGAACTCAGGGTCAGGAAAAGTGTTCCTGGAGTTTCTACCTGCTGAGTTTGGCCAGGTTCTCACCCTGCCCTGGGCGGCGCGGTGTCTCCCGGGTTTTGGGAAATGTGTGGAGGCTTTTTGGGCTGTGCCAGCGAACGGGGGAGACCACTGTCATTTAAGGGGGCAGAACATGCCACAGACTGAATTGTCGCCACCCCCAACCCACACCCATGGTTCCGAGGTGAGAACCCCTGGGAAGACAGGGGAAGGACATTCTAGCTCTGGCCTTGCTTGGTCACTGGGGATAAAGAAGGTGCTCCTAATCAGCACAGGTGACTGGTCCCTGAGGGCATGGGCACTCTGCACGTGGAGCATATTAATAAAGACTTTGAAACACTTAGAGCCCCAGAGTGCTCTGGTCCTTTCACCTTCTCTAAGAAAGGATCCCCTTGGCCTTGGAGCTGAGTTGAAGGCCACAGGGTCAGGGGCCTTGTGTGACCTTGAGGGAGACTCTTGTCACTGTCAGCCCTGGGCAGCTTCCCTGAGCCCCAGTGACCCCCCCCGTGCTCCTCAGCATCTCTCAGACATAGCCCTGTCCCTTAGCCAACCCTTGGTTCCTTTGCTGGGACTCCCTCCCAGGCCCCTGCTCTACTTTGCCCCAGCCCCTGTCCAGCCCCCCACCACCCCTCTCCAACTGAGCTACCAACCCTCCTTGGTCCTGCCCGCCTGTGACCAAGATCACAAACCAGGTCCTGCTGGTCACTCAGAGGCCACCACTCAGCTGGGCTTCACCCTGATGGGGGCCACCTGCAGCAGGAGCTCTGCAGCCACACTGGTGGGGCCTGGTGGACACCTAGAAGGCTCTGGGGAAGGAGACCCTGGGCCAAGCAGGTTCAGGGCTGCCTGCACTGCCCACTGTTCTCCCTCCAGCCCTCCTGGGACCAGTAGGGCTAGGGGTGCACACTCTCATCTCTCCACCTTTTGTTGTGACTCACAATTGCTGCTGGTTTTCTCCTGGTGAAGTGAATGTGCTTTTAAGAAACGTGAGAAATTGAGAAAGGTGTAAAGAAGAAATTAATAATAGCTGCTAATCCCTGCCCGTGTAACCGAGCAAAGTCTCCTTCTGCTTGCTGCAACCTTGAAGCCAATCAATCACAAGATGAGTCGGTGGTCAGGAAAGGGATTTACTCGATTAGCTAGCAAAATCGGAAGATGATGGACTCATGTCCCAGAGACCATCTTAAACAAGGACATAATCTGTGGCAGTTCTATAGGGACTAGTGGGCTGTAAGGGGGCTCAGGAACATTGACCATCTGGCATCGGCGACTGGAGACATCACACCAGGTCTTTCAGTTGTCATCGATGATGGATGCCGGCATAGATGATCTTCCTGAGGAGGTCGTCATGTTCCTAAGAAACTCAAAAGAATAAAGTTATCATCTATCACTCTTGGGAGGTACGTGTGTCAGCCAGGATTATTTCCCAGAGCTGTTTATCTCCTAGGCTATGTGCAAGGTAAAACATACAAAGCTTGAGTGAGCTAGTCAGAGGTTACTCTAAGTTACAACACGGCTTCCCTCGAGTCAACTTGCTCTAGGCCAGTATCACCCACGGGTAACATTTGGCAAATTTTCTCCCAGGCCCTGCTGCATTTGTGCTTTCAATTCTTGTTTTCCTCATTCACATTAATTCGTAAGCATTTTCTGAAGTTAGCACAAATATTTTTCCAGCTGTATTGAGGTATGATTAACAAAGAAAAGTTGTATATATTGAAGGTGTACAATGTGATGATTTGATGTATGTACACATTGTGAAATGAATAACACAATCAAGCTAACAAACAGTTCCATCACCTCCTGTAATAATCCCCCCTTTTTTTAATGCTAAGAACTCTTAAGATCAATTCTCTTGAGTATAAAATACATTATTATTAACTCTGGTCACCTGGTTCTATATTAAATCTTGAGAACATCCTCATGTTATAATGAAAGTTTGTACCCTTTGACCAACATCTCCCATTCCCCTCGCACCCACCAACCTCCATCCCTGGTGGCCACATTCCACTCTCTGTTTCCACGAGTTTGACGTTTTTAGATTCCACATGTAAATGAGATCATGCAGTGATTGTCTTTCTGTGTCTGACTTATTTCGCTTAGCATAATGTCCTCCAAGTTCAACCGTGTTGCCAGAAAAGGTAGGATTTCTCTCATATTTAAAGCTGGATACTATTTAATTGTAGATACATGTAATGTTTCTTAATCCATTGATCCATCAGCAGACCCTTAGGTTGTGTCCATATCTTGGCTATTGTTGTCACCAACTAACTGCCCCGAGTAATTCAAAGGCAGTTTCGAAAGCACTTAACTGTTTCTTTTTTGTTGTTTTGGTGAGGAAGATTAGCCCTGACCTAGCATCTGTTGCCAATCTTCCTCTTTATGCTGAGGAAGGTAAAGAGGAACAGAGCTAACATCTGTGCCCATCTTCCTCTATTTGATATGTGGGACGCCTGCCATGGCATGGCTTGATGAGTGGTGCATAGGTCGGCGCCAGGGATCCGAACCTGCGAACCCCAGGCTGTTGAAGCGGTGCGCCCAAACCCAACCACTATGCCACCAGGCCGGCCCTTAACTCTTTCTCAAAGTTGTTTCTCAGTTACTTTAAGAGACGCAATCACCAACCACCATGAACCAGTCCAAACCCCACTGCAAAAGCAACGCCTGCACAGATGGGCCAAGAAGTCTCGAAAGTTACTTTTGCTTCATTTTAATGTTAAGATCTCCATCCCAGAAGGAGCTTAAGCCTTATTAGCATAACATGAACTATACGGGAAAGCATGTTTTCAAACTACGACTGGGATAGCTTGTACCCACCTCTATACGTGATGACGAAACTTTCCTTTTGAATATTTATTCCCTACCAAAAATAAAAGGCACTTGTTTTCCCTTGCTGAGAGAGCCACAGCTTTTGAAGTGATTCCCTATGGTCCGCTTATTTGTGGGAAATGAATTGTACTTTGTGTGAAAACTACTTCTGCTAAAGACTTTGATTTCAACTCACCAAATAGGGAACTCATTTTGGTTCGGTAACATTGTGACAAGTGCTGCAGTGAACATGGGAGGGCAGATATCACTTGAAGATACTGATTTCATTTCCTTCGGAACTATACCCAGTAGTGGGATTGCTGCATCACATGAGAGTTCCATTTGTAATCTTCTGAGAAAACTCTGATCTTTAATCTTTGAGAAACATTATTTTCCATAGCGACTGTACCAACAGAAATCAATTCCAGGTGTATTTTAAATCTAAACGGGGGTTTTTACAATAACTTCTCTAGTAGGTACTTTAGGAAAACAGTCTCAAGATCTTGGGGCATGCAAAGATTTCACATAACACAAAGAATAGTAAACATAAGGAACAAAAAGATAAACAGGAAATTATTAAAAATGAGAACTGTCAGTGAAAAGAAACTTTTAAGAGAGGAAAAAGGGCAGGCACAAAGGGGATAAACACTTGCCATTTATTTATCTGACACAAGACTCTCATATAGGATATTTAACTAACTTGCATAAATTTATAAAAATATTACAGACAATTCACGAGAATAAAAGGGGAGATTTCACTAGGCACTTCAAAAAAAAGATAACCAAATGGTAACAATGAAATGGGAAAGGGCTCCATGTAATTACTCAGGAGGAAAATGCAAATTAAAACCACAATGAGCTACCACTACACATACACCAGCATGGTTAAAATCAAACCTTTGACGGCACCAATCGTTGGTGGAGATGCGGAGCAACTGGAACTTTTGTACACAGCTGGGAGTGCAAACTGTTTAATCTGCTTTGATACTCTTTGGTAGTATCTCCTAAAGGTGGATGTACACATACTCCATGACCCAACAATTCCACGCTTAGGTATCTACCCAACACAGATATGTTCATATGTTCACCAAAAGATGTACAAGATGTCCAGAGCAGCATTTTTTGGCATATCATCAAATTGTAGACAACCCATTCCGCATCAGTAGTGGAATGGATAAATAAAATGGGTTATATGTTTTATAGTGGACTACTATACAGAAATAAAAATTAACTACAGCCACATTCAAGAATATTGATGAATCTTACAAGCAAAATGAAAGAAGCCAGACACCAAAGAAGACACTCTGTACGATTCCATTTAAATCAAGTTCAAAGACAAGAAAAACAAATTCAGAAGTTAGAATATTGGTTCCTCTTGGGGGAGAGAGGTCAGTGACCTGGGAGGGGCACATAAGAGGGCCGTTGGAGGGCTAGTCATGTTCTATTTTTTGTGGGTACCGGTTAGCGGTTGTGTTCCCTTTGGATAATTCATGGATCGATGCAAGGATGATTTCTGTACTTGCTGGTATGTATGCTATGCTCCAACTTGCAAATTCAATCTCATGATTATAAACTTTTTTACTGATTAGTCCCAAAGCATACGTATTAGTATGAGACTCCAGACTTATGGGTCTACATTCATATCCTGGATGTAACCTCTTCCTACCTCAGAGACCCTGGCCATGATATTAACTCTTTGAGCTTCAGTTTCTTCATTTGTAAAATGGGTTACTTTTGGAACTTCTGTCTTATTCGGTGAGATAATTAACTCCTTGCTGGCACAGGGCAAGGAGTCCATAAATAATGGCTCTTGTAGTTGTTCTTGCCATCCTTAACTCTTTGGGCTGGGGAGCTGGTGGACGATTGCCTGTGGCGGAGGGTGGTGCAGGATGGGGATCCAGTCAAGACACATGCTCCAGATGAGGGTGAGGGGACAGAGCAGAGCTGATGCTGAGGTGCAGGAGGAAGGGTCAAAGGCCTGGGGTTCCTCCTTCCTTCCCCATCTCGGTTCCTGACCCTCTATAAATACAGGAGGTTAACTAACCAGGTGATCTCTAGCTGGTTAGTCCTTCCAGCATGGACATTGGAGAGTCGGAAGGGTGATGGAAATGCCATGAAAAGCCAAAATCAAATTTCCCAGTTTGATCCACACTCAAACCCAAGGAACCAGACCTGGGAGTTAGGGGAGGTGGATATAGCGGTGAGATTATGGATCCTGTCTATACTCTTCATTGTACTTTTTTCTATTTGGGACAGGAGCAACCTGAAACAAGGAGCCACCTGGGTGGCTGAGGGCCCTGGGGTGGTCCCCTTGTCTGAAGACTCCACATGAAATGGGGCCCCTTGGCCCAGGAGAGCAGAGACTTGCCCTCTGTGGATGGGATGGTGTGGAACTCCCTGGGCTCAGGGGTTGCTCTGTCCACCCTGCTACAGCCCCTCCATGAGGGACATCCCTGCATTTGATGGCTTGCAGGGGGTCCACACCAAGAGGAGGGGGCGCAGGCTGTCAGTGACCGGCCTCCAGGAGCCAGTGACCTTACACTCTCTTCCCCCTCACCTGAATCAGCCCCAGCCCCTCCTGAGTGGAGTCCCATCTTCCCATCCTGGCCCATTAGAACCTGAAGCCCCCTGAGATGTTCATCCTGGAGAGGTGAAAGTCCCTTGGTGTGGCCCTTGTCCCTTCCAGGGTGTCGGCCCCTCCCTGCAGCCTAAGCCTGACCTCTCCCTGGGGGAGTCTGAGTCTCAGAAGCTGCACCTCAGCCCTCTCCCAGCTGGCAACATGTGTGCACACCATGCCCACAACCTGGCCCACCGAGCCATGCACACTGCAGTGTGCACAATCTATGCACTGAGCCTTGTTTGAGGTAAAGGTTTGTCCTGCACAGGGAAGCAGGGGTGGATGGTGAGGAGAGAAGGGACATGTGAAATGCACCTAGAGCGGGGAGGAGTGAGATGACCCAGGGACACTGGGAGGGGTGTAGGCAGCACCGTGGGGCCTTGTGGTCTACCATCATGATGTGACGGTGGGACCAGCCCTCGCTCTGAACCAGCCTGTGCCCCTCTCACTGCTGGGGCAGGTGCAGAGAAAGTGCAGAGCTGGGTCCCAGGGTGGATTTCACCATGCCAGGACCATGGAAGGAACAGGACGGAGCTGCAGGACAGGAGCGTGTGGCTGTCCTGGAGGTCAGTGTGTGCAGAGGAAGGAAGGACGTGACGTAGGGGAAGGAAAGCGAACGTGGAGCAAGGTTGGCAGACGGAGACCCAGTGGGCTGAGGACTCATCAGGGGAGGGAACCTCCAGTGGGTGGGCTGGAGAGACACTGGTGGGTACTAGCTAGAATGGGCTGGCCGTAAATGGGGGTGTCGGTCATGGTGGAGATGGTTAAATGCGTCGTGATGCCAGGGCAGTGGATGGTGGGAGTTGAGTGAAGGTGGGCGGAGGACAGGGCCTGAGGGTCCAGGATGTCAGAAAGATCATCTGGGTGGATGCAGGGTGACCAAAAGGGGTCGGTTCACAGTGGTGGTGGAGAGAGAGACAGTGCGGCCTTACACCCACACCTCGAAGTGTACACACGGGTGGACACACAGACACACACACCCCCATCAGTGCACAGGGTGCAGTTTGGCCCACAGGCTCAGTGCAGCTGCTAGATGTGCTGGCCCAGGTAGGCATCCCACTCTGTGTGGCCACACCACTGCTTCTAAGGCCCCTCCTGCCCTGTGGAGACCCCCACTGAAGAGCTTCATCATCTGCATGTCCTGGTTATTTATCTTGTCTTGGAAGTAAGAGATGCCATGGTCCCTCTCCAGGATGAACCAGGTGTTGATGATGGGTCTCCACCCTGGAAGCGACATGGGCTAGGGCCATTTGGACTTGTTGGGGTTCATGCAGTTGGGGAGGGTCTTAATGTCTGAAGGAGGGAGAACAGAGTGGGGGAGGCCCCAGTGCCGGGAGCTGCGAGGTCATGAGGGATGCAAGCTCAGATCTCCAGCAGTACAGAGTATACGTTTCTGGTGGCTGGCAGGGATGCTGTCCACCCCAGGTCTCTCTGCAGGCCTAAGATCTCTGCCATCAGCCAAGGCTCCCTGAGGCTTGTTTGGACAAGTACTCCCATATGCTGCAGGGAGCTCAGGAGCAGCTGACCTGAACCCCAAATTTCTTTACTGGGTCTCTGGATGGAATAAGAGAAGATGATGCAACTGTATCAGCATGGTGTCGTGTCCCCTGAGGGTGATGACCCTGTGAGGTAGGGGAAGCACAGGTGTCCTGTCCCTGGGGATGGGGCCAGTTTCAGTGAGAAAGGCTCACAGGTGGAGGGGTGGCCAGCAGAGTGTCTGGGCTTGGGAAACTAGAGAAAGTCGGTTCGTGGATATGGTGTGGAAAGAACACGAGCTGTGTGTGAGGACCAGCCGGGATGACTGATGGCTCTGAGCAGTAGAGGGAAAACTGTCTCCCGAGGTGATGATCTGAGGTTTTCAAGGGACAGACGAGGGGGGCTCTATCACATGAGTCCTCATCCAAATTCACAGTCTAGGTGGTCACCTGGCACATTCCTGCAGAAATGCTGCCCCCTGGAAGCCCAGGCACTCCATGCAGCTGAGCCAGTGGCCACTTACAGGTTTTGAATTTCGAAGTGATGATTCCACAAAGGACACTTTAAATACTTTGCATCCGCAGGGCTTCCTGGACAACAGAAGCCACCTTGGAGCCCTGTTCTGGTGATGGAAGCATCCCAAGGTCTCCAGGGGGTGAGCCCCGACTGTTGAAACCAAAAGGCACCCTCCTCCCTCCTCATTCTTCACTCAACGCCCATCCTGCCTCTCCCAACCCAGGGAAGCACCACTAGCCTATCCATTTGGCCCAGCCCCTGCCTGGCCTGGGGTTCTGCACCATCTTTACTCAAACAAAATTAAACGATAGGGTCAATCCTGTAGACCCTTCCATCAACTCTCATCATCCTCCACTGCCATGATCTTCTGAGCTCACGGACCCCCATCACCTCTCCCACCAATGTCCCCAGGAAGTAGCAATGTGGCCACATAGAATGAATGGTCAGGAGATTGTCCAATGAATCTTGCAAACTCTTCCTCCCCCAATCTCAGCCAGGAACACACTCCTTGGTGAAGTCCTCCCATCTCAAGCATGATGAGGCTGCGGGTTGCAGGTGGCAAGACTGTCATTCCTCTTGGGACAAGCTGGTCCATCTGCTGCTCAAGGAGACGGTGAAGGTTAGGCTGAAGACTCCATCTGATTTCTCTTTGTGTCTCCAGAGACCAGGATGTTATAAAACAACACCCAGCAAGTGTGGTGGGCGGAGAGAATGATCTACGGAACATTCAACCACCTGACTAACTCCTCTTGCCCCTGAAGGATGGGAATTTTGGCCTTTCATTAACAGACTTTCAGAATTGCCCCCTCAGGCCTATTCTAAGGACTCATAAAACTCATCTTGCTGACAGCGCCCAACCGGATCCTGAAGAGGCTGTCAGCCTACTGTGGGGAATATCCCTACCATCGCCCCCACCCATCCCACTTACAGTGCTGAGCCGACAGGTGAGCCTACCTGGGCCCCACCGGCTACAGCAGGATGACAGTGGTACTGTCTGCCCCTTGCCTATTTGCCCACCTGTCCTGTAGACAAGAGACCTCTGTTCCTTGTCTCAACAGAAGCCAGTCCAAAGCTTATATTCCAGGCTCAGAGATCACCAATACCTATCAATCTATCGATTTTCTAGCTCACATGAGAAGTACAAAGACTCCCCTGCCTCAAGCACCCGCCGCTCAGGGCTTTTGCAAGATGTGAATGAGGTAA
Source organism: Diceros bicornis minor (assembly GCF_020826845.1). Lineage (NCBI taxonomy): Eukaryota > Metazoa > Chordata > Mammalia > Perissodactyla > Rhinocerotidae > Diceros > Diceros bicornis. Next base: position 700,504 of record NW_026691656.1, read on the forward strand.
GGTGGGTAAAGCATTTCTCAGAGAACCACCCCAGAATTAGTCCTCAGTACACGATGGTGACTCGCCATTACGTTCGTTACCATCACCACCATCTTTGTTGTGTTGAGTCTGCTAGAAAAACCAGCACATTAATAATGTAGAGGATGTTGGATCAACTTGGCAGGCTGCGGCCTGGCTCCAGAGCACAGGTGGGGGGTGAGGCCTGTTTCCAGGACCCCAGGCTCAGGATTGGGGAGCTTGGAAGTGGGAGGGGAGGGAAGAACTCCCACATGATGAACATCTTGAAAACCAAACGATCTTGAAGTTCATTGTGAAGCTGAAGGGCAGCAGGGCTGATGCCACTTTTCCTCAAGGTTACTGGTCTAGTCGAGGGTTTTCTATACCATTTTCCTCAAAGCTGGAATAAAGGGATGTCTGTAATAAGGGCTTTAGGGAGAAAAATGTAAAAGACTGAAAGAACTGAGCCCAGATGTCTCTAAAATACCTAACATCGGAGCAGATGTCCATAGCTCAAGGAATATGGACTGTGAAGTTGGATGAAATAGGGAAAGAGAGATCAAATGGTTGAGGGAGTTGTGGGAGGCAAACAGCCATGTGTCCCCACACTTGGGTTCACCCTTCCATCTGATCAGCAGAGGAAGCTGACACTAATAGGAAACGTCCTGTAAGATTTCTATAGGAGCTGCCACGGCCCTAAGATCCTGAAGAGGAGGGGCAGTTAATGGGACCTTTGAGAGGAGAACTCCAAAAGGAATTGGATCCCTCTCAGAACTGGACATGCCCCCAATCCAGATCAAGGAAGGTGTGAGCAAGCAAGAGGAGAGGATGGAGCAAATGTGCATGAGCTCACAGTGATGATCAAGTGGATCTAGACCCCATTACTTTAGAGGTGTCCATGTGTGCTTTATTTATCCTGACCTCATAGGTATCCATTGATCCATCTATCCATCCATCCATCACGCATCCACCCATGATCAATCCATCCACCATTCATTCATCCATTCATCTATCCCTCATCCATCCATCCAACTGTAAACCACACATCCACCCACACATCCATCCATCCATTCACCCATCCACTCACTATCCTTGCATCAACTACCCTTTCATCCATCCATTCATCATCCATCCATCCAGCATCCATCCGATCATTCATTTAATTGAGGAACATGGGATGAAAATTATGATGATTATGTGTACAGACCTTCCTTTTTCCTGACACCGTTGAAGGCCTCAGTTCCTCTAATCATTACTATTGCCAAACCGTTTCCCCTGAAATCAAGTACAGTTTCATTCTGATGATGAGCACACATTGCATGATATTCCCCAGGTTTTGGGTGTGACCAACCACCAGGATCTGGTTTGCCAGCACCGGGTCCCACCTCACTCCTGGGTCTGCTGGGACTCACTTTCCTTGAGAGGCTGAGGACAACTCTCAGGACTGAATGAGACCAGTCTTTTCAGGGGTAGGGGAGAGGGAGGACCTAGACATGGGCATTTAAGAAGGAAAAGGCAAAGAGAGGGGAACTTGGGTCCTGAGGCCTGGGTGGACAAGACTGAGGCCGGCAAGTTGACCAGCTCTGAGAGAGGGACAGTGGGCATAGGGAGGTAAGTGGGCAGACAGGGGGCAGGAACCTTGTACTGTACAGTTGGGGATGCCTGGAGCCCGGGCTTGAGTGTCCGAGATGTCCAGGTCCCATAAGTACCAACACGAGGCACAGAGGGGTCCCAAGGTGGTGAGGATGTGACGGTCCCTGTGGGAAGGTAGTGAATAGGGATTGGGTGGCACCTAGACATTTGCAGACCTCAAATATTGTTCCAACAGCACCATGGATTTTTGAAGTTGATAACACGTTTTGTAACGATGTGTTTGATTTTTAATGGAAACCCCAGCGCAGTAGTCTTGCAAAATACAAACACATAATAGGGACAACAGTCCTCACATTTATAGATGGGCTTATAATATGCAAAGTTCCTTCCAAAACATGACTTTGGCCTCTGAGGAAACTATGTCTTAGAAAGGCTACCTGACTTGGTTATAACTTCACCAGGAGCAAGGGGTTAGCAGGGACCCATTGTGGATGGAAATCTGTCCAAGGCCTCACTGAGTTCCCTTCTCCCCTGCTGGGCAGGAAGATGTCCCGCTCTGCCTGGGAGACACCATCAAAGACACAAGAGAGCAAATTCTGGCCCAAGTCCACCTGGGGTTCTGAACAACAGGACTGAGACCCTAACCCAGTGCAGGTGGCTGACCTGGGACACACACGTGCCCACTGCCCAGCCCTCCCAGAGACTCTCAAATGACCTCCACAGTGTGGGTAGGAATAAACTGGGTCCCTCAGCTCACAGCATGAAGAGCAGACTCAGTCCAGCAGTCACAAGGGACAGCTGCATGGCTGAGTGGGGGACCCTACACCTGCTCCCTGCTCACTTGTCTGGCCCTGGGCTGACCTGGAGACAGGATCCTGCCCCTCCCTCATCTTCATAAAGGCCCCTCATTTTGACTGGTAGGTGGTGATTAAATAATTTTTGGGGGGGATCCTGTGAATTTATGTTCTTAATTTTGCATAATTAGCCATCATTACTCTTGGGTTTGATTTCTTCTGAGAAAGCTTATCTGGAAGGGAGAATGTTATCAGAATGGGAAGCAGTACACCTCTGTATTAAGAGCTAGCAAGATAAAGCAATGGCTTCCTTGTATGTACCCCCTACTCCCATGGTTTTTGCTGCCCCAGTCCCAGGGATCCTGGACCGGCCCCCGTCACTCCAAGCTCCGCTGAGAGAGCTGGTCCTAGTCCAGGATCCAGCTCCAGCCTTGGAGCTGATGTCGCCACCCCGCCCTTTCCTACCAGACCTCTTGAACTACAAGCAAAGTGTCCTGCCTGCTCTAAATGCCCCCACCAGGATGCCCATGGCTCCCATTGCAGTCCCTTCACCCCTTGCAGGCTGAATTGATCTCCTTTCCCTCAAATATACCCTGGCTCCTGTGTTCTGTATTCCCATCAGTGCCCCCAGTGACCCTAGAAGACCACATTGACCTTCAAGTCTGCTACCCCTACCACCAAGGCTGCTGGTCCCACACACGCCCCTAATCCACCTCCTCCATTACTGCTGCCCTTCCCCCGTTCCAGTACTGTGAGTACTGTGGTGACTGCACTGACTGACACACCCTGAGTGGTCTCTGCTTTCCCTGTCCCTCGTTCCTCCTCCATTCTGCTCCCAGAACTTTCTACCAAATGCAAATGGCATCATATTGTTCCTGTGCATGTGTGGGTGCATTTGTGTGTTTGTGTGCATGTGGGTATGCCTGTGTACACTTGTCTCTCTGTGCATGTTTCTTTCTATTTGTATGCAGCATGTGTACACGTGCATATGTCTTTTGTGCCCACACATATCCATGTGTATGTGCGTAGACGCATGTGTGCATGTGTGTCTTCCGAGTGTGTGCATGTGCAGAGTTGTGTATGTGTCTCTGTGCATATTGTGCTGCATATGTGTCTGTGTGTGAGTGCATGTGTATGTGTGTGTGCCAGTGCATGGCAGGGGGAAGGCTCCAGAACATTCCCACTGCTACCAAGTTCTTGCTCCAAGGGGTGCGTGAATCCAACTTTACCAGACCCCATAACTTTCTGTGAACCCTCTAGCCCCAACCATGCTGCACCCCTGCTGGGGTGCATCATGCATATGGTAACCACAAAGCTCAGGGCTCTCTTTTTTGAGACGTCTTCTAGCTGCTCCTGAGGAGGGTCAGCCATCCTGTTTTGTCCCTCATTGATGGCTCCTCACACACCAATGACTCCATCCATGACTGCTGTAGGCAGGAAGGTATATTTGCATTCTGTGTGCACTGCCCCACGCAGAGGCCCTTGGAATTGTTCATGTCGGAGAGACTGATCCTCACTGATTCTCTAACAACACTGCATGCAATGCCCTTCCCATCCAGTCAAGGGCCAGAACCTCTGAATATGTTAGGTTTCAAGGCAAAGAGACATGAAAGGGCTCATGGACTAAGGGGCTGGTCAGCTCACCTTGAGATGGGAGCCATCCTCGATTGTCCAGGTGGGCCCAGAGTAATCATATTTCTTACAAGTGGAAGAGGGAGGCAGGAGGGTCAGAGTAGAGAAGACGTGAGGACGGAGGCAGAGTCAGAGTGATGTGATGTGAGGAGGACTCTGATGGACACTGCCGGCCTTGAAGTTGAAGGATGAGCCCAGGAGCTAAGGGATGCAGTGACCTCTAGAGGCTGGAAAAGGTGAGAAAATGGATCCTCCCCAGGGCCTCCAGAGGGAACCTGCATGAATTAGAAAAACAACACTGGTCTGTTGAAATTGGTGATTTGAGCAGCATCACTTCAGCTGAGTCAAGAAGGCGTCCCATTGTCCAGCAGACAAGGAGGCACGGCTGGTTTGCACAGAAAAGGTACAGGAGGTGTGTCTATGTGAAGATACCTGGCCCAGCCCCTGCAGGACCATGGGAAGTTGTTGTTCTCCAGTCTTCAAGTGGGTGTTTCAATGGGTTGTGATTCAGCCTGAGGTGGAGAGCACTGCCCCTGTGCATGAGATTGGCCTGTGTGAGTGTGTGTGTGTGTAAGTTTCTTAGGACTGTTGTAACAAATCACCACAATGTTGGTGGTTTAAAATAACAGAAACATTCTCTCACGGTTCTGAGACCAGGTGTCTGAAATCAAGGTGTTGTCAGGGAGCTGTGTTAACACAGCGCAGATCCCAATGAACGATACCTGTGGCCTCAGCCCCATGTCTGAAGGCCCAGGGTGGCCTACTGACTGGGCTCTTCCTAGGGTGGGGCTGGGGTGTCCCACTGCCCTCTGCTTCCTGCACATTCTCCAGGCCGATTGTCCAGATATTTGTGAATTCTTTGAACTACAGGATCATCTCCTTGTAGTTTATTTCTGCTTACATTAGCTAGAGTTTACTCTGGTATTTGTAGTCAATTACCCTCATTGGTCCAGATGCTCATAAAGAAAAAATTCACCCCTGTGACCCTTGCACTTTGAGATCAATGGCAAAACTAGCTTTCCAGTGTCCTTGGACTGGGTCTGCCAGACAATAGGACAATGAAATGTACAGCTTGTGAAGGGAAATAGAAAACTCCTGGAAGGTGCATTGAGAGCCTACAAAACTTGTATGATCCAAAGAATTGCGACAGGGACTCAGACAAGTCCATGAATGAGCATGTTCATTGCAACATTATTCACAATAGTCAAAGGGTGGGAACAACCCAACTGTCCACCAACGGAAGAATAGATAACCAAAGGTGGTCTCTCCATGCAATGGAATATCATTTAGCCATAAAGAGGAACGAAGTTCTGACACACACTTATAACATGGATGAACCTTGACAACATCATGCTAGGTATTTTCATATTGTAGGATTCCGTTTATAAGAAATGTCCCGAGTCAGCAAATCCATAGAGATAGGGAGTAGATTGGTCTTTGTCAGGGGGTGGGGTAGGGAGGGAGGAGTGAAAAGTGACCGCTAATAGGCATGAGGAAGCTTTATAGGATGATGAAAGTATTCTGGATTAAGACAGTGGATGGAGGAGGTGTGGCCGGGGGCTGCGCCTCTCAGAAGGGGCAGTGGAGGAGTTGAGTGGAGTTTCTGAACTTGATGTGGAGCAAAAGTGTAGTGATCAGCAACCTTAGCTGGCCTAGTGGCCTTTGCAACCCCCACCTATGGCTGGGACCCCTCAAGGCTGACTCCAGCAAGGTTATGGTTGAGGTCAGTGAGCCCCCACAGGGCCAGCTTCTTGGCTGTGGGTCATTTTCTTCTGCTGAGTTGGATGGCAGGGCCTTGAATTGCTGGGCAGACTCAAACTGAGTTCCTCTGGGAGGAGACAAGCGCGACTCCTGCTCCAGATGGTTCTTCCCAACACTTTCGTAACTAGACTTCAGTGGGCAGGCAGCTCGTATGTGCAGACCAGTTGCTTCTAGGCATAGTGACCATGAGTGGACATGCACCGCCCTCTTGACCAGCGTGTGAGCAGGAAGAAGTCTGGCATCACCCACCCGGGGAACGACTGAGATGAGGGGGTCTCAGGGTGAGTAGAATTGAGAAGGGAAAGCTGAGGGGAGGCAGTGACAGTCAGACTGACCCCAGGACCAGCTGCAGCAGGTCGGGGCTGTGGTTTGACCACTGACCTCCTTCTTCTGAGTGTCCCCTCAGGAGGGACATTTCCTGGACCCGGAGAATCTGCTCCCCAAAGGTGAGCAGGGGCATTTACCTGCACACATGACACGGCAGATGGGCTGTGTTGTCCTCACAGAGCACCGCTCAGAGCCTCTTCACAAGAGAGCTCGCCACTGAGCTGCAAGACCAGCAGCTGGCTGAAGGTCACCAGTGGCAGTGCCCCAGGAGGGAGTACATGGGGAGATTTGGGGAGCGGGCGCTGGGCTGCCCTTTCCACTCTGCAGGCTCCTCCAGGGGCAGCCATGCCTCCCACATCCCTGCTGGGCCAGTGAGGCTCCTGGGAGGGTCTCCTGCCTCTTTGGGCTTCCTTCTCCTTCATATCAGGCATCAGCCCCCACACCCCTCTCGCTCTCCTACACAGCTCAGCAGCCACTTCCCAAAGGACCCAACTGAGTAAGAAACCAAAAAAAGGCGCCAGGAGTAGAAAGGGAGAAATAGAAATGTTGTGTCTGCAGGAAAGATGAACTCTACATGGTCAAACCCCTTGGGGTCCCAGTGTCTCCATGATGAGCTCTCTGGATGTCATGTGTGTTCCTGGAAAAAAGGCTTTGCTGTATTGCATGTGTAGGGAGTAGCTTGTTCTTGCACACATAGCGTGAATGTTCCAGTGTGGGAATGAAGAGTGCGGCCAAATGGGGCGGCCACAGAGCCTTCGGCCCCAGCATTTCAAAAGGCAAGCATATGCTTTGGTTCATACTTTTTGAAGCTGAGGGCCAATTTGTCACTGCTAGAAAAAGTCCCACCCCAAACGTAGAGAGTATGGGCGTTGACACCAAGCAGGTCAAGAAAGAATCGGATGCCCATAGACAGCCCGGGCTAGCAGTGTGTCCTGTCCAGCCAGCAGGCTCAGAGCCCCACATCTTGGCATCTGGGTCCTCAGCCACTGGCAGCAATTCTGGTATTTCTCAGGCCCAGCACTCGATCAAGACCCTGCAAAGATGAGACCCTCAGATATGGAAACCCGTGAACACAATTCCTACAGGGTTATTTTGTCATGTTGTTTTAATAATACGGCACGTTAACACCAAAAGTCTGTCTTATTTAAGGACATTTGGGGACAAATATTCTAAAGACTCAATCCATTCCTGAGAACTCCACCCTCTACTTTCCCACGCCTCCTGAGTGGTGTCTGCGATGGGTCTAAAGTATTCCTTAGCATCCTTTTCATCATTGCCCCTCTGGCACCTGCCACAGGCAGACACTCCATAGATGCAGGTGCACTGAATCCAGCCCAGCGTCTCGTCTGGGGTGGGGAAAGACAACAGCAATCAGAAGAAGAATAATAAGTGAGCATCGGCACATACTATGTCTCCCTGAGTCCCCCTATCCAGGAGGCACTTAGCCCATGGTCACATAGTTGGTCGGGCCCGTCTGACTCTTAAGGCTCCAGCCTTGGCCCCTGCTCCCTGGGACTTCAGAGAGCCCAGAGCTGAATGGGAGTGAATGGGGTCACAGGAAGGGTGCTCTGGTGTTGCTGACACTGGCTAACCCAGCAATAGCTGTCATGCATCTCCAACATCCCCTCTCCTCTCAGGACTGCTTCACCATACATCTGGTCTCAGTTGTAAAGATGAAATGCGTCTAGTCAGGAGCAATGAATGACAGATGGAAGATGTTATTTTCCCCCCCAAAACATCCTCTGTTCTTTTGGAATCCCTGCAGTGCAACTTGGACCAGCAGGTTTGGGGAGCAGGTAAGCACCCCACTGGTTGCTGGTCTCCTCTTCCATCAGGCCCAGTGGAGGTGTTGGGGACGGGCTGGACAACACCTGGTGTGCGCCAGGGACTCTGACACCCACTGGGGTCTAGGAGCACGCTCCTTCACCGTGCGTCCACACAGACCAAGGCAAGGAACTGCCCTTGAGGATGGTGTCCAAGTCTTCATGGCTGGTTTCTCCTAAATTTTAAATGGCTCCAGGGGCTCAAATCTTCCCCCGGTGGCCCTCCCATGCCAGGGTGCAGGGTTTTCCAGTCTGATGTCTACAGCCTGCGGGGCTGCCTTTGGGCTCTGGATGGTCACCTGGACGCCACAGCAGCAAGTAAATCCCAGAAGGATGTGAGGAGCTGTAAGAACCAAGGCTAATTTGTTCTGACATGTTAATTTTGTAAACGTGTATGAGCTGTGCATTAGACACCAGCTTTTAGTCACCCTCATCTGATCTTTCCACGTTTTTCTCCCCTCCAGATAACTCTTGTGTTGTCAAGCTACCAGACCATAGTAGTGTGTTTCCTCCCTCCAGGAGAGGTTCTTCTGCTGTGGGGTCCCACCTTGCCTATGGGTTCAGAAGTCCAAAAGAGAGATTGTTTTTTGAGTGAGTTGTCAGTGTCTCTGCATTGTGCCTCTGTGTTCCCTGGGCGAGGTTGAGCTGAGGCATGTGGAGCATCCCTGGGGCTCAAAGTTCACAGAGACTGGTACCCGACACCTGTCCCAAGGCTCTAAAGGCAGAGACTGGCCAACTCCCAGGTCCTCAGGGCCACAAGGAGCTGTGTGAGGCTGTGCATGCTTCCCAAGCACCAGGCATGAATGCTGGGAGGAGGCCCAGGCTGAACCGTCTTCAGGGGGACTCTGCCTAAGATGAGAGAGGACCTCAGAGGCCAGGCCTGAAGGGCTGTCACAAGCTGTCAGCTCAGAGCACCATCACCTCTGTCCGGGGCTTGAGGACAGAGACCATCAGCTGGGGTTAGGTCTGAAGACCCACAAAAGCACTTCCTTAGAAATGGGGTAAGCATTTGGACCTCCACTGAGCCCAGTGGGCACCCAAAAGAAGAGTCAAGAAGGATTTTGCTTCTCTCTAGCCTTTCCTCTGTGGCCTGTGTTGGCCCCACAGGCTCATTTGGAAACCTGGTACACGTGGGTGAGGGACAAGTACAGCAGCTGCAGCAGCACTGGTCTTTCCATCTGTCCTGCTCCCTGCCCAGCTCCTGCCCCTCTGGTAACAGGACTAATGGGGACAGACTGTTCTTCTGCTCCCTGGTGTGGGCATCGGCCTGGAATCATGTTTTAAACCTGTTACTTTCCCAGGAAATGACCAGGTTAAGTATCTGAAGAGATTGGAAAGGAGTAACGGCCAGACATAGTTGGGTATGAGCTTGGACTACTTCCTCTCTTCTTCCTGCAAAACTCACAGTTGTGGTCCCCAGGCTCACTGGCAGAGCCCAGGCAGGAGTCTCTGCAGGCTGGGGTGGGTGTCCACTACTCGCTCAAGGAGAAGGGTGCAAACCAGGTTGGCATCCAGGCAGGGTGAGCCACCAGCCAGATAGCCACCATGGACAGTCTACTTAGAGCTAATGTCCCAAAGGACGTGATCATAGAGCAGGGCGCCCTTGAAGACTCCAGGGAGGCAAGGCCAGTGTACGCTTCTCGTTGAGTTTCAGGTGCTGAGAAAGACAGGTGGATGGCACCCACAGATGCAGATGTGGCAAGAAAAATGAAGAGTCGAGAGCCAGGCAGGGCAGGGCACACTCAGAACTGCAGGACAAATTCCCTTTGATGCTACTACATGCAAAAAAACATGTATCAGTTTCTCTGAGACCAAAACAAGCGAAATCAGATGTTCTGTGCTGTTGCGGCTCCAAAGACTCTCTGAGGCACCTCATGTGAAGTGTGGCCTACAAAAGGCTGCTGCTGGCCTTTTATAGGCCTCTCCAACCAAAAGTGAACTCAGGTCACCCATCATCATAGCTGCCATCCTGGGTGCTTGAGCCCACCTGGGGGACTGTGGGGAGAAGGAGGCACCCCAGAAGACAAGGAGGAAAGAAGGAAATAACTCCACCCTAAATCTTGCAGTTCTGCCCAGAAACCAGTGCTGAAGTGACATTTCCCATGACCGGCTTGCACGTGCAGCCTCCACCCTCATGCCACACACACTCTGGGAAAAGAAGGGGTGTGCAATGGGAAGATCCCTGCTACGTATTCTAAAACTGATCAAATCTCTGAAAGCACTTAGTGAAGACTAACTAACTGCTCTAAGATTTCTGATGGATTTTTCTTTATACTTTCAATCTCTTTTGTGAAAAAATTCCTGATTTCATTGAATTGTCTGTTTTCTTATATTTCATTTAGCTTTTTTATGATAGCTATTTTGAATTCTCTGTCATTAAGGTTATATATTTCTGTGCTTTCAGCGTTGATTTCTGGGTGCTTGTCGTTTTCCTTTTGGTCTGGAGATTTAATATATTTCTTGGAAATCTTTTCATGACAGTACATGTGGATCTACCTTATTGTTTCTAATTGCTCTATAATATTCCACAGCATAGAATTACTATAATAGTTTTAGTGTAAAACTGTCATAGAAATAGTGATATTTTTGAAATATTAATTTTTTTAATAATATTTTCCTTTTTTTAATAACGTTTGAGTGTGGGTTTTTTTGTTTGTTTCCTTGAAGTTGGAATTTTCTTTTTCTTTCTGTGTTATGGTTGGTTTCAAGGAGGAACATGAACCTTCTTTGGTCATCTTCAGCCAGGTGTCTTCATTTATTTACTCGTATCTTTGCATAATCTAATTACAAAGAAATTATGTTGTATTTGGCAGCATTTGGGAACTGTTTTATTGAAGAGATTATGAAATGTAGATTGATTTGTACTATTGTAAGCAGTCACTTGTATGACTGTTTTTGGAAATTTGTTTTGTTTTGTTTTGTTTTTCTGTGAGGATGATCAGCCGTGAGCTAACATCCATGCCAATCCTCCTCTTTTTGCTGAGGAAGACTGGCCCTGAGCTAACATCCATGCCCATCTTCCTCCACTTTATGTGGGACGCTGCCACAGCACAGCCTGAGAAGTGGTGCCTCAGTGTGCATCCGGGATCCGAACCCAGGCCGCCAGCAGTGGAGCGCACGCACTTAACCACTATGCTGTGGTGCCGGCCCTGGGATAGTATTCACTGTACACATACTTGTGCATTGAGACTTTTGAACTTTAAAATTATACCACTTTTGATTGTTACAGTGTCTTTTTAAACAGAAACATCAATTTTAAGCAGTTTCTATGAGAAAGGAAGCAGATACCATCCCTACTGGGACTAAGCACTGGTACGATTTGATTTAAGTTGCATGAGAATTTGATGATTGTATCTAAAGTACCATTGTTGCTACTAATATTATTACTACTACAATTACGACTCTGATAACGATACTAGTAGTATAGTAACAAAAATATTTATGAAGTATTTATGTGCCAAGCACTTAGCATAGTGACATCTCATATATCTAAATAGGCATTTTTACAATATCATCATTTACTTTCTCATTATTGATATTACACAATAATAGTCATGAATAGTCAAACCATGGTATAAGCAAAAGGTTAGAAACAAGCATTTGATTTACAAAAAGGAAGGTTTCCCATTCCTTTGGAGCTTCCTTAACCCTTCTTGAAGGAAGACAAATGCATCCTCTTGTGGGTATCACCAGTACTGTGAATTTTTCTTAAGGACCTTATTTTAAGTATGGTCAAAACTATGGCTAGGATTGAAAGTTTTACGTTTAGAGCAACATTGTTTTCTTGATTTGTTTGGCCTGTAGTCTGATAGAGCAATGTTACTTCTTATTTGGTAAGCTGTATAGAATTTAGATTATGACTGCTAAGTTTCCCCTTTAGCATTTTCAGCTGTCCCAGTAAGACATTTGGATACGATACAGATTCTAGAACGCTTGACTCTACTCTCTGCCAGTGAACTTATACCATAGGCAGAAGTATTAACATCCAATATGAACCAGCTTTTGAATTCAGGGGTTCTGTGGAGAATGCTTCAAACAGTCAATCAACTATGGATGGTTCTTAATACCGTGACGCCTAGAAGGTAATTTCAGTGTATCGTTACACGTAATAGATAAGTGTATAGCAGTGATTATATACAATAACCTAAACTGAATGGTTGAAAAAAATTGTTGAGTGTTTAACGATATAAATCCCCTCTGAAGACTACTAATTAAAGAGTCATTATAACTTTCAGAAAAAGCATAAATTTGATCTTAAGAAACAGAGAGAAACTATAAAGTATTTCCAACTTGAGAAACTTCTTTAAAAGTGAGTTCTCCTCTATAGGCATCTGTCATTTGTGGCTAATTGTGATTTAGATCACTATTGTGTCTTGCATCATTGTGGTGGCTCCAAATTTTGCTGCACATTAAAATCACCTGGAGAGCTGTTAAAACTCTTGATCCCCAATTGTAACCCATGCCAATTAAATCAGAATGTCTGCGGTTGGGAGTCAGGCGTTAGTATTTTTTTTTTAAGATTCCCCAGTTGATTCCATTATGCAGCAATGTTTAGAGAACACTTGATTAGTTATTTCTTCTTTAGTCAAATGGGTCTCTGCTGGTCCATAGATTGCATCAGAAACACCTGGTCAGCTCTGAAAAACATGATACTGGGCTGGCCTTCCCTGAGATATCAGATGCTTAATGTTCAATCAAGTAATTTCGATGTGAAAAATAAAAGCATACACTTAAAAAATACTTTAAGAATTTTCATATTTTTAAACAAGGCAGATTTGTAGTCTTCTAAGATTAAATACAGCGGTCCTGTGTTCTTTTGTTTTGTTTTATTTTAAACTGAGGCTTTGGAAGATTTTATGTGAGTAGGAAACCTCTAGGAGTTCAAAAAAGGTTGAAATAAATGGTTTCTAACTAAATGCAGCGCACATTCTTGGATCAGTTTTCAAAGGCTGGTCAAAACCTGCTGTGTTTAAATAACAACATGCTGTTTTTCATCACATTCGTTGATGATGTAAACAAAATGTGTAACTATATTAGTAAATGTTAATATTCATGTATTTTAAGTTAAGCTTACAAAATTTGTCACAATGTGATTTTTTTTATTCAAGTGAAAACAGATGTGTGCAGCTATTTTGAATATTGGTTTATAAACATTCATATTCTTTATCAAATGAACTTGTAGTTTTTTGTGTTTTCTTTCACTACTGTTCACCTGAAAGGAACAGTTCAAGGGACTGGAATCCAGGACTGTCTGGTTCCAGGGCCTACGTGTATCCATTTCTGTTAACGCCACACACATCAAATGGCCATACAAGGCTAGAATCGGTTGAGAGCCTTAGGAATTGAGCGGAGGAAAATCGAAAATTGTAGTAGTTTCCCTGGAGCAGTTACTTAAACGATTTGATATTTAAAAAAATTGTAAAAGCAGAATAAAAATTTGAAGATATTTTTAAGTATTGATAAATTATCCTTCATTCCACTGTTTTAACACTAAGTTACATTTTTTTATACTTTCCATCTTTGCTTATGCATATATATTTTCACATAATGGAATTCATAATACCCAGTAAGGAGTCTGCTTTCTTTCATTTAACTTTATATGAAATTTTTTTTGCAAGTTGTTTACTTTTGATAATTATTTTATTGGCTTCCTAATGATCAAACTGATGTATCATAACCGCATAGGGTGCTATTACTAGACCGGGAGGTTGATGACTTTTTTCAGGATTACAATAGGCAATGTTATCAATTTAGGTATTTTTACTTTTTCTTTCTTTTGGATTACTCTTTTAGGATAAATTTTTGAGCCTGAGATTACTAAATTAAAAGGTAGAATTTATTTTTAGCACTGTGCATTTTGCAATTGGGGAAGATGCAGTAAAACTGACAGGGAAGCTAACAAATCCACTCTCCTCTCGCTGCTCCCCCTGCAGCAAACCTCTCCCCAAACTAGGTGCTCAAACTTGAGAAACTGTCTCACGTTTTACTTTTTTGAGACACTAGTATCGGAGCCAAGCTTAGGCTATTCAGAAATTGACAAAAATCACAATTTGGAGAGATCACGATTAACTCCCTACCTTTGAGGAAACTGAAGTGTACTTCATGGCAAAGAATAACAACCCGGTTTTAGGAGGGACAGAAGGCAGATGAGCCTTGATGGAGCAGAAGTGACCGGGGTGGGAGCACTCTACAGCGTTGCTCTGGTTGAACTCGCTATCCCGGGAAGCCTGGAACATCCTGAGGTTCTGCGGCCACTCGTCAACCAGCCTTGTCTCCTGGCCGGGCTCAGGCGTTTGGCAGTTCCCGCCTCCGTCTGTGCGACACCCGGGCCGCCGTGAAGTTCGGAAACGTGAGCTGAGCGGCACTGACGGGCGCTCTGGGAAGAACCCGGCAAGGCTTCAAAGGGTTTTCTTTCGGTTGGTCTACAGACCTGAAGAATGAGACTGCGAGTTTCCAAGGAAACGGTTGCACGGTTAAGTCGCCGGTTTCAAAATCTCAAAACGGAGAAGACTTTTCCTTTAAACCCTGCGATCTGCTCGCGTCCCTCCCTCTTCAAGCGTTCGCCTCAGGGCCACGAAATACTTTGCGTTGGTTTTTATTGCGGAGGCTTCCCTCGGGGGCCAGCGTTCTCGCCCCCTAACCTCACGCCGGGATTGGTTGCTTGGTTTCTGCTCTGGCGGGTGATTGGGTGCTGGGAGTCGAGGGGGCGGGAGGCGGCAATTCCTCTGCAAGAGCGCTTGTGCGCGGCCTGGAGAGAGCGGAGGAGGGAGCGGGTGAGGCGCCGGAGTCCGCGCTCGGCCAGGGAGTGGCAGCCTCGTGAGGAGGCGAGAGGTTTGGGGCCTCTGCTCTCTGCCAGGCTCCGCAGCGTGTGCTCGCAGATACCATTTCCTTTTCTCCCGGGACTCGGAGCCCAGGCAGCGCTGCCTTGGTTTTCCTCAGAACAGGCCAACCTGTCTCTCCTGGGGCGGCGCGCAGCCTGCCCTAAGAGAGCCTTCTGCTCTCGCCTGGCCACCATGCGGGCCGTCGGGGTGACCGTGTCCCAGGGCCTCGGGGTTCTGAACACGCGGAGGATGGAGGGAGCCTGTCTCGACCCCCGGGGAGAGGCCCCGAGCCCCCTCGGCCCTCCGCTGACTCGTGGCGGCGGGGACGACGGCGGGAGGCGGATCGGGGGCTCGTGCTTTATCCCCTGGGGGATTGCGACGACTGTGGGCGGGATGGATTTCTAGGCTGTATCTGAGGAACTAGCCGGCGTTGCGTTATTGGCTGGGGTGAAGGGGTGAGAGTCCACCAAATCTCTACTCAAGAGTTGCACAGATAGAATCACAGAATATTAGAACTGGGAAATTCCTCAGAATAGTGGTTCTTAGCTTGTTTTGGAACACAGGCTAGGGGTCGGGGTATAATTGGCTTCATAAGCTGTTGAATTACCCCTTTAACCATCCCTCCATTCCCAGGTCGAATTTGCCGGTTTTTTTCACTATTGCAAGGAAGTCTTCAGTTGATAACAGTGCATATCAGTCTCCCCTCTGTTTTCAGTTATTTTATTAGGATATAGTTCTGAGAATGAGAAATCCACGGACTTTCTCTTCAGAGAAACGCAGTCATGTACCAAAACTTCTGCACGCAATAGCAAGAGAGCACAGTCTCTGACTTCCGTCTCTGGATCCTAGATTAAGCATAGGTGGTTTAGAAGAGGTGGGGATTAAAGTAGATCACCTCCTCTGTGTCAAATACTGGAGTTTAGGCACGTTCTATCCATTACCTTACTTAATTCTTAACTCAATGCCTGGCTAATTTTCGTCAAAACTCTATCAGGTAGATAATCTTATCTCCATTGCACAGATGAAGAAACAGACTGAGGTTCAGTGATTCACACAGTGGGACTCACACTTAAGCTTGCTTTACTCCAAAGCCCATCTTCTTTTCATTATACCCTTCTGACCATTAAATCAGAATTATCAAGCACTTACTGTGTGCCAAGGCATTTTCTCCCTTACAACAGCTTTTCAATTAGGGATTATTACAGATAAGGAAGACATGATCAAGGAAACACATCTGAGTTGTGGGAACCTGATCTAGAACTCGTACTTCTACCTCCTGGTCCACAGCTTTGGCAGAGTAGGGATACAAATCCGGATTTGTCAGATTCTGAGACATGTTCTCAACCACTGTGATGGTTAAGACTAGGAAATTGTTTTACTTGCATTTGTTTTATTTATACATTTAGGAATCCCCTTTTTATTTCTAGACTTCTGTCCTAGTCTAGTTGGGTATCTGATTTTCTTTGCATGGCATTGTTTCAGTCTTGATTTTCGTTTCTGCTGCAGTTAGGAATCTAAGTAAACAGGAAAGCATGACTCTTCAATATGGTCTGAATGTACCGTTGGTGGGGTGAAGATGAACTTTCCTTGTAAAGCTTGTCCATCATAGCTTGCTATAATGAATTCTGCAAGTATTTTTCAGCAGTTAAGTCTTCATTAAGATAAAGATGCTGATAATTCATAACGTATACTGAATCTGTGACTACATTCATTTTCTCAGATAGTAAATGGATTGAAAATATTTGCTGGGTTCATGGAAGAACATGTAACCTTTCGAAAAATAATCCTGATTGCTATAAACTGTATATGGTTAGGAGGCAAAGGGGAATATTCTGAAAACTATTCTCAGCTCATTTGGCACTTCTATTTACTTTACGGAATTACTACCTTCTACAAAGTATTTACTGTCTTTTACACAGAATACTATATTTCTCACCATATTTTTGAGACGTTTCAATCATATAGAAAATTAATAGACAAATGAGTAAGCCAACTTTCCAGAGTTGTTCAATCTTAATATTTTGCCATATTTACTTTATACCTTGTCTGCAAGTAACATTACTAGTATGCTGAATTTACTCTTTTTCTTTCCTAGACGTGTTGTTATACTTTTGTTACATATGTATGTATCCGTAAACAATATAGAGCATTACCTTACCTGTTTTTAAACTTTGTACAATGATATGATACTGTACCTATATTTGTTTAGAAGTGTTTTTAGTTGCCTAACATTATTTTTAAGAAGTAACCTTATTGATTGTTCATCTATTTTAATTGCTGTGTAGTAGTCCATTGTATGAATATACCAGAAGTTTTTATCCATTTTCCTTTTGACAGACATTTAAGTTGTTTACATTCTTTTACAATTCTAAACAATGCTGCTATGAACTTTCTTATGCATGTTTCCTTATGTTCCTGTGGGACAGGTTTTGGATATATACATAGGACTGGACTTCCTGGTGTTGGGTATCTTCAACTTTGCTAGAAATTGTTAATTTCTGTCCAAAGTGGCTGTAGCGATTTACACTCCCTCTAGCAGTATCCTCCATTAAGTTTTAATCCAAGATATTAGTGTACTCTAGTTTTACAGAAATGACGGTGCTTGCATCATTAAGGCACAAATTGCTTTGTTCATTTCTTTTATGCCTATATGCTTTTAAGTCCAACATAATTTTAGGGAGAAAGATAAAGGCATAAGGTCTAGATTGAACTAAATACTAATTCTCCCTTCTGCTATTGCTATGTTCCCTCAAGTACAACCTTACTTCTTGTTGTGTTTGTACTTGTGATGGAGACAGACCCTAATGAAGTAAATTGTTTACTGATTTTTTTTTTATTGTTTTTGTGTCAATAGATTGTCCGAGGATTAAAAGGTAAGCAGCATTGTTTGTTGGAGAGCCCTACAGAAAGTGGGAAAAGCTTAGTCTTACTTTGTGCTGCTTTAGCGTGGCAACAGTCTCTTCTTTGTGGTAAGTATTTGGTTGATATATTCAGGTTGATTATTGGGACTTGAAAAAAATATAATAAAGTACTTTTTATCCAGAATGATTCATTTAAAGAAATAGCAGTAACTAAGAATATACTTTTGGTCTTTCTTTTAATCCTCCCCGCTTGATATTTTAATAAGTCTCAATATAAACGAATACTCAAATGGTTGTGCCTTTATTACATTATTAATCTTTGACTATTATCTTTTTGTAAGTTATGCAAATTGATGATAATTTCTCTATAAATGTCTCTGACATCATAAGTGTTTCTCTCCTGTCCTAATTTGATGCTACAGATAGGGTGACCAACTTGTCCAGATTTGCCAGGTACTTTCCCAGCTTTAGCACTGAAAATCTTACAGCCTGGGGAACCTCCCAATCCTGGGCAAATTCGAGTGGTTGCTCACTGTAGCTGCAGAGGATGATTAATGTTTTTTGAATTAGAAATATTATAAATAGAGGTTCTTTCACTTTTAGGGAAGCCAGCGGATGAAAGCTTAAGCAAAAAAGCTGAAGTACCATTGTCACGTGGTTGTACGTGCCATTCAAAGAATTTTACAAACGATGGCGAGGACCGAGGAACTTCACGTCATTTCAACAGTCCAAGTACACCACCTTCTGAAAGAAATGGCACTTCATCAACTTGTCAAGGTAGGTTATATTTTTGCCTGGGTCTGTTGGTATCTGTAGTAGGAACCTTCATTACTGTTGTTATGAGACCTAATTTGATAAATTTGATGAGCATAATTGATTAGGTACCTCCATCTAATTTCTCTGGAATTATTTTTAGAGAACACAAGAGTGGTCAGAAATCCTTGGACTACTTTATTCTTGGCTTGGCTTTTAATTGATTTGGACATTTTGCCAGCTTAAATCATTTTTTGAAGCAGGCAAGGCAAAATAAATGATATTCAGAAATTGATGTTATTTGTAGGCAGGATTGTTAATTATAGGTTAGAATTTTAGAAAACATTGATTTGTATTGTTAGACAAAATCTAGTTAGCCTCATTCATTCTTGATAAGTTTGCATGAACTTCTGAAGCCAGTATCCTGCATGAGGATGAGATATGTTTTAGGTATGATCCTTGACTAGTTCTAATTAGGTTTATTTAAGAGAAATATATTAAGACTAACATAAGACTATTCATTTTTAAAAATTATTTCTCTGGCTTTGACTATATGGAAAAGATTGATCGTTATTTGCCTAAGCCAGAAACCTAGGAGACATCCTATACACGTTGCTCTACCTTATTTCTTCGTGCAAATCTCTATCTCCATTGACAACTGCCTGGTCCAAACTACCATCTCTTGTTTAGAGCATGCAATAACTTCTTTTCCTGCTTTCACTCATGCCATTCTTTAACTAATCACTGGCAGGGAGAAAAGAGGTGGCCATGACTGACTTAAGTCTCAACAGTATCCACTTCCTAAAATCAAGAATGGAGTCATCTTCCTCTAAAGCCCATGACTATGTGTGGAGGACGGTGGCTGCTGGAACCCAAGTGTGATTCTGTTAGGAGTGAGGAAGAGGAGATGGAATAGTTTCTGGAGAGGTGAGCAATAGTGTTGTCTACACTGTTTTGACCCTTGGCCCTTTTGACTTTCTTTCCATTCCTTCAAAGGGTCATGCTTTCTTCTGCCTCAGAGCCTTTGCTTGTGTTAGTGTCTCTTCTGAGGAAAGTTACATCTTCAACTTGTTATCCTCCTCTTCCATTAGGTGTTGCTTAAATGTCGCTTCCTTGAGGGAGCCATACTGACCTTTCCGTTAGCTCATATTTGGTTTCCCTGTTATTTTGTGTCATCTTATTGTGTTTGTCTCCTTGACAGCACTTGTCTGTGAAGTTTTTATTATCCATGTGTCTGTGTGCATCTTTTATTAATCTCTGCTTCCCCTAGCAGACTGTGTTCTCCATGAGGTCAGGAACCATGTCAGTTTGCTTACCATTGTAACCCTGGAACCTAGCAGAGTGCTTGGCATATAGTAGGTGCTAGATAAATATTTGTTGTGTGAATGAATGGAGTTGATTTTGAGGTAATTCTAAGAAATCTGGTTTACAATATTTATATACAACCTGTATTATTTTTAGAAAAGCTTTATTGAAATATACTTGAGAAAACAAACTGCATTTATTTAAATGGTATGCTTTGATAAGTTATGACCTCCACCATAAAGTGTACCTCCTATGAAACTTTCAGTCAGTGTCAAGATAGTGAACATATCCATTATCTTCCAAAGTTTTCTCATGCACCTTTGTTATCCCTCCTTCCCACCCCTCTGTGACTTACTCTTCCCAAAGAACCACTGATTTGCTTTCTATCACTATAGATTAGTTTGCATTTTCGAGAGTTTATACAAATGGAATCAGACAATTTGTACACTGATTTTGTCTAGCTTCTGTCACTTAACATAATTCTTTTGAAATTCACCCACGTTGTGTGTATCAACAGTTTGTTCCTTTGTGTTGCTGAGTAATGTTCTGCTCTGTGGATATACTACAAAGTGTTTATCCAGTCACGTGTTGATATATATGTGAGTTGTTTCTAGTTTTGGGCTATTACAAATAAAGCTGCTATGAACATTTTTATGTAAGTCTTTGTTATGGACATGTGCTTTCCTTTTTATGGGCAAATACCTAAGAGTGGAGTGAGTGGATCACTTATGTTTAACTCTTTAAGAAACTTCCAAACTCTTTCCCAAAGTGTTTATACATTATACCATTTTACTTTCCCACCAGCAGTGTCCAAGAGTTCCCATTTCTCTACATCTTTGCTTACACTTGGTATGGTCAGTCTTGTCAGCCATTCTAATAGGCGTGTAGTGTTGTATCTCATTGTGGTTTTAATCAGCATTTCCCTGATAACTTATGATGTTGAGCGTCTTTTCGTGTGCTTATTAGCCATCTGTATATCTTCTCTGATAAAATGTCTGTTCGAATCCTTTGCCTCTTTTGTTTTCTTATTGTTAAGTTTTGAGAGTTCTTTATATATTTTGAATACAAGTGTTTTTCTATCAAATATAGTTTTAGGTTTTACCGTTAAGTCTAAAATCCATTTCGAGTTATTTTTGGTACATTGTGTGAGGTATGGATCCAAGTTCATTTATTTTGCCTATGGATATCTCATTGTTCAGCACCATTTATTGAAACGGCTACCCTTTATCCACTGCATTGCCTTTGTGCCTTGGTAAAAAATCAGTTGTCAATATATACACAACTTGCATTTTAACATCATCGTGAGTTAGGGCTGTTTAGAATAGTCTCTTGAAGCATCGGACGCGGTAAATCAGGGTTGTATTCTTTATATTTTTAAGCAAATTCTTTAATAAGATATAAGCTAAATACAGAAAAGCATACAAATCCTAAGTGTATAGCTTGATGAATTTTCACAAAGTAAACACACTCGTGTATCTACCACCTAGATAAAAATAGGACATTACCAACACCCTACAGCCCCTTCTCATGCTCTTTTCTAGTCACTGTCCTTTCTCTGCGCAGGTAATTGCTCTCCTCCCTTCTGTCACCATTGATGAGTTTTGCCTCTTTATAGAAATGGAGTGATATCTGTACTCTTGAGTCTGCGTACTTTTGCTTAATATTGTATTTTGGGGATTCATTTGTGTTGTTGCATATAGTAGTAGTTCTTGTTGTGGTATATTATTTCCTTCTATGAACATATCACAGTTTATTAATCCGTTCTGCAGTTATTAGACATTTGGATGTTTTCTCCTTTAGGCTTTTAATGCTTTTATGAACATTCTTGTTCATTCTTTTGCAAATAGGTAAGTATTTTCTGTTGGATATATCCCTAGGAATGGCATTGCTGGTCATAGTGTATGGATATGTTCAGCTATAGTAGAGACTGCCAACATTTTCCAAAGTGGTTGAACCAGTTTATGCAACCCCTTCACTACATCCAGTAGTATATGAGAATTACGTTATTCAGCATTCTTGTTAACACTTGATATGTCCAGTTTTCTAAAATTTTAGCCATTCTGGTGCATGGATGGTGTTCTCGTGAGTTTGAATTGGTATTTCTCTGGTGACTAGTGAGTTTGAGAATCTTCATATATGTTTATTGGTCATTTGAATATTCTTTTTAATGAATTGCCTATTCAGATTGCCCATATTTCTATTGGGTTGTTTCTTACTGATTTCTATGTGTTTTTTTTTTTTAATATCTTCTGGCGATGTCTTGTTTCTTTATAACTTTGTATTTTAAAGACTTAACCCCTCCAATAAGCTTCCTGCAAATGTCCCTGCTATAGAGAACAGGAAGATAAGCCTTTTTGGTCTATGCAAATAATATGATTTATTTTTAATGAATTGGGGTAAATCTCATTTGGCACATGGCAGTTCAGTTTTTCTAAAACTAAATTATTGTTTTTGGTAGATGTCCCCTGGCCTTTAATGGGCCCATGCAAATTTGCCCCTTGATTTATTTGGGACAGGGTTTCTCAAAAGTGACACTATTAAAATTTGAATGGGATAATTCTCTGTTGTGGCAGCTGTCCTGTGCACTGTGGGATGCTTAGCAGCATCTCCCAGGCCTCAACTCACGAGGCCAGTAGTACCTACCCCCCACTTTGTGACAACCAAAAATGTTTCCAGACGTTGCTGAATGTCCCTGGGGTGGGAGGTGGGGGTGGTAAAATTGTCCCTGTTGAGAACCACTGATCTAGATTTGTTTTGTGGGTATTTTACCAGTTTGCCAGGAAATTACAGAGCTCAAAATTACGTGTGGTTTCTAAAATACATATGGAAATACAAAGGACTAAGAATAGCCAAGATATTTTTTAAGCAGCAGGTCAAGGTGAGAAGACTTGATCTATGAGATATGCTGATTTATTATATATAAAGCTATAGTAACTAAAGCACTTTGGTATTAGCACAGTGTTAGACCAGTGGAAAACAGTAGAGAACTCAAATCCAGTTCCACGTGTATCCAGAAACTTGATTTCTTTTAATAAAAGTGCTCTTACAGAGCAGAGGGCAAAGGAGGGGCGTTTCTTTAAGTGGTCTTGGGACTATTAGATATCAGTATGGAAAAAATTCAAATTGGAACCCTACTTTACTCCGTACACAAAAATCCATTCCAGGTAGATTAAAGACCTAGGCATGAAAGGCAAAACTATTAAGATGTTAGAATATAGTGGTTTTCAAACGATGTGCTTAAGAGTCTTAGAAAAAACATGGCTTCTAGTGGGAAGGGGACAGTGGATCAGGGAAGTTCTAGGTCTTGCGTGCTCTTTTGGAAATTTTAAACGCTATTTCTTAAAAAACTGTAGTCCTCCTCAGAAAAGACTTGAAAACCCGTGCTGTGTGACACAGAAAGCCTTCTGTGTTTGTGCAGACTCAAACTTATTTTTTTTTTTGAAAATAGTATTGGACTTGCTTATAGGGCTTTCTCCCCTAGTGTTCTGTAAATCCTTCAAGGCCAGGGACTGTTTTTTTTTCATTGTTTTTCCATGAGGTCTGGAATTGTATGGACTCAATAAAATAAATGCTTGTTAAATGAATTCAAGCACTGGGAGTGTAGGGAGCGTATAGAGAAGAGCAGAGAGGAAGGAAGGTACTTTGAAGAACACTCTCATTTACAGAAAGGGAGAAACCAATGTATGGGAATAGTTAAGAACCGTGTTACAGACATTAAGGAAAAAGCAAATGCATTTATTCTGTTGCAAGAATACAGAGTTTTATGTTTGGCTGTATACCTAGAGGTTATGCTTATGGATTTTAGAATCAGACAGCAGGAGTCAGTCATATCTAGGCTCTGCCTCTTACTAGCTAAACAATATTGGGCATGAACTCAACTTCTTTAAAACCCAGTATTTGCACTTATAAAATGGGAATAATGTTATTTGGTGATTTAAGAGGTCATTGATGACCTTGAGATAGAGCTTTCCGGATTGTGGGATTGAAAGCTAGATTATAGGAGCTTGATTCTACTATATTGTTAAGCCTAAAGAACATTGAGAAGCTTAGTAGGAAACATACATTGAGACACTGTAAAGAACGATTTTTATAGAAATGAAATACATTTTCTGGAGAGAATCTTACAGTTATATTTTTAAGCCACGTTATTGGGAGTGGTCTACAAAAGCATAAAGCTACAATTGGACTTTCCTGTTGAAAGTATATTTCTCAAAATGTTTGCTATATCTTTGTTAAGGTAAACTGAGTGGTAAAGTGCTTTAAAACATGTTGAGCATTTCATGTTTTAAAGTATGTTATGAAATTTTTAGAAATAAATCATACATCTTGATTCCAATTTTTTTCTAGAAAAATTTCCTGGAGCAACCCCTGATGGCCTAGCGGTTAAAGTTTGGCACACTCCGCTTCGGCGTCCCAGGTTCAGTTCCCAGGAGCGAACCACACCACTCGTCTCTCATTGACTATGCTGTGGCGGTGGCTCATGTAGAAGAACTAGAAGGACTTACACGTAGAATATAGAACTATGTACTGTGGCTTTGGGAAGGGAGAAAGAAGAGAGGCAGATTGGCAACAGATGTTAGCTCAGGGCAAATCTTTCCAAGCAGGGAAAAAAAAAAGAAAAAGAAAAATTGCCTAAGTGTAAGTTATTTATACTCATTTTTTATGACTTCTTATATAAGACTCTCCTGAATAAAACTATACTCGCTGCAAAGCTATCTGCCGATAAACAGGTATCCATATGGAGAGATGAAAATGGTGATTTTCAAGTAGAGAAGAATTCAACCCTTATAAACTACACAGCAGGTAAACAGAATTTGTTGGCAGTGAAATATTCGCATTAGTTCTAGTAGAAAAAGGTAGCCAAGCATCAATCAAGATTTCAGTGGTGCTTGTAGAGAGTAGTTGGGTCATGTCACACACGTAAATTGTAAATTATTGTAACTTCATTTTATATAGTTACTCATTACAAAGGAGTTTATTATTATACTAGATTATTGAGGCTAACATCATTAAAATGAAACTGCATGGTGCTTTCATATATAAGAGGAATTTGACAGTATACTATTTACTTAAGGCACATACTGATAGTATAGCTACTTTGTACTTTTAATTCTTCTGTTGTTTTGATCTAATAATGGCATTTTTGGGGGGTCAAAATACCTTTTTTTAGAAACCTTGATGCAACCATATGCTGTCTTCAAAATCTTAGTTCAAATAAAGCAATAGAGGCAAGTTGGAAGTGAAAGCATGGAATACATAAACAAAATAATAAGGGAATTATGGTGCCAGTTATCAATGGATTGCCCCTGTGTAACAACATCAGAGTGTTGGCTTCTGTTGTCTGTTCTGCAATAATGGAGCTGCACCCAGTAGACATTTCTCTTTTGCACCTGGCAGGGGTTAAGCTTTGTCAGAGAAAATTTAGGGCAAAGGGCCTTCCTTCCTAATTCCAGGGTGCTTCCATTCTTTCCTTTTTCTTTCTCCTGCAGTACAACCAGCAGTGGCACAATTCAGGGGTGTTTACAGGCACTCACCCACAGTGGGTGATCCACAGTGGATTTAGTGGATCCCCTTGGATGGCTTAATAAGGAGAATGAGTGGCACCCCTGAAAGTGGAATCCCAGTGAATCCAGTAGGCATCCCAGCCTCAGCCTACCTGCCCCTGGGAGGGGACAGCGCTTTCCTGTTTGCCAGTCTCAGCCTGCTGTTCCCTACCTGCTGAGCTCTGCCCTGATCAGGGACCGGTACTGGCCTTGGGAAACATGACAATCTTCTCCACTATCCCTGTGCTGTAATCATTCCTTCTCCAACAAGGCCTGAAGGCAGCCTTGGTGAGGGGGTCTTCTCCCAAATTTGTTTCTTTCTTAACTACTCTACTGTAATTCTGGGTTATTCTCTATAGTTCCCTTTAAAGGTTTATGGTTAATTGTCCATTATATAAACTGTCCCTGCTCAATCTATTGGTTGGTTTCCCTGTCCTGAGTGAACACTGATTCTTATCATTATATATTATTTTATACTGTGTTAGTGCTAAGGGGAAAAATGAAAGGGGAACAAGTTGGATAGGGAGTGTCAGGACAAGTGGATAGTTTATATTTTAAATGACATGTTCAATACAGCCTCACCAAGATGACATTTGAACGCAGAATTAAAGATAGTGAAGAATATGAGGCATGAAATCATCATGTGGAAGAGGATTCCAAGTGGAAGGAACATAGAGTGCAAGTCTACAGGTGGGAGAGTGCCTGACATGTACCAGGAGCATAATGGAGGGCAGAGGTACAGGGGATGACTGGCCAAAGATGACGTCAGAGAGAGTGTGGGACCAACTGTATGGGGATTGAGGTCCATCATAAGGACTTGAACTTTCCCCCTGAGAGAAATGAAGAGCCCCTTGAGAGATTTCACAATGTCAGGGTGTGACATCTGGTTTTAAAGGGTCACTCCAATTGGTGTATTGGGGATAGATTGCAGGTCAAATATAGAGGCAGAGAAACCAGTTAGAAGGATACAGCGATAATCCAAGCCAGAACAATGGTGCAATGTGGTCCACCCAGCCATCAGGGACTAACAGGATGTGGACTTACATACCCACCGCAAGCAAAGAAAAAACTAGTCAAAATACGTGATATGATTATTTCGCTAATGATCAGTCTACGTATGCAGTGGGTGAAAGTCCACAAGGCCAGAGAAAAGCAACCTTCGTGTAAAGAATAATTCTAAGTAACTGTAAGTCACACCACCTGCAACAACCACAGATTCTAGAATTATTTGAGATACCAAGACAATGAGGAGGGAGTAATCTTTTCAACAAGTAGTGCTGGGACAGGTGGATATCCACATGTGAAAGAATAAAGGTGAACCCCTACCTCACACCATATACAAAAAAGTTACATCTTCTTACCATCAAAGATGTAAATGTAAGACCTAAAACTATAAAACTCTTGCAAGAAAACATGGCCCTGGATTAGGCAATGTTTTTGCAATTATGGCAACCAACACAAAAGCAACCAAAGGGAAAACAGATCAATTCAACTTCATCAAAAGTAAAACTTGAGTACGTTGAAAGAAATGATCAAGAAAGTGAAAAGATGACTCACAAAAGGGGAGAACATGTTTACAGATCTTTACATATCTGATAAGGTTCTACTATTGAGAATATATAATACGTTCTCACCTCTCAACAATAAAATACAAATAGCACAATGAAAAATAGACAATGCATTTGGATAGGCATCTCTCCACAAGAAACATATGCCTGCCTGGTGCTGTGCTGTGCTGTCCCTGCCTGAGGCTGCAGTTCCTGTGCTGGCCATCAGGTGGCAGCCTCCTGTGTCAGTGGTGCCCACTGAGCTTTGCTGGAGCAATTGGAAAAAGGAGGAGTCATGCAGAAGTCATGCTGACCCTCCGCCTGCCTCGGGACCCAATTGCACTTCCTATTACTAGTGTTCCTCTTCACCATCTGAGTGGAGCAAAAGCAGGAAAGAGAAATCCAAGATGCCCCTATTTGTTCATTCAGCAGCTACGTGCCAAGCCCTCACCCTGGGCCAGGAGCCCTGGTGGGCCCAAGGATGGTGCTGAAATCTACCCAGTGTTCCCTGCCCACCAGGAGCTCAGTCTGGAGGCAGATGGACAAAAGCACAAAATCAGAGACACGTGAAAGAGAAGAGCATGAACTGGAATGAAAATAAAGAGTGTCCTGCAGGGAGGGCTGGGGTCTCACTGGGTAGGAGGGTCTGAAAGGCCTGACTGAGGTGACATTTGCTGTGACCAGAATGACAGGAGGACCCAGCGCTGCACTCACCTGTGATCAGCGTGCCAGGGAGAAGGCACTGTTGGTGTGGAGACACCCAGGCAGAAGTGAGTTTGGCCAGAGGAGGTTAGAGAGGTGGGCACTGTGGCTGCAGAGAGCCTGGAAGGGAGAGGAGAGAGAAGGGCAGGCCAGACCCGGGAACTAGGAGATGGTGTGGGGTGTCTCCTCCTCTCTGACAACACTGTTCCCCACGCTGCATCTTTAAACCGCAAATATTCACTCTCTCTCCATCTCTGTGGACCAGGAATCCTGCACAACTGAGTTGGAGCCTCTGCTCATCGCGTCTTCCAGGTTGGGGCTGTGGCCTCCACTGAAGCTGGAATAGGATGAGATGTGTTGTCAAGCTAACTCTTGTGGGCTCTGTCAGGAGCAGCTTCACTGAGAGCCCGGCTCCTTTCTGTTTGTTGGGCAGGGCACTCCCTTGGTTTCTTCTGTGTGGGCCTCTGCATAGGGGAGCTCAGGACATCCATGTATTTCCCCAGGTCCAGGGGTCAGACAGACTGAGAGAGGGGAGCAATGGGAGAGTGTCGAGGGAACATAAGAGAGTGAGTGAGACAGAATGACAGCCTCGGTGGTGGAATCTGGGAAGGGTCGTCCTGTCACTTGTGCTGGGTCTGCTGGTCAGAAGCCAATACCTAAGCTGTCATTGGTCCACAGGGACGTATAGAACAAGCAGGGAGATCATCCCTGCTGGGGCATGTTGACCTTGACTCGATTGTCCTGGTGGTGAAAGGCTCCCTTCCTACCTGGGATCATCCTACGTTGAGCTCAGATCCTCTTCCTTGGGAGCGTTGCTCGTCGGGGCCCGGGTGTGCTCTCCTGGGTACCCTGGGCTCCTGTCCCCTCCAGGAGGGAGAGGTACATTGAGGGGGCTTATGCCAGAGCAAGCAGGGACCACTCTACCCTCCCAGCTCATTTGCTTCCTTCCCCAGGTGGGCCAACTCCTCAGGAGCCTCTCCTCACTGCTCACCATCTTCTCTGCTCTGAGAGCACCTCGTTTCAACCTCTGAAGAAGACCTGGGGAGAAGTTTGCAGGTGGGAAGGACTCTCTCCATGGGAGCCCCAGAGTGGACAGGGACCTTCGACAGGGCTGGGCATTGTCTCCTCAGTCAACTTGGACTTCCTGGGAGACAGCAACCCCTGGGGGCAGGGCCTAGGCTGGTGGCAGGTCTCTAAGCATCCCCACAATGCCCATCTTCCTGGTCTCTCCTGATTCGGCACAGGCCTGCACAAGCACACAACATTTCAGAGCCCCTGGGGTTATGTGCAGCCCATCAAGGCCACTGTGTCTGTCTCATTGTGTGGTTGTGCGTCTCACCTTCCTGGCTGATTCGCTGCCGTTTTCTAGATCCAACCTCAGGCGGCTGCAAAGTTGACTTTCCACGTCAGATTGCCACTGAGATGGCTACTGTTTCCAGAAATGCTTAGGGGCCGGGCTTTGTCCACCCATGGCGACATCAAGTGGGCAACCTCTGACAGTGAAGCCACCCCCCTTCAGGCTTGCGTGGCTCACAGGGCCGTGACTCTGAGGTGGTGGGGATGGGACCTGCCCCGAACAAAATCACCATGAATCTCACTGTTCTTCCCTCAGCTTCAAATGCTCCTCAGTTGGTTGTATGTCTTTGGTCTCTTCCCAGAGGTTGTTTCTGAGAACGCATCCGGTGTGATCATGGCTTCCGGGAAGAGAATTGGCTGAAGTCCTCACTCCACAATTTGATGTGTCCTGCGGCCCCACGCCGATCACTTTCTGAAGGCGCGTCCTTTCAGCAATCTGAGGACCCAAGATTGTGAGTCTGTGTCCTGGAGGGATTTTGAGAAGAGCTGGTGGGATGGCAGTATTGCAAAGCATAAAGTCTTGTTTCCAGAAAGCTGTCTGGGATCTTCAGCATCTTGCTGTTTTGGAGTCAAAGCCCTGAGATCTTTAAAAAGCCAGCAATGTTAGAACATGGGCAGGACAAACAAAAGTCTCTGGACTCCAACAGCAACTAAAATATTCTGAATTTCTAGTAACCTGAGATGAGTGGAAAAGAATTGGGAGTGTGGAGTGGAGGGGCAGTTTGGGCCAACTATGCATCTGGGAGGAGAAATGCCATGCAGAGCAGCCTTTCTGGGTGCATAAGTGTGGGACATGTGTGCAGATCACTCTTTCAGACATTGCTGCTGCTGCCCTTCAGTTCCCTCAGCCCACTTGAGTCCCTGCAGTCCCTGGGAGCCAGTCTGCAGCAGGCCGACAGTGTCCCCCTGGAGCACCTGCATCCACTCTCTGCCTGAGGGCCCTCTCCTGCACCGGGAGCTTCCTCTCCTGCAAGCCTGTGCCAGCCTGTAGCACAGAAGCCTTCACGACCCCGGGGTAAACCCTCCACCCACGGGGACAGAGCCAGTCCGGGTGGGATCTCATCTCCCAACAGGATTAGGTTGGATGCTCACCTCAGTGCTCCCTCGTCAGGCCCCGCACTGGCTCTCCTCCTCCATGTTCCCTTCCCCTTGGCCTCCCTCGGGCCTCCTCCATCACCTGCAAACAAACCACTTGCCATACATCCTTGTCTGCTTTGGGCTCAAACCCTGCCGAGGCTCCACGCTGGCTGTGACTTGGAGCAGGTCGTCCAGCCTTCTGGACTTGAGCTTCCTCACCTGTAAGATGGGGACAAAAGACCTGCCTCCCGGAGTCATCAGAGGAGACACAGCATGGGAAGATGCAAACCGCTGCAAAGAAGGATGCCAAGTGATCACCCAGTGAAAACACCAACCTTGCCAAAGAAACAGGAGCTCGTGAGGCTGAGGGAGGAACGCGGGCAGCTTGTCCAAACAACGTGGAGAGTCACTGACGAGTGTGGACATGCAGGGTAGACCCCCGAACAGTGGAAGAGCCATTCGACAAGGAGGGTGACAGGGCAGAGGCTTCCAAGGAGAAAGATTTAAGTGTTGGAGGATCACAGAGGCCTTAGGAAAATCGTGAGGCCCTGGAACAGGTTACTGAAATGCTATTATTGGCTGGAAAAATGTGTTACAAATACCCAGTCCACTCTGGATTACTTCTCATTGGTTGTAGGATTGAGTGCACACTTGTGATTAGAACCCACATTTTGTTAAATATAGGATATATTTATTTTTATTAACTTTTAATTATTTTTTTTGCCGATGACGTGCCAAGCATGGGTTTACTCCATTCTTCTCTTTGCATGGGTGGCCTCTACTTTCAGAAGTGGATTCCTGGTGGTCATCACCCCCACTAACCCGAGGGACAGCTCTCTTTCAGGTCACACAGTGGATGTGAGCTCCAGGTGGGCAGGGACCACGTCGGGTCATACTCACTGGTGAAGTTACAGTGCTCAGCCCTTGACAGGGACCAGATCGTATTGGCTGAATGAGTGAGAGAAACAATAAACGAATGCATGAATGAGTACATGAGTGCAGGAGTGAGTGAGTGAAGGAATGAGTGAAGGAACGACTGAGTGAATGAAGCAATAAGTGAATAAACCACAGAAGCTGGATCCACACAAGAGGAGCCTTTATCTGTGGCGGGCTCACAGGGGGTCACAGCACAAGCCCTGGACGGTGGCATGGAGCATGTCCAGCTGTCCTTCCAGCGCTGAGCCTCCGTCACCCTCAACACAGTGTGGTTCTGGATCTTCTTCAGCTCCTCCTCAAAAATTGCTGAATGTTCCTGGGAGCGGGGCAGCAGGAAGGGAACCTGAGGAGGGACTTCCCAGACACTGTGCCCTGGAGGACCACTGTGACAGCCTGGCAGGGGGCTCTTAACACGCTACGGGCACCAGGCTAGAGATGCTCAAGCCATTCCTCAGGGAAGTCTCCCAACAGCCTATCGGGAGGTCAAGTTATTTCCTCATTGTACAGAAGGGGAAACTGATGCTGAGAGCCTCACCTGCATCAGCAGCTGGAAAGAGGCTGAGCAGGGACTAGGACCCCTATTTCTCTGACTTTGGATCATTCCAAACCACTGTCCTGCACTGCGGCCTCCTCGGGCTCAGGGGTCCTGGTCTCCCTGGGGCCTGCACCCTTCTGCCCTCCAGCCATCACTGAACTAAAGGGACAGGGCCACTCCGTCTGCCTGGGGCTGGTTATGGTGGCCAGGGAATGGCAGCCGTGGGCGCTGTGGGCTCTCCCATTACCAAGGACCAGCCTATCCCCCCGCAGAGAGAGGTCTCTCTGGGCATCAGGACCAAAATTTCTCAGAACTTTAGGGAAAAGTGGTCCCTCCCTCAGCATGGGGGAGCCCTTCTCAGGCAGGCCCCATGGGGTCTAAGAGGCACTGGGTTCAAATCCTGGCTCTGCCACTCTGCAGAGCACAGAGGGGGCAAGTCTCTTTGAGCCTCAGTTTCCTCATCAGTGAAATGAAGACAATAATTGCTCCTTCCCCAAGGAGTTGTGGGGAGGCTTCAAGGAGATAGCTCAAGAGGAGAACAGAGGCCCCGGTAAGTGCTCATCACCGTGAGCTGTTCCTGCTGATGTCACCCCACTGAGAGCCCCCTGGGGCCCTTCGCTTCTGCCCACTCTGATCTCCCATCAGGCATGCCCTACTCGCTCTGACTCCGCTGTTCCTCTGGAATGCCTTTCTCCACCCCATCTCGTCCCACGGCAGTCAGCCAGCCAGGTGGGGATCCAGGACACAGCCCCATCTCTCGTCCCGTGATTCCTCTTCATTAGAGCTAGTAGCTGTTGAGATCTGAGAAGGTGCAGGGCACTCCAGGTGTAGCCTCAGCGAACTTGTCTGACACTACCATGAAAGGTCGGCTGCCACCCCACTTCACAGGTGAGGAAACCGAGGCTCCAATGGCAGTGCCTCTCCGAGGTCACCAGGGCTCTCTCGCTCATCCCCACTGAGCAGGGCCCCTCCATCACAGAGGCTTAATCTGCTGGATATGTGGGCTGGGGGTGGCACAGTGCCTGAGGCAGCCATCACTCCTGTAAGACCCTGAGGTGTACTTTGGGCACAATGACCTTCTCCAAAGCCTCCAGCCCTGTGCTCTGACCTTCTGGCACCTTCTATGACACCTCCACTGTGTCTTGTCAAAGTCACTTCTGCTCACACAAGCTCAAGTGGGTCCTGCTGTTGCAACTGAGAACTCCCCCTGGAGGGAGCATGTTCAAGGAGGTCCCTGTGACTCACTGCACTGCCCTAGATGTGCTTTCCCTACTGAGGATGGGGCTCTCGGCTTGGAGGGAGAGGGAGCAGGCAGGAGTGTCCAGACCCTCATCATCATCTGTCCTGGATGGCAGGCCAGGCTGCTCAGCTCAGGTGAGTTAGGGAGCAGGAGGGACATGGGCAAGGCCAAAGCGGAGTCAGGTGTGGTAGGGGCGGGGCCCGGGGTGAGGGGAGTGGTAGGGACAGAAGCAACAGGTGCGGGCCTTCCAGCTGGGCAGGTCACCCCAGGTACCTTCATCCCCTGCATCCTAGCTCCTCCTCCTTCTCCCTCCCTCCCTCAGGTCTCTGCTTCAGGGTCTCTGCACTCCCTGTTCCCAAACAAGATCACAGGGTAGAAGGAGACCTTGGGTGTCAGAGACTGTGACCAACACCTTAACATCACGTTTACATTATGAACCGGAATCTCCACCTCTAGCGATCGGTCCTAAAGAAGTAGAGATTTATGGATGCAGGTGTTCCTTTCAGCACACTGATTGGAGTGAAAAATCAGAAATGATCCGTGTTGCCCAGCAGAGGCTCTTAGGAAATTCTGAGGCCGACGCACACCCACACACATTTGCACGTAGACATACCCATGTGCACACAGATGCACACAGCTGAATGGGCACATGCACACACGTGCACACACACGTGCATACAAAGGCAAAGGACTGAAATGGTGAACACTGCCTATTAAGGGCACTCCTCAGTTTCCACTTAATTCTTAATTCCCTTAGAATTCATTCTTTTGCTATAATAAACGTTCATTGTCTTTGTAATAAAAACCTTTACAAAGAAAACCTAAATAATGTACTTCAGTCCAAAGATGAGTGATAAATGGATAACATTAACCATGTGATTTTAATCTTGTTAGAATTATAAGAGGAATAGAGGCACATTCTATCAAGTTGAAACATCACGCAGGCCCCTAAAGTAGAAGAGAAGCGAGTGGCAATTCCCATCCCCAGTGGTGAAGCCCATGGACGATTTGGTGCGTATCTCTCTGGCTCTGTCTCTCTCTATCTGTCTGTCTGTCTCTGTCTCTCTCTCACACACAGATTCATTTTCACAGATGCGTCTCTCCTGGCTGATATCACATATACGTGGTCTTACAGATGAGACGGATGGATCCCATCACCTCGCCATGGACAGTAGCGTTCCTTCCAATTGTTTGCTATTGCAACCAGTGCTGTGATGAATAGTCTGGAAAATACATCTTTGAAAAGTTGGGCAGGAATTTCTGTGGGATGAAGTCCTGGGATCAGCACCGCCAGCACAGGCGTGCCCCTGGGGACAGCGATGGGTCCTGCAGGCTGGTCTCCAGAGAGGAGTGTCCTTTCACACTTGTCTCTAGGGGTCTACTGGGGCCTCTGCTTCCTCACATTGTCACCAGGGCTTGTCATCACCACACTGGAACCCTGCCCGTCTGATGGGGACCAGTGCCCTCTCCACAGTGTCTCCGTGTGCCCGTCTCCTCCTCGGGGAACTCGCGCATCTCTGACACATGCTGCCCCTGTGTATCGCCTCTCGTTGGCGTTGAATGTGTTTGCTCTTTATCTCTTTTTAAAACTCTGACTTTCGAGCGTTTTTTTAGACCACAAGGATGCGTAACCTTTCCCTGGCCTTGTGTTATGAGAAATACATTCCAGTTTATGGTTTCTCTTTCCAGCTTTCAACCCTTTTCTTGTTTTTGTTTTTTCCACACAAAGAGCAACGCGTTTCCTGTGTGGCTTCTGGCCCTGGTGTCCGACTTAGAACAACAGTCTGTACCCCAAGATTATGCACATATGTACCAAAAGGGCTTTCTTGGATACATCAAATTTAGACTCATCTGGGATTTTCCTATCAAATTAGAGAAATTCTATTTCAAATAAAAACAGAAAAGGAACACCTATCAGGCCATGTGAAAATGAGTGGGCAGACACAAATGGCCACCTACGGCATGATTTCACTTATAGGAAACATCCAGAACAGATTTAAAAAAAAAAACCGTGACAGAAAACAGATTAGGGGTTACCAGGACCTGAGGGAGAAATGGGGAGTGAGTGCTTTTAGAACAGGGTTTCCTTTTGGAGAATGAAATATTCTGAACCCAGACAGTGGTGATGGATGCACAGCATTGTGAATGTACTTGATGCTCATGAGGTGTACAATTTAAAATGAAAAACAATAAATTGTTAAAAGATGAAAGTTAAATTTATTTTAAATATTCAAGATATAGACAATAAAAACAAAGCAATGAAAGGAACCAGGAAGGAAACAAATACAATAAACAGGGTAGGGAAGGAAATTTGTGGTAAGGGAGCAGGTGGAACAGGTGGGACTGGAGGTGCTAATGAGGGAGGTTCCCGAGCCAGCTCCCCCAGGCCAAAGAGATTGGCCTCAGCTGCCTCCCTGTCTCCTGCAGGTGCCTGTGCAGGGGATGGCTCTTCCTGCACAGAGGCTGGGGTCTCAGCTGCCTCCTGGTCTCCTGCAGGAGACTGTGCAGGGGATGGATCTCTCTGCACGGAGGTTGGGGTCTCAACTGCCTCCTGTTTTCCTGCAGGAGCCTGTGCAGGGGATGGCTCTCCCTGCACGGAGGCTGCGGCCTCAGCTGCCTCTCGTGCTCCTCCAGAAGCCTGTGCAGGGCTTGGGTCTCCCTGCACAGAGGCTTGGGCCTCAGCTGTCTCCTGTTCTCCTGCAGGAGACTGTGCAGGGGATGGCTCTCCCTGCACAGAGGTTTGGACCTCTTCTGTCTCCTGGTATCCTACAGGAGCCTGGGTAGGGGATGGCGCTTCCTGCACGGACGCTGGGGCCTCAGCTGCCTCCTGGTCTGCTGCAGGACATGGTGGATATAATTTTTCTCCCGGGATTGAAGTTGGGTCCTCTGTTGGCTCTGAACGTTTTATCACTGTCATTGCAGACCTTCTCACGGTAGCTGCTGATTCAGTCCTCTGGGACACCGGCGCCTCCATCGGGGAGATGGATGGAATATCCCCTTCCACCAGCTCCACGCTGTCTCCTGTCTGGAGCTCTGCAAAGACAGTGACTGGCTCCGTCCCAGAGGCATCAGAGCCCTGCCCAGCTGTCCTTGCTGCTGCTTCTGCCCTCTGGACCTAATTCTCCCAGATCAGGCACACATCTGTGTCTGCACAGTATTCTACCCCTGAGGAAAGACCTACACCTCAGGGGCTTGGGATAAACCTCAGGCAGAAGGGTGCCACCCCAGCACTCCACGTCCCACCCAGCCGGCCTTGACCTGGGCTTTGAACCTGACCGACACCCCCAGGCTTCTAACACCTCACCGACTGCTCCTGCTCCTGCTCCTGCTCACGGTGGTCTACCCACATGAACCCGCCCTTCCAGGCACACATGGGGAGGGGCTGTAGGGCTGCCCAGATGGGACCACAGTGGTAGCCTGGTTTGGAATGGCCTTCCTTGGGCCTCCTGGTGTTACCTTTCCGTCCCTCCGGGTAAACGGCCAGAGCTGTCTGCCGTGAGAGGGGCACCAGCATCTGCATCGGTCTTTGGGGGCTTTCCTGGGGCTCTGGCCCCTGGTCATTGGGAAGCAGCAACTAAACATGTTGCTCCTTCTAGACAAGTGCTAGACAAGTGAGCTCGCTTGGGGGCTGTGTTTAGGATGTTGGTGCCTAGTTACCAGGGTTCCAAGTTCTGTGGGCTCTGTGAGGTCACTTCCTGGGATCCCCTTACCTAAGCTTCCTCCTCACACAAGACCTTCCTAAGGGCACCCTGGGCTGCTGACTGCTCACTCTCCATCTCCATACCCTGTCCAGACACAATCACACCGACACAGTCCACCCCACAGCCTCTGGGGAGGTCTGGACGCAACCGGGGCCCCAGCTTTGAGGACACAGAGTTGAATTCAGTCCCGCTCCTGCTTCTTGCCAGTGATGTCACCCTGGACAACCCTGCGCCTCTCAGGGCCTCCCCTCTCAGGGTCTCTCCTGTGTTCATGTCCCTCTCTGTGTAGGGGGGGTCATTCTAGCACCTACTTCCTAGGGATGTCATCAGGTGAATAGACCTAGAGATCCCTTCAGAGTCTGTGAATCCCGTGGGCTGCTCCCACATGTAGCTCCTGCACAGACTCGGCAGTGCAAGGATTACAGAAAGGGATGGCTGTAGCAGAGAATACAACGCAAAGAGGCTTGGGTCTGCTGGGCGTCTGGGAGAGGCACTTCCCCTCTTGCCTGTTTCCCAGTGTCCCTAGGGAGGGTTGAAATGAAATGACGTTCAGACATCATCTCCTTCTGGCTCGCAACCCTCCAGGGCCTCCTGTTATGTTTAGAGTCAGGTCCACGTGCCTGAGTGGCGGTCATCTCAACCTATGTGGTGGGCAGCCCCCTAATGGCTCCCAGCGTTCCCACTTCCTAGGCACACAACCTATGTAACCCCCGCTCCTCAATGAGAATGGACTTTGCGGCTGGCTTCTAACCAATAGAATAGGGCCAAGTGATGGGATGTCACTTCCACGGTCGGCTTAACGAAAGGTCTGTGACTTCTGCCAGGTTCTGTCTCTCCTGTGTTCATTCTATCTCTCTATCTCTGTCTCTCTCTGTCTCTGTCTCCCTGTCTCTGTGTCTCTGGCTGTCTGTATCTCTCTTTGTCTCTCCCTGTCTCTCTGTCTCTCTCTTTGTCTCTGCTCTCTGTCTCCCTGTCTCTGTCTGTGTCTCCTCTCTTTGTCTCTCCTACCCATCTTTCTATCTCTGTGTGTCTCTGTCTCTCTTTCTCTCTCTCTTTCTGTCTCTCTGATCCACTATTCAGGAGAAGCCAGATCAGATATTATGAGCTTCCATCCCCATGGCACCCCCTAATGCAAAGAACTGGCAGAGGGTCCAGGCCCACAGACAGAAAAGTCCTGAAACCCCCCATCCAAACTGAATCCTACCACTGCCCCCATACTTGTGAATGATCTCCGAGATGGCTCCTGCCTCTATCGAGCTTGAGTTGAGAACACAGCCCAAGCCTCCTGCTAGACCTTGACGGGGAGCCTCCCAGCTGACCTGAGCCTGGACCCTGGTAGAGACACTGTCAGGTGCTCAATAATAGTTCTCATAAGTGCTAAGTGAGGCTAATGCTGTCACCCAGCATAGACAGCTAGTACCTCTTTCCAAGCCTGGGTCTGGCCCTGCCATCCTATCTCCCTCACTTCTCTCCTCCCCAGCTCACTCTAGCCACACTGGCTGTTTTCTCACCTCCTCTCTCGTCAAATTCTCTTCTGCCTCCAAGTCTCTGTGCCTTTGAGCTTCCCCCCAGCACGCTGTTTGCAGATAGATGCAGGGCTGGTTCCTCTTGTCCCTCAGCTCAGGGCACAAATGTCCCCAGCAGGGCCTTTTACATCCACCTAGGGGCTCCAGGCCCTCCCTCCTACAACACCCTGCTTCATTGCCCTGTAGCACCTGCTCTTCTTTTTCGCATGGATTTGTTCATGATTTTGTCCCTTCCACCTCCAGGCTGTGAGCTCCTGGAGGACAGGGACCATGTGGGTGCTTTCAGCACTGCCCTCAGGACTAACATGGGCCCTGCTCAGGGTGAGTGCTGGCGCCACAGTAGCTGACAGAATCATGAGAGGCTCTCAGAGTCCCCTCCTGCCTCTGAGCAGCTCCTATTGTGGACGTGGATGCCAGTAATCAAAAGTGCCTGTTGCTTCGGACAGGGGAACACCCAGAACGAGCCCTGGGCATCCTTTCCCTGCTACACTTGCTCCATTGAGCAGGAGTGGACCCAGGATACCCCTGGTGGTCAGCCCTAGCCTTGCAGCCGCAGGCAGGAAATCAGAAAGGAAAACACACACATTTCTTTGTTTGGGGTCCTCAAGGTAGTGGTTCCACCAAGGCCGAGGGCGAAAAGGAGCAGGACCTGTGGGCTCCAGGAGGGACGTGAGGGACCTCAGAATCCTCTCTTGCTCCCCACTTTCTTTACACTGGTGCTGGCATGTCCCATTGATTCACAAGGCCTCCTCACCCCAGCCAGGGCAATGACTCCACCTCACTTTCAAAGGAGGACCCCGAGGCTCCGACACGGATGGCCTTGTCCCTGGTCCCCAGACAAGTCGACCAGTGTTCTGCCATGTTCTGCACTGCCCGGGGCCCCAGTCCCCAACCTCTCAGGCCGCCCTCTGCTCAGCAAGACCTCGAGGGAATGGAATGCATTTTACAAGGACTCAGAGAACAGTGGGTCATGGATGGAGAACGAAGGTCAATAGACTCTTCTATAAGCCTGTGGGACCCTTAGAGTCACCTCATCTATGCACCCCAATTACAGAGGCCGAAGATCAGGCCCTCTTTCCTGTAGCCCCTCCCCCCTAGGGGGTCGCATCCTAGTTCCCGGTGCCCAGAGTGATGGACATAGGACGCCAGACCTGGTTCTCTGCAGGCTGCTCTAGGGATGGCACCAACCCCTGCATCCCCCTGTGCACGTTCGGGACCCCCTGCCCATAGTCTGGCATCTCTCCCCCTCATGCTATGGGCCTGCGCATGTTGCTAGGGGACCGGATGCCCCTGTCCCATGGCAGAGCTGCCTCCAACCTCTTTCTTCCTTCCTCCTGTCACCTCCCCAGTGTGCACTTCCCTTCTGACACAGGGCTGGGCAGTCAGAGTGTGTGTGTATGCTTGTGTGTGTGAGTGTGTCCATGTGGAGATGCGTACAGGAAAGGGCCCTACATGGGGGACGTTGGCAGGGGTCCGCCAGGATCTTAGGGTTCTCATTCCCAAAGCAAACCCCTTGGAAGTGTTGAGGCTGGCCTAAGAGCTTGGAATGCTCTCTTCTCCTCTAGACTCTGCCCACTTTGTGGGCCCAGGGCCTGTCCCTGCTTCACCTGGCCTCAGTTTCCCAACTGTCCTGTGAGGGTTGGACATGGAGCAACATCAGCCCCGATGAGCATGGACATGGCCCGGGATCTCTGCCCGCATGAGTGAGGCAGGGATACCCTCACGGTCTCACAGGCCTCTCTCCTGTGGGGCAACCAGGCCTCCTGTCCATGGTCAGGCACACAGAGGGACCCTGCAGACAGCCCTTCTGGGTGACACAGCCCGCAGCACACACGTGTAACACAACGGTCCCCTGACATGGCTGCTTTCGTCTGTCCCCTCCCCCAGCCTACTGCTCGGTGACCCTCACATCCCCTACTTCCCGGGAACACACCACACAAGCCAGGTGGGCCACACAGTGCGCAGTTGGTAGGTTGGACATCTGGGGACTTGAGGGTTACTAAATATACACCGACCTCATTGTCCTGGTCCAAAGACTGCATCCCAGAGTCCAGCTCCATGCTTGGCTGGTCCTGCGGACATGAAGACAGTGGTGGACAAAGGCCCTGGACAGGGAAAAGGCCAGGCCGCCCTTTTACCTCCTCCTCTACACCCCCTCCCTGCCACATGAGGTCCAGCCAGTCCCTGCCTGCAGCCTTGGCGGGTGTAGGAGGAGCTGAAGGGAGCCCAGCTGGGCAACTATTAGAGGGAGTTACTGTTATTAGGGAGCCCCCTGGGTCCTGAGTGATTGCACTCCATTTTACAGATGACCAGTGATCCCAGCATTCAAGGTCACTCTGCTCTAAGTGAACAAGTCTAGACGTGAACAGGGGATTAGAAATCCTTGATTTTCACCAGCATTGAGCCCAGCATTGACCATCGAGGCCTTGTCCTGCGTTGGGGCTCCCCCAGCCAGGCGACCTCCTGAGTCCAAGCACTTTGGGCACCTTCTTCTCCCTGCTTGAATCCCAACACACCCTCCTGAGGTCAGAGTCACTGACCCCATTTTTCATGGAGGAAACTGAGGCTCTGAGAAGACACCGCATGACCTTGCCTGTCACAGGGCTGTGAGGTGACCCAGCTGTGGCTTTGACCCCAGGTGAATCGGACCCTAAAGGCTCTGCTAGCACAGGAGACTGAGGAGGTGGCCTGTGAGCCCAGCACAGAGGTGAGTCCATCCTGGATGGGGGCTTGGGGGAGCGGCACTGCAGGCTAGGAGCTCTGAATGGGACAGGGGCTTGGCAGGGTCCTTGGGGAGGAAGGCTCTAGGGAGGGTGGGGTGCGGTGAGGGGTGCACTCTGGGGACGGTGTCTTGACCAGATCACACAGGGCCGTGACTCAGGCAAGGAGTCGGGCCTCACTACAGGTTGGTTGGACGTGAACGAGCAGTCTCATCAGAGCCTCTGGCGGTTAGATCCTAGATTTGGAGGGAGATTGGTGTGGGCACCTTATCCACCTCCACTCAAGCCCAGATCCCCAAGAACCAACAGGATGAGAAGGCTGCCTCCATTTCCTCCCATGTACAGTGGGCACTGTGGCGGTCGCCTACCTCCTCCCAAGGTTGGGCATGCTGCCTGGAGGGCCCAGAGAGGGCTTCTTGTCAAAGTAGCCATTCAGGACAGGTCTGTGCTCTGAGAGCTCTGAATGATGGGACCAAGGGCAAGTCCCACCAGTGGGCTAAACAAGACGCTCCTGTCCACGTTGCTGTTGTTTATTCCAGGTGAACTGGGATGATGCAGCATCGCCCACCGTGTGGACGGAGAGGGCCAGCGAGGAGCTATGGTTGAAGAGCCTGAGACACAACGCTTGTGTGTGACCAAAGCTGCCTCGGGTGTGGTGGAGGCTGAGGAGGAAGAGGTGCTGCTGGAGGTCAAGATGAAACCAGAGACCATCGGGGACCAGGGGGCGGTTGATTTCCATAACTGTGGGGGATGGCATGATCAGCAGATTTTTCTGGACCCGGGAGGAAACCCCAGGCTGGCATCCAGCTCCTGGGCTTCTTGGCCCTTTTGTGGGTGTGGATGTGAAACACTGGTTCCGGGCAAGAAGGGACTGGGAATGGGCTGTCAGAGAGAATGAGTAGGGCAGTCACCTTCTTTTCCTTGAAATCAGGGGACTCTGGGTCAAAACTCACGTTGCTCTCCTCCACCTTGGACCTGGAGGAACCAGCCAAGTGCTCGTTGAGCATTGGACAATGTCCCTGTCACTGAGGTCCTGGCCCCATCTGAGGTGTCCCAGCACTTGGTGTGGGAGCTAGTGATGGAAATGGCTGCTGTTCTGGAGCTGGTCAAGTGTGGGAGCTGGAGGAAGCTCTGGTTCTGTAGCTGGCCGCAACTGAGCTCTAGAGCTGGCATCAGAGTTCTCATTAGTCCACAGCTGGAGCAGGATCTGGTGCTATGTGGCTCTAACTTTGTAGGTTGAGGTAACTCTGCCTCTGCTGCTGGTGACTGAGCCTTCTCTAGCTCCACAGCTGGTAAACAACGTGTCCTGACCTTTAGATGGGGTCAGTGACATCACCAACCCATCATGAGCTGTCCATCAGATGGTGGGAGCACTCCAGCAAATAGCATCTATTACAGTAGTGTTATTTCATCTCAGTTCCAGTTACATATTTATTTTAAATATACTTAGAATGAGAATAGGATAACAGAAACCATTTACTCTTTGCTGAGAGCACACCTTATTGATGTCGTTTTTTAGGAAATATTACACAGTGGAAGACACCATTCTCCTCC
Organism: Diceros bicornis minor; assembly: GCF_020826845.1. NCBI lineage: Eukaryota > Metazoa > Chordata > Mammalia > Perissodactyla > Rhinocerotidae > Diceros > Diceros bicornis. The sequence continues at coordinate 742,608 of NW_026691656.1, forward strand.
CGCTCTCTTTCCTCCCCAGAGGTAACTACCGTCTTGACGTTAATATATGTATTCTGTACACATTGTCTTTTGCAAAAAGACAACCGTCCCAAATTTGCTGAGGTTTTTGCTATAAGTGGCCATCAAAGATATGCATCCTAGTGGATACTGTTAAAAACTCTGTCCTGTCAAAGTAAAGACAACAGTCCAACAGTTAGTTGAGAAGGTACCTGCTTTGTAGATATGGTTTTTAAAAGAGAGGTTTGAAAATATCTCCATTATGTTACCATTGACCCTCCTTATTTGGAAGAGTTATGTTTTGTCAATTCTTCGCTGACACTGCATGAACAAGAATGGACCACTGCTCCCAGGGGAAGGACAAGGTGAGGTTTTTGCAGCCTCTGGTCGTGACATGTTTGGGAAGCTCTCAATGCACAACCTTGTCTTATGTGTGTCTCTTGAAAATCACCTTATTTCATATAGATTGTTGATTCATTAGTTGAACTCTAGGCCAACAGCACTATCTATAACTTATGCCTGAAGGACGCTCATCCAACACAACAATTTTCTACGAAAGGCCCATCACAGGCTCCTTGTGCTTACGAACACTACATAACACTTCAGCACTACGTTTGAGGGCCATTCTAAAGAGCAAAAGCACCAAGGAGAAGCACAAAAGGTAACAAACGTAGCATTCCATAGATTAGGGACATTTGTTGACGTGAGAATTAAAACAAGAGTTTTAATACTGTAATAGCAAAAACTAGAAACAACCCAAATGTACACCAAAAGAAGAACGGTCAAAGGAGATGTCGTTTACTCATACTAACATGTAACAGTGAAAAAGAATGGCATAGGTCCAAGCAAATTGTTACAAAAGTATCTCCAATGTAGTTTTGAGTGAAAAGAGGAGGTTGCAGAACGAGGTCCATGCCTCACAGGAAGAGGTCTGCCTGAGGTTTGATCTCCAAGCAGCTCTATCAAGCCTAATGCCAACTGCTGTGAAAAAGGAAACAAAAATTCTGTTTCTGGAATGTGCTATTTGCCTAAAGAAAATCTTGCAAGCGTGTGGCTGGTGGGTTCATCTAAAAGGACAGAGAGCTGAGACTTTGCTGAGCTTACAGAATAGGATTTACGAGTTCTTTCATTCTCTGATTCCTAAGGAATATTTTTAAGTAAATGTCGTCTTATGTGACAACATTTCACGTGAGACTCACTTGCATTATAACCTGGTAATGAGGTTGTGGGGCTTAGCTAACCATTACCAAGGCAAAGTTTTGCTGGCTCTCCTCTCTACCAAAAGCAACCTAAAAGTTGGGCAGGACTATTTTGGGTTAGCTGGTGGTATTTGGGCTGGTTCGCAGCACACACACCCAAGAAGTCTCTCACCTCTGTGCCTCTGTACTTGAGGTAGCCTCTGCCTAGAACCTCTACTCAGGATGTGTAAATGACTCACTCTTCATTTCTTCCTGCCTTGGCTCAAATGTCCTCTGAGAGGTGGATACCAAGACAGGATTAAACGGGCAAGGATTTTAGGAGGGGAGATGCTTCTGTAACAGAAAATGGGGTGGGGGAGCCTGGCAAAGTGGGAGAGCCATCAGGCCATGATGCAAGTCTGACTCTAAATGAGGGGGAGATAGAGGGAAGGATGGGTCCAAGTGTCCTACACTGCTGTATAGTCTAAGGAAGGCTTAGGAATGCCACTGGGGAGTCCTTGAGCACAAGCAGATCAGCAGAGGAGTCCATGCCTCCCAGGAACAGGTCTGCCTGAGTATCTAAACCTGTCTCACTCACTGATTTGGAGCAGTCTAAGGGAAGCACGACCTCAGTGCAAACAGAGGAAAGATCTCATAGCTCAGCAGACTACTGACTTCATAGCTTTGGTTAATTACGTTTGCTGCAGGTGGAGGCCTTCGAGGAGCAGTCTCCTGGATACCATATCTTATCAGTCAGTTTTCCCTGATCACTCTCTGCAAAACAGCCCCACAGAACAGTAAAACCTCAACCACATTTCACCAGGAAACAGTAAAAACACATTTCAGACTGGATACAAGGCACATTCCAGGACAACAAAGTAATCTGAACTGGTGTTGGGAGTAGATTAAAACTGGATTACTGCTAGGGATCCAGCAATATCAAGAGAAAGAGAGAGAAGGAAGCAAGGGAGGGAAGACAGAGGGCGTTGGCCCTCAGCATTTGGGGCTAGTATTTGGCCATGCCCATCAGTGATCATAACCGGCTGCAAGACATCCTACAAACCATAAAGTCAAAACACCTCATTCATTTACAAAAATGCATTTCATGTATTGACTTTTGTTTTAACCCGTCCCCTCATTTCAGACAGGAGATCCAGAAAAGGGAGACAACTATTCAGTCGCAGAACCAGGACTAGAACCCATGGCCCCAGACTCCTGGTCATTCATTCAGGAGGGCACCCCTTGTTCTTGGCTACCTGCCAACCAGTAGGAGGACAACATTGGTGAGGACAACCTGAAGGAACTGAAGTTCTTGCCTTCACAGAAGTTCAAAGGAGGTGCTTGAGCTGGACCTTAGACGATGACTAGGAGTTTGCCAGACATCTGAAGGGCATTGGAGGCAGTGCGTGCAAAGTAGGGAGGCCTGAAACAGCGCTGGGATCAGAAAGCACAAGTGGAGCCCTCTGCTCAAGTGGATGAAGCACTGAGGAGCAAGGTGAGCCGGGAAGGAGGATGCACTGTGGAAGACAGTGGGGAACGCCTGCAGGGGTTTTGGCAGCGAATGCCAATAGGAAGAGCTACCATCTAGCTCACTGTGGCTGGAGCAGGGACTGAGTGGCCTAGTAGCTGATGGGGGCGGGGAACGCCCACGACAAGGCCAGGGAAGAGATGACGACGGACAGTGGCAAAGGGAGTACACAGGACAGGGGAAGGACTTACCTGGAGATGCGCGGAGGGCGCCACCCCTCCAGCGTTTCCCAGGCTGATGCCAAGAAGCAAAGGGCCTTGCGACAGGAAAGCGCCCTGCGCCCGCCGAGCCGGGCAGATGCTCAGGAAACGTGTGCTGCGCGGGGAGGGGACGGCGCTCAGGCAGAGCTGGAGCTCGGAGGAAGGTCGCGCACCAGGTTGCAGGGCCAGGCCTGGGCCCCATCCACCACGTGTCAAGGTGGCAGTGCAGACACCTAAGATGTCTCCTGACTCAAACCAGGAGTTCACCATGAGATTGCCTCTGAGTCGGTTAAGGGACGCTGCACTGAAACGTCCTGACATGCAAAGTTCAGAGAGCGGAGGAAGTACAACTGAGTAAACAGAAGTTACCAAGTACAGAAAGAATAGGCAGAGCGGGGGACAGAAATGGCTGAAAGTGAAGTTGATATCTTGGCAGGAGAAGATGCCTCTGAAGTGGGGTCCGGGAGCCAGGGGGATCTGGTGAGCCAGTTGTCTTACAGACAATCTTTTGTAGGGTCCAGGTCAAGGGGCATCTGAATCCTTAAACTAAAGCCCTATTGCCAAGGCCACAGGGGCCTCCCTCTAGGCCACAGCAGAGGGGGACTGGAGCACTGTGGGCTCACAGTTCACCTCTTGTCTGTTTACATTCAGAGTGCAGTCCTTGGCTGCGTAGCAGTGTTTGTTTCTCTTCTTATAATTATCATTATTTCATGTCCTTATCTTCCTCGTGAGTTCCCTGTAAAACCAACCATGATCCACGGTGTCAGCACTTTGATTCCAGGTCACTGCCTCAAGGCCTGCAGAGGGAGCCTCGTGCTCATAACCTCCTGTTTTTATCCCAGTCTCTTTAGGGATGCATTGACCTCTTTCTTGTCTGCACTGAGGCACGGAATGGGGGCCCACACCCAACCCTGCGTCTCCTCCTTTTAATATCTCATGCTTTGGAAACACTGCTTACTGTTCACTCGCTGGACTATACTCCCTGACATGAACAACGCACGGGAGAGAGGAGGTAGGAAACCCTGATCCACGTAGGGCTCTGAGTTGACCATAACACAGAGTACAGTTGATCAGAGGCCAAGGTAGAGTTCCTTAACGCAACCATCTGCCGAGGTGAAGGTGTTCTAATGTCACACCACCTGAAAATAAAGCAAACACATAAAAGCATATGTAGTGGTCAAAGAGAAAGCACACAACTAAAAGAATTGATCCCATGAAATACACTATTCTATTTGTTTATGTATCCAATGACTGATGGGAAATAGCCAGGTGTAGAGATAGTAGAATTGATCAATGTCATAGAGAATTCTCTTAACAGTTGTTCATGCCTTGTGTTTTACATCATTGATTGGGGTAATATTTCCATCTTTTCCTTTCCTAGTGTCTCCACCTTTCTCAACTTTTCCAAGAGATATATTTACATTATCCTCTAAAATTTAAGGGAAATTTAAAAATAGTTATGAGACACTTTAAGTTGTTGATTTTGTATATGGGAGGAGCACTAGATTGCAAGTGAATTAGTGACCATTAGAGTTTCAGTTTGGTAAAAGGTGGTAGTTGGAATTGATACCAGGATGTTTGTAACCCAGTTTTTACTTCATTATTTGATGTACTTTTCCAAATGCCAGAGCCGGTCATTCTGAATGTAATAACTTGTCTCATTTTAAAATAAGTGTCCTTGGAGAGGGTGATGCAGGTAAGTAGAAAATAGTTTAATGTAGTGACTTGTTTTTCTCCAATGGATCTGTTATAAACCCAACAGCCATATAGCATTCTTTTGTCCAAATGACCTGATGACACTTTCTTAACTTTTCTTGCTGTGACTCTAGCCATCTAGGGTCACACCACCTTCTCTCTCCTAGTCATGCTTTCAGTTGTAAGAGTGACATTGTCAATAGTACAATGAGCAATTGGCACACACTCTACTCTTTTCTAAAAAAAAAAATATATATATATATGTATATATATATCAACTGCAAACTTTAGTAACATAATTGTTAAGGAATGAACAATTTGCAGTGCCCTTAACAACTGATGGCTACACATGATTGTGTAGCGACATCATGGTTCAAACCATGCTGTGCAACATGTGGCCCCATTGAATTTTATTTTAAAGGAATGGGTTCAATGACTTTTTTCTTTTGAAAGAAGAAAGACTTGCATTTCCATCTTAGAAAATTGAGAACTGGTTTTTTGCCTTTATTTTTTTCTCTTCAGCTCTTCTTCCTACTGGTTACTAATTCACATGTCCAGTTACTTCAGATTCATGGTGCTACCTCCTCTGCCTTTTTCATGGCTCTCACTTTAATTTTTCCATCATCCCTTCTGTGAAGGAGGTTTCTCTCCACGCTCATCTAGCAAGGAAGGAACCGACCCTCCTTTCTGTGAACTTGGAGACAGAGGCCAAGGTGAAGCCTCGGTGCCGCTCTCCACCAGTGAGCTGCAGAAGGGCTGCAGAGTCCTGTGAATCTTTGGCTCCCCTCCTGGCTCCCTCCATAGTTGGCATTGTCTGCACGGAGGAGCCCAGCTCGTTACAATCGAATTGTTGAAGTCTCTAGAAGTCGGCTGAAGGATAAGACTGGCGAGAAAGGACATCAGCAAGCAGTGTGCTCCAAAAGTTGGTGGCAGAAACATTCAGAAGATGAAAACCTTTCCGTTTCTCTTGTTTTCTCTTTATCTTCTCTCCCTTCCTTTTCCTTTACTTAGATGGTACAAAGCCTGTCCATCCCCCATGGTAGTTGTTTTTCTCCTCAGAGCCCCAGGACAGAGCTGTATCTCTTAGTTGTAGGTCAACCCATGGGGGTTCATTTCCTGGAGTCCCACGGCAGTTTATTCATATCTCTTTCATTCAAATTATGTCTGTAGTGTAATTTATCTGTTTAGACATATCTGTCTTCCTTGCAGACCCCCAACATTTCAAGACCTTTGGGCACACAGTAGATACTTAAGGACTTGAGTGAATCAGTGAAGATCTTTTGTTGAATAAGATCTAAATAAATACAATACCTACACAGCACATGAATGCAACCACTTGAGAGAGAGTTTTGTGTCTGCTGAAGCAGGCTGTGGACCAGTTTAGGGGCTCAGTGCCAAAGTGACTCAATAGATTTAGACCAAATGAACGAGATAATTAACTTCAATTTTACAATTCATGGAGAACAGGAGCAGGATATCTAGGTGTGAATCAGGACTTGATCATTCTTGTTGCATCTTTGGAAAACCCAGTCCTTTTTCTTTCTATGGAAATTTGACTCATCCCAAGCAGCTGCCTTATTGGTATTTATGGGAAGATCAAATTGAAAAGAAAACTCAGAAAAGTATAACGGCTAGCCTTAGGGAATCTCTTAATAAAATGAAAGAACAAAAGTCGGAGTTAGAACAAAGATTGAAAGTCAAATTTACTGAAAATTCCCTGTCTCCTCCCTCCTACACTCCCTTATATCTCCAACTCCCTGTCCCTGACTCCCCAGAAGATCTTTTGGATTTCTGGACCCCTGTGCCAAATCCTCCCCCTCAAGACTTATCTCCTCAGCCACCTCCTCAACCAGTTCTCTTAGGTCCCAGGACTCCAACTTCTCCGAAGGGCATTCAGCTGCTTGTTTTAACTTCTCTCACTGTTAAAGACTTACAGGGGGCGCTTAGGCCTGACCTCCAAGCAAGGGGCATACAGGTCACTTGTGTAAATGCTGAAAACCAAGAAATAAATTTAGTAGAAACACCCAGGAACGGCAAGAAGTTTCGTTTTGCTGTGTCTTACAACTCCTCTTACTTTCCAGGGCTCTGTAATCAGGCTCTGTCAGCTTCAGACATTCCTATGCAGTATCCATTGAGGATGTATCCTGGACCTCCGCTGCAGAGAGTTCATGTCTCCTGGATAGCAGCTGATCTCTTAAATTATAAAGCTCTCCCTCCTCCATTGTCAGAAGACCCTACTAAATTTAGAGAAGAATTAGAAAGATCAGTGGATATTCATAGCCCCACCCACCGAGACCTTGACTGGCTGCTAAAGGGCGTTCTTCCATCCCATGACTACACTGTAGTTATCAGACAGGCCAGACGGCCCCCTAGGAAAAACCCCCCTCATAGAGGAAATAGATGGCCAGACCCTCTCCCAGGCCCTCCTGCAGATGACCAGGAAGTGGCACAGCTACAGGCTGATATTCAAGGTTTAATAAGAGCGATTCTAGAGGCGTTTCCTCCTAAACTTAATCGGTCAAAAATTGAATTATGCACTCAGAACGAGGGGGAACAACATAAAGCTTTTGTTGAACGGTTTATTCAGACTTTCCAAAGACACACTGCATTGAGTCTGGAAGCTCCAGAGCATAAGAATCTCCTAATTTCTGCTTTAGTTGGAAATTTTCTTCCTGATATAAAGAAACAAATTCAAAACAGTGTGGTTGGTTGGGCAGGACAACCATTAAGTGTAATAATGGAGGTTGCTACACACAATTCTTTGAAAATTGTCAGCAAGAAAGCAAAAAAAAAAAAAAGAATTAAAGACAACTCTTCTTGCTTTGCAAATTGAATCTTTTGAAAAGCAAAAATTCAACCCTGAAAGTAAACTAAAGCCCACTCAGAGGTCTCCCTATTTGCCTTCGGACAATTGTAGGTATTGCAAGAAACCATGGCACTGGAAAAGGGCATGTGGCGCTCTTAAGAGAAGGGAAAGTTTAAAAAATTTTCCCGCTTGGCTGCAGCACCCCCAAAAGGCTCATTTTTCTCTACCTGAGGGACATTTCTCCCTCAAATGATGGGGTCAGCCGATCCTTAGTCGCACCCCTGAGCCTACATTTAAACTTAAAATAGAGGATCGGAAACTGGATTTCTTAATTGACACTGGTGCGACATTCTCTACTATCCGTTCAAAAGATTTATCTCTACCTGTTACCTCTGATTCTATCAAGCTGTTAGAGTCTCTGGACAGCCTACTTCATTGCCCATACCTAAGCCCACTCCAATATATTTAGACCCCCTTAACACTCATCATGCTATTTTAGTTTCTGACTGTTCACCAGCAAACCTCTTTGGCCGAGATTTGTTATGTAAATTCAATGCCACTATAAATTGTAATGAAAAAAGTGTTTTTATCTCCTTGCCTTCTGACCAAGCCCCAAGTCTCCTACTTTCCATGATGGAAACTTGTCCTGATTTAAATCCTTCTGAGGAAGATGAGTCTTTAAAGAATGTCCCAACCAGTCTTTGGGCTACACATGCAAATGAGGTAGGATTGTTGCTTAGTGCTGAGCCCGTGCACGTTACTTGGAAAAAAAATAAACCTTTTCCATCAGTAGCCCAATACCCGCTCTCCAGAGATGCCGAGCGAGGAATTCAACCCATAATAGACTCCCTTTTGCAAGAGGGTGTACTAGCTTTTACTTCCTCGCCCTGTACCACTCCAATCTTGCCAGTAAAAAAGGAAGGCAAATTTGACTCAGACGGGAACCAAATCTATAGATTTGTACAAGACCTCAGAGCCATAAACTCTTTTGTAATTCCTCGGCATCCTGTGGTCCCTAATCCAGCTGCCATCCTGACCTGGATACCTGCTGATGCAGCCTGCTTTACAGTAGTTGACCTCTGCTCAGCTTTCTTTTCAATCCCATTATACCCTGACTCACAATTTCTTTTCACATTTACATTTAAAGGGAGACAATTAACATGGACTGGAATACCTCAGGGATATTGTGAGACCTCTCAATATTTTCCCAGGTCCTTAAACCTGACTTGGATTCTGTAGTCTTTACTCAAAGGTCCACTCTTGTTCAATATGTTGATGACTTTTTACTCTGTAATCCAACTAAGCAGGGGGCTCTTACAGATTCTCTCATTCTCCTGAAAGCCCTAGCTGAACGAGGCCATAAAGCCTCCAGGTCTAAACTTCAGTGGGTGCAAATGACTGTTACCTACTTAGGGCATGAGATATCTCAAGGCATTCAAAAGCAAACCCCCAAACGCCTTGAGTCAATTTTATCCATCCGTCTCCCCAAAACAAAGAAACAGCTACGTAAATTTCTAGGAGCTGCTGGTTACTGCTGCCAATGGATTCCTAATTTTGCAGCCCTTGCTAAACCTCTGTATTCTCTTCTCCCAAATATCGCCCCAGAGCCTATTTCCTGGTCCTCAGAGGCATTAAACTCCTTTGAGGCCTTAAAAATAGCTTTGTCCATGCCTCCTGCTCTTGGTTTACCTAATTTTGACAAGCCTTTTCATCTATACTGTCATGAAAATAATGAAATTGCTACAGGCTTTCTAGGGCAATCTTTTGCCTCTCAAACACATCCTATAAGATATTTCTCATGCCAACTAGACCCTGTGGAATCAGGCATGCCCCCATGCTTACGTGCGATGGCTGCAGCTGCCACCCTGATTGATAAGGTCAGTACTCTTACATTAGGCTCTCCCATTCACCTCTATGTCCCACATTCTGTGTCAGCTATTTTGCAAGTTCATAGGACACAACACCTCTCTACACGGCGACAGACCACCTATGAGCAGGCTCTTTTAACTAACCCTTCCATCATCTTACATCTTTGCAACACTTTATTTATTTATTTATTTATTTTTATTTATTTATTTATTATTTATTTATTTATTTTTTTGTTTATTGCAGTAACATTGGTTTATAATATTGTAAAAATTTCAGGTGTACATCATTGTACTTCTGTTTCTGCATAGATTACATCATGTTCACCACCAAAATACTAATTACAACCCATCACCACAAACATGTACCGAATTATCCCTTTCACCCTCCTCCCTCCCCCCTTCCCCTCTGTTAACCACCAATCCAATCTCTGTCCCTATGTGTTTGTTTATTGTTGTTATTATCTACTGCTTAATTAAGGAAATCATACGGTATTTGACCTTCTCCCTCTGACTTATTTCACTTTGCATTATACCCTCCATGTCCATCCATGTTGTCACAAATGGCTGGATTTCATCGTTTCTTATGGCTGAGTAGTATTCCATTGTGTATATATACCACAGCTTCTTTATCCATTAGTCCCTTGATGGGCACTTAGGTTGCTTCCAAGTCTTGGCTATCGTGAATAACGCTACAATGAACACAGGGGTGCATGTACCTTTGCAAATTGGTGTTTTCAAGTTCTTTGGATAAATACCCAACAGTGGACTAGCTGGATCATATGGTAGTTCTATTCTTGCTTTTTTGAGGAATCTCCATACTGTTTTCCATAGTGGCTGCACCAGTTTGCACTCCCACCAGCAGTCTATGAGAGTTCCCTTCTCTCCACATCCTCTCCAACACATGTTGTTTCCTGTCTTGTTAATTATAGCCATTCTGACGGGCGTGAGGTGATATCTCATTGTAGTTTTGATTTGCATTTCCCTGATACTTAGTGATTTTGAACATCTTTTCATGTGTCTGTTGGCCATCTGTATATCTTCTTTGGAGAAATGTCTGTTGAGGTCTTTTGCCCATTTTTTAATTGGGTTGTTAGTTTTTTTGTTGTTGAGATGCATGAGTTCTTTATATATTTTGGAGATTAAGCCCTTATCAGATGTATGGTTTGCAAATATCGTCTCCCAATTGTTAGGTTGTCTTTTCGTTTTGTTGATGGTTTCCTTTGCTGTGCAGAAGCTTTTTAGTTTGATGTAGTCCCATTTGTTTATTTTTTCTATTGTTTCTCTTGCCCGGTCAGATGTGGTGTTTGAAAAGATGTTGCTAAGACCAATGTCGAAGAGCGTACTCGTTGCAACACTTTAAATCCAGCTACTTTACTGCCCCTTCCTGATGATGGAGAGCCCCATTCCATTCCACATGATTGCCTTGCAACTATAGAAACGGTCTCAAAGCCACAAGAGGATCTCTCAGACATCCCTTTAGACAATCCAGACTTACTTCTGTTTTGTGACGGCTCCTGTAAACGAAATTCCCGGGGAAGCATTATAACTGTTTATGCCATAGTTTCCCCACATGAAACTCTTGAAGCTTATTCTTTGCTCACCATAAGATCAGCCCAAGCTGCTGAACTCATAGCTCTTACTAGGGCCTGCACATTAGCAAAAGAAAAAACTGCCACTATTTACACAGACAGCAAATAGGCTTTTGGAGTCTGCCATGTTGTTGGCACAATTTGGAAATCCCGTAGATTCTTAACCTCTGCAAGAACTCCCATTGCTAATGGACACTTAATTACAGCCTTATTACAAGCTATTCACTTTCCTTCAAAAATTGCCATTGTTCATTGTTCATCCCATACTAAGGAGACTGATGTCATATCTTTAGGGAATGACAGGGCTGACAGAGCTGCTAAACATGCAGCTCACTAGGGACCCCCTTATCCGTTTTCCACCCAATTTTTAAACCTGCCTTTATCCCTGACTGATGTTATTAACTATCAGACAAATGCCCCACCATCTGAAAAAGACAATTGGATACAAAAGGGTGCCAAACAATTATCAGATGGATTATACATTGGACCAAATGGACTTCCAGTAGCTCCTTTTCTTTTGACTTTTTGGCTTGCACTTATCTCCCACCAAATGGGACATATGTGCAAACGGGGGATAGCTAAAGAACTAAAAAACAATTGGTTTTGCCCTGGCAGCCATAAAATTTCTGACGAAATCACCTCCCAGTGCACAACTTGCAAATCTTACCAAGTTTCTGGGAGAAATCGGTGTGATCCAGGAAGTCCTCCCAGGCCCACGCTGCCTTTTGCAGCACTCCAAATGGATTTTATGGACTTGCCCTCAGCTTTAGGTTACTCTCACTGTTTGGTTATTGTCTGCATGTTTAGTAGGTGGACTGAATGCTATCCGACCAGACATGCAGATGCCACAACAGTGGTAAAGAAATTAATAACTGAAGTTATTCCTCGCTTTGGCATTCCTTTATAGATTGAATCAGACCAAGGAACTCATTTTACAGCAGAGATAAACCACTTGCTTGCAAAAACTCTGGGGTATTTATTAAAATTTCATACCCCATATCACCCTCAGTCATCAGGGCAAGTGGAACATAAAAATCTAGATATAAAAAGAACTCTAGGAAAAGTCTGTCAAGAAACTGGACTTAAATGGCCAGAAGCTCTGCCCTTGGCCCTTATGAAGATTCAGAATACTCCAAATAAAAGGCATGGACTGACTCCTTTTGAAATAGTTTTTGGACGTCCGATGCCTACTGGCGTCTCTAAACCTTCAATTCCTGGATTAAATGAATATTATGGGAACTTAAGTGAACAATTTGATGCTATGAGTAGTTATATACAAAAATTAACTAGTATACTTGAAGCATATCGTCAACAGGTAAAAGAGGCGTGACCCCCACCTTCTGACAAGCCTTGCCATCCCTTTTGACCAGGAGACTGGGTGTACATCAAGGTCTTTAGAAGAAAACACGCACTGTCACCTCGCTGGGAAGGACCTTATGAAGTCTTACCGACGACCTGCACTGCCATCAAAATAAAAAAAAAATCTTCCTGGATCCATGCAAGCCACACCAAAATAGACCCAGAACATCGCTCTCAAGACAACTGAGAGATAATCGCCACAGGTGACCTTAAACTAAGGATTTCGAGGGCCAAAACCCAGGCCCCAGAAGCAGCCGACATCACGAAGTAGACAGCTTTTCCCAAGATCACGGATCAAGAAAACCTACTTTGACCCAAGGGGGAGGACCCCTTGCTTTAAAACTCAGGATATATATACACACTCACACACACAAACTATTAGTGGAGATATATATATATATATTTTTTTTTATCATTTATTAGAAAGCTGACTGGAGAGTGCTCGTCTCTATCTGTCCCTCTTCCCCTCTCTAAGTCTCCGCTATGGGCTCTTTTCCGATCCGTGTCTTGCTTTTACTAACCCTCTCCTTTTCAACAGGTCGGGCACAGACCAAACACCCCCTTATGCCAGTTTACCAAGCCCTAGCCACGCTAACTAATCAATCTTACTGTTGGTTATGTCAACAGCTAGATAGTGCAAAAGAACCTGAACTAGTCTTTGTTCCTGCTGATATGAACACCTGGTGGACTAAGTACGGAAGATGGATGAATAACAGAATATGGTATCTGCAACAAGGGAAACTTCACTCTGCTTCGTCTCCTGGTGAGTCACTTGGGCCCCAGAAAGACTACTTAGAAGGTCAAGGACTGTCCCTTTCCCAAGTACAAGCAATAAGTGAAAGTTTTTCCCTCTGGATTGAAAGTAAACATGGCGCTGGACCTTTCCTGGGTGACATACCGAGACAATATTGCAGTCAAACTCTGTGGTTTGATTCCGCAGGTGGCATCTTCAGAACTCTCAAGGGAATTGTAAGTGACTCTATCACTACTCCCTCTGGCACAGACATTTGCCAAATCACCAAGTGCTCTGGATGGCTTACGAGCCACCCGTGTGCAACTTGGGGTATCGCAGCTATCCGCATGTTTAAGCTGCCCAATGCCACAGACTATACATGGGTGGATCAAAAATCTGGACTCACCTGGTCAGGTGACAAGACCAGGCTTTATAGCTGCCAAAATCAGACTACAGGCCTCCTGTACCAGCTATTCTGCAATCTGTTCTGTTCTCGCAGACTGACAGGAGCTCATGGGAAATGGAGATGTTTAGGTAGTAACAGTGCAAGTGGCACAGATCATGAAATAGTCCAGATCCTGGAAACTACAGACTCAATTCTAACCTTGTCTTTAAACTACACCGGTCTTTTCATTTTATGCGGCAACAAAGTGTATAAAGGATTCCCACCTAATTGGTCAGGACGATGCAGACTTGGATACCTGGCTCCTTCTGTCACCAAACACTCCACCTGAAATGCCAGCCAAATTACAAACTTGGGTTAGTTTGTTCATAAGGTTGTGCCACATAAACGTGTCAGTTGAGAAATCGTGGAAAATCCACTTGTATATCACAACTCCAAGTTCTTTTCAGCCTTGAGAGTCCTATTCCCCAGCTTTGGAGATTATGAGTTGGAAAGGGCAATCTTAAATCTCTCTATGGTAATGGGGCAAGAGTTCAACACCACCATGCAAACCTTGAACATACTCCAGTCAGAGATTAACAGCCTAGCATCTGTGGTGCTCCAAAATTGACGTGCTCTGGATGTACTCACTGCCCAGCAAGGAGGAGCATGTGCAATCATTGGAGAAAAATGTTGCTTTTATGGGAATCAAACACGTCAAGTAATATCTAACTTAAATCTATTAAAAGAGAAGATTGACATTTTTCATCAGATAAACGAAGCTCACACATTTTATTGGACTGTCTTATTTCCAGGATTGGCGGACTGGTTTAATGGAGTGTGGGGAAATGTGCTCCGATTTGTTCTTTTCTGCTTGTTCATCCTCATTCTAATCTGCGTTCTTTTCTCTCTTTGCAGACTTCTTATCACTCGGATACTAACACGATTTCTTTCTCCACAGTTACCAGCTCAGCTTTAAACATGTGAAACTTCTAAGGAAGTTTCAGAGGAGGGAACTGATGGTGCTCAGGGCAAGCTACCCCAGGAAGCACCACTCTGGTATGCGGATTATTTCCAGCTGAAGACAATAAGGACTCAGAGAACTCAGGAAGAATATTTGAGTTTCCCCTCCCAAACTGCCTAAAGAATTTAAAACAAAATATCTGTTTCAGGAAGGAGTTATTATCATGATGGCTATACAGATAATGTAGGATAGAGGTTACAATAGAAAAGGCACCAACAAGCCCATCTTATCGGAAGATCTGTCTCTCTGGCCACAGGCTCTGGATGGCCCTGCAAGGAGTTACCAGACAATCATTTACAAGGGAAGTCTCCATTTGTAAAGGTATCTCCCTCTCTGTATTGGGAAGAGGAGGGACGACCTCATTTCTAGAGACTTATCAATGTAGAAGGTGAGGCCTTAAAACTGTATAATAAATCTTACTCTTGTTTACAGTGCTTTAGTGATAATCTCCTGTAACTAACACTCCCACGCCCAACATCCTCCTTGTCTTTGGTTGGACATGGTATTTAAGACGAGAATCTGCTATTGTGTTGAGAAACGCAGTGTCCCTGCTTTCTCCCAAGTATACATGTTATTAAACTTGGTATTATTTTCTCTTGCTACCCTGTCTTGTTAATTATTTGGCCAGTCATAAGAACCTTAAGGAAAAGGGCAGAGGGAGATTCTCCCTCTTCCCCTGACAGTGGTGATGTAGGTGGGCTCTCAAGGTTACACCTATATTGTGGAAGCAAGCAATCAAGTATTTAATGGAAGCATTTCTATGTAAACGAAAGAAAAACAAGGTTAATGGTTAGAGCAAGTTGTAAAGCAGTTTCTGAGTATAGGGGACAGCTAGTTAAGAAGATTTTTAGATGTCAGCATCAAAGCATCTTTTGCAGTTTAAAATGTCTCTGATGATATCACCGGGTAATCTCTTAAGTTTATATCAAGTCCATCAGCTTTAGTTTGTAAGGCTTCAGGAAAAAGGGCAGGTTCAGTTTTTAGTGATTCCAAATGAAAATGATGGAAAAAATGAAAAACCTTAGTTTGGACATCTGTAGCCAGATATTTTAGGAGACTAGAAGAAATCAGGATCCAGTCCAGTCAACATATATAAAACAAAAACCTTAGCAGACAATTAACAAAACTAGGATCTAATATCCGCAAATGTACACTATAGTTTTTACTGAAATATAATGTTTCTTTCTAAGATCACCCTCATTTTTATCAAAGATAGACAAATTAAAACTAGTTTACAAAATAAGCCTAGTTCCAATAGTGTTGGCCTAATTATTTACATAAGTACAGCAAGAATAGCAATTGATCACATAGGCTCTTTTAAATTTGACTTGCTGGAACTTTTTATAAGGACTCTCAGATTGAACTTTAAAGGCCTCTCCAGGCCAGAAAAGCCAAGCCAAGGATTTTGTCATCAGACTTTGCCTGTAATACCTACAGATTTGGGTGAATTCCTTTCTTCCTAGGTTCCCCCAAAATATTTCGAGGTTCCTTGTGTTTGCCAGATAAGTGACATTCTTTACTTATCCTGGTAAGTGCTGCTTGGAACATAAGGTACCAGGCCAGTGTTTCCACGTGGCTTTATTCCATAAAGTCCAATCTTCATTCCTCAAAAGCTGTATGGTTATATCACAAATATGATGTTCCAGTCAAAGCTTTGGTAATATAACCAGTGTTTCCAATTGTGTTCTGTTATAAGGAGAACAGATTCTTATTGAACTTATGCAAATAACTATATTGCCATGAAAACAACAATACTCACTTACTAAGGGTTTCCAAATTCGAGGGATCAGATAGAGAGAAAAAGATAAATATTTCAATTTTACTTACAAAAATATCATTTACCAAATTGTTATAAGTCATAGCTAGCTCAGGAGAAAAGAGAAAAAGTTTTCCTTAACTCTGAAAAAACAAAACATTAAAAATTCAACAATACTTCAAATAAAAAATCATAAAAATTATAATTATCCTTATCAGTTCATTCAGTCCTGTGTAATCCATTCTTGATCCCAGTCTTTCTGTTAGCAGCTTCAGGAAGTTATCAGTCTTTCCATCAGATTTCTGTAATTTCTTACCAAGTTCAGTTTTATGATCAGAAAGTTTGTCAGAAACCTGTACTCCAGTGTAAATGTCAGAGTCCTTTCCATGAATTTTTCTGAAGTTGAAATATTTTGCAAAACCATTAGAGCAAAGAAATAAGTCTGTAAACAACAAGACCTCAAAATGGCAATTGACAGAGAAATTTGGTTAATTTTGTGACATACAACACTTTAAAATAATAATAACCAGAATTATGACTGATAATCAGGACAGATCAGAATTTCAGTAATGTTATACAATTTTAAAACACCTATGTAATAACATTTGCCCACATAATAGCACCTAAGCAGACTTATCATCATTTGTCTGACAATGCTTTCCATGTAATTTAACATACTGAATAAGCCTAGTAAATTTAGTATCTTTCCCCTTATAGGAAGAGAGCAAAATTCTTTGAGAAGTTCCAGGGCCCTTTGAAAATTCTCAAAGACAAAAAGTAAAAAATGACTTTATTTAAGATATGAATTTTGGGGAGCTTGTCAAAAATAGAAAAGTTTAAAGCAAAGAGAGCATTAACAGTCCAAAAACCTTAATAGAGAGACCTCAGTCTTTTGAACACAGGAAATAATTTTAACAGTTTTTTTTTTCCTGTCTTTTAGGTAGACTTACCCAAAGGTAAAGAAACATCTTTTATAACCTCTTTATCAAGTTCAAGAAAATTATCCTTTTAAGATAAAGAAGACCAAATTATAATTTTGTACCAGCTTCCTTCTGATATTAAAATTCATTTAATTTATTAAATTCATTTCAATCTTAGCCAACTTGACCATACAAAAACTCCTTTTCCAGAATTCCTCTTCCACAAACCAGAATTTGTCCCATGTCTTTCTTTTCCCTCCTAGTACTTGAAGACAAATTTATCTTTCTTAATCAATCAAATAAAATATTTCCATTCTTAGTTCCTTCTTTATACATCTTACTTTCCTTGTACACAGACATATTTTTTCTTAATATTTAGTAGCTTCAATCACATATACTAATTAGAAATTTTAACTCTTAGAAACCCCAATTTGTAAGTAAAAACTAAGTAAACCTTCATAAACTTTCTTTACATTAGTATATTGTGGCTTGGAAAATTTATAAACACTTCATAACCTCTAGAAATATGTTACTTTATAGTACAATCTTTTAATAAAACGCATGTTTACCAATAGACCCAAAACACCTTTTAGTTTTCCTGTAATGAAAAGGCAAATGTAACAAACGTAAGTTTAGTAATCAATGTCTAATATCTTATCTTATTTGGAAATGATGATACTCAGTGAAATTTTATCACAAAATTTAGCAAAGCTCTAAAGTTTTAAGTCATCAAAAAGATTTTGGAAGCTGTAACCACCATAACACATAATTATTATTTAAAGTTCACCCAACATTCATCTTTTTCACAACTATTTAGTTACTTGTTCCCAATAATTATTTAGATTGCTTATAAGACTTCATAAGACATTAGATAAAATTAGCCATCATTTAAATTACTATTTTTGGTAACCAGTTCTGTAATAGAAATAACATCAGTTTTTTGTACAAAATTTTATGTAAATTTCATCACCTCTTATACCTTTAAACATAGTTATCATTAAGATTTTTATCAATAGGTGATGGTCTTCTAATTTTGGACAAGGGAAGCATTCCCAGTCAGACATTTTAAAACATACACAGGCAAAGTTGATGTAACCTCTTTATATAAAATTAGCTCAAACATTCTAACCTTTGTAATCTTATCAACACTTACCCTTTTACATGTTCTCAATTCAATTCTAACCTGAGTCAAGGTCTTAAGGCTATTTAAATTTTTCCCTTCCTTTTTCTGGCCTTTTTTAAGGTACCAATTAAACAATTGCCTGAGAGCTCTCAAAACATATTTTTTCCCCCAATTTAGAAGTTTTCCAATTCAAAGGATCTGTCGTCGGGCCATTGACGAGTAGGATCTTCATTTGTGTATTTATTCCAATAGTGACTCGATCCAATAAGCCTTTTTAAGGAAAGACCCGGTGGTAACTTTCCCATGCTTAGAATAAATCTTTACCATGGACGCAAGAGGCGTCCCTGGTGAGGGCGCAGATGATGTAGCCCCCATGATCCACAGAATTCACTCCCAAAGATATTCAGAGAAAGTAAAGACCTTCGTTGCACAGGCGGTAAGGATGGTGTAGTGAAAACGGTGTCTCCGGTCTCCCACAATAGTGTGGGACGCTTCCAGTCACAGACCCGCTAATCTGTGACACCGGGCAGGCAATACTGGAATGGGATTTTTCCAGCACTAACAAGCAACGAAGGTTAAGACAACAAAAGTCCTTATGGACTGGGCCCTTTATGACAAACTCCCCTGAAAGCTTGGCACAGCCAGACAAAGAGACAGTTCAGAACCCCAGTCTACTCAACTGGCCACCAAGGGGCACCTCGCTAAATGCACCTTCCGTATGGTGGAGACCAAGGAGAATATTCTCACTGGTCACAAAGCCAAGTTTTCTCAGGACACAGAACAAGACAGAAGGAAAAACCTCATCTGGTTTTTTTCTTATGTGCACAATGACAGCTTTAACCACGTCTTAGGAATCTTGGAGTCAGAATAATACCTGGGGGGGGAGGTGCCACGGGGTTGGGGATTGTGTGCTTTACAGAGTACCTCGTCGTTGCATGGACATTTTCTTGCAGTCACGGGGGACCTGTGTCATCTACCCCGTTCCGTGACTCAATTTATCCTGTCACGGGAGTCTTCTGAAAGTGGCGAGAGCCCTAATGGCTCTTAACTGCTCGACCCGTGCCCACCAAATTTGCGGCCTTTTTGGCTTTCCAGATGCTCTTGGCAATGGCCTTCACTTCATGTGCATATTAACCCACAGCAAAGTTTGTCTAAATAGACCCCAGTCTTGTGAGACCCACAAACTCACCATTCTGTGGGGCCGGCCCGGACAGTAGGCTCATAGGACCTATGCCTACGTCCAACCCTAAGGTATTTCCTTCTTATGACACATGATACAAAAGACAGAGACAAAAGAGAAAAACAGAGACTATCTCTGGGAGGAAAATGGATCAAGATCAAAACCAAGAGTACTCTACCAAATTTACCAGCGTCAATAAAGCACAAGAAACTAGTTTCCCAAATATTTTCTCCTGCCAATCTAAATTTCGAGAGAATAAATTTCTCACCACTTCCTTCCACCGGACTCCACAGGTAGAGATTCCGGGAGGCAGACATGGTAAGAAGTCTTACATTTTGCCGGCTTTCCTCAGGGGTCCCCGTATTTCATCCCCTGCAGTAATCCAGGGAGAAGGCATTTCTTCCAGCCAGAGAATGCAACTTGTCAGCCAGTGTAGCCCCACATTGGGCGCAAAAACAGTTGAGGGAGTGAGAGAATCTTCCTCTTCCTTTTTCTTAAGTTTCTCATGGATGGCCAAATAATTAACAAGACAGGTTAGCAGGAGAAAATAATACCAAGTTTAATAACATGTATACATGGGAGAAACTCAGAAATGAACAACTCGTCCCTCTGTCTAAGCTGCCCGCTTAAATATTGTAGCTAAAGAGAAGGAAGGTGTTGGGGGTGGGTAGTGGTCTAGGACCACAGAGGGCAAGAAGACAACTCACATGGAGATAGAAATGCAAATGTTTGCCTGACAACTCTTCTCAGGGTCGTCTATAGGTAATGTGGTCAGGGAGAGATAGAGTTTTTGATAAAAGGGGCTTGGTGCCTTCCCTATTGTAACCTCTATCCCATGTTATCTTTACAACCATCATGATAATAACTCCTTCCTGAAACAGATTTTTTGTTTTAAATTCTTTAGTCAGTTTGGGAGGGGAAATTCAAATATTCTTCCTGAGTTCTCTGAGTCCTTATTGTCTTCAGCTCGAAACAATACACACACCAAGGTGGTGCCCAATGGCGTAGCTTGCCCTGAGCACCATCACCTCCATTTATAAGGATGCACCCATTATATAGATTCTGTACAAAATTGCAAAGATCACTTTTTCCTTTTCAAAATTTATTTGTTTTAACTTATAATAGTGAGAACATTAGTGTTGGGTAAACTGCTGCACAATTACTGGAAATGCTGAGAGTTTTTTTGAAAAGTGTAGAAGTCTAAAGATAATGAAAAGTACATTTCTCCAATGTCAAGTCCCTTGATGATCTCATAGGCATCTGTCTAGTTGTACCGGGAAGAGATGGAAGATTGAACACCAGGACAGCACACAAGGAAACAGGCTGCCAACTTGAGGGCTTCCCATGGACCACAGAGTGCCTAGCAGACTCTTAGAGATTAAATCTGGGCTTTGTCCATGGGTTGGCCCTGAGAGAAAGATTTTGCTTAAATGACCAGAGAATAGACAACGTATTTTGTTGATAATAATTCTTACCATGTAAATTTCTTTATAAATCTCTGAATAAAATAAAAAAGTATAATCCTCATAGAAACCAACTCTTACTAACAAGCCCCACAGCCTTCTCTAGAGAGCTCAACAGAAAATGTCTCCATTGACTGTGAATTGCTCTTCTCTGAAAACCAGCCAGCACTTCACTGATAGCCCTGAATAAGGAAGGCCAGATACAATTCTTTGAAGATATTTAGCTGAATTCAGAACCAAAAATCCTACCTCCAGTTGGCTCCTCTGTGAGAATGGATGGCCGGCCTTGTTTCACAGCCTGAGCTCTTGAGGTTTCATATGAGATAAATTGCTCTGTTCTCCAGGGATGGAAAAGCTGGACTGTGACATCAATTCAGGGCTGAGATTTTGCAGGTAAAGATAGGGTCATAGAGGAGAATAAAGATTTCAGCAAATTGGTTTGTTGTTCTCTACAGTGGAAATAATTTAAGAAGCAGATAGTCTCTCACTCAAACTTCTCTTCCCTGTTCTCTATCTGTCATATCACTGTAAAAATTCTCTCTATGAAAATTTCAGTCTTTTTTCTTTGTAGTGTGTTTATTATCATCTTTATGAATTCTTTGACTTCACCACCTTCTTGGCACCACAAAGCTAGCCATTGAGATATTGTTATAGATTCAGTTTTGCAACTTCATCCCCTTATCTCTATTTCCGTCATCATTTCGTAGTTTTAGTTCTTATTGTATCTTATGCTTGAAAACATTTGAAGCTTACAGTGTGTATCAGTTCCTTATTTTCTCAAATTTTTATTATCTAAGTCCCCTCAACTATCAGTTTTTTTAGAAAAGAATGAAATACATAACAGAACAGTACACTGTAATAAATTGACCACTTATAAAATTAAGTTCAACCTGAAATCCCTTCCCACTTAACAGAGACCATCTTTTATAATTCACAATGCTTTAATGTGGGAAGGGTCAGTTTATCAACGATTTTTGGATGTTTTAAACCACATGAGATATATACAGTGTAAGGTAAAATCGTTAATCTTGCAGAAGTTGTAGAATTTCCTGATGCTTAGGGGAGTTGGTGGTGGAGAACCTGAATCATATGAAAAGTAGTTGATTAATTAGCACCTGAGTTTGTTAATTTGGTAAGGATGATGATGAGACATACATGTTGAAAAGATAACTTTGCATATCAGAGTATTGTCAGAGGCCACTGGGAAAATTCATAATATTCTCAAATACTACAAAAAATGACCATTTTTTCATAAAAGATGTCATATATGATGGCATCATATACTTCTGTCAGAAAACTTGCAATGAAGAAAATTAACACTTGAGTCATTTTAATTCTAACAATTTGTTCATGCTTACTAGTAGGTTAAAAAACTTTTTAGAAACAAAGTGATAAGTGATGTACTTGCTAAATTTTTAAATTTTTTTAGTAAAAAACTTTTTCATA
Organism: Diceros bicornis minor; assembly: GCF_020826845.1. NCBI lineage: Eukaryota > Metazoa > Chordata > Mammalia > Perissodactyla > Rhinocerotidae > Diceros > Diceros bicornis. The sequence goes on from NW_026691656.1 coordinate 764,855, forward strand.
TTTTTAAAAAATATTTATTTATATTTATTTTATGCTGAATTTATTCCTGGGCCCAAAGACTTTTTTTTAATTAACTAACACCAATAATTTTCAAGCTCTTTCAAAAAGTTGAAGAGGAGAAAATACCTCTAAAGTCATCCTATGGGATTAGCACTACCCTGATATCAAAGCCAAAGACACTAAGACAAAAGAAAACTATAGGTCAATATCTTTGATGAATATTGATATAAAAATCCTCCATAAAATAGTAATAAACTAAATTCATCAACATATTAAAAGGATTATACAGCATTTTTAAGTGGGATTTATTCCTGGAATACAAGGATGTTTCAATATATGAAAATGAATTAATGTAATAAACCACATTAACAGAATGAAGGAAGAAAACACATGATCATCTCAATGGATGCAGAAAAAACATTTAACAAAACTCAACATGCTTTCATGCTAAAACCACTAAAAAAACACTCAGAGTAAAAGGAAACTACTTCAACATAATAAAAGCCATATATAGAAATCCAAAGACAACATCATTTTCAAGGGTGAAAGACTGAAACCTTTTTCTCTAAGATCAGGGACAAGACAAGGATGCCCATTTTCACCACTTCTATTCAACATGGTATTAGAAGTTCTAGCCAAAGCAATTAGGCAAGAAAAAGAAAGAAATAGCATCCAAATTGGAAAAGAAGAAGTAATATTATATTGTTTACAAATAGTCTCTTATATGTTGAAACCCCTAAAACTTCCACCAAAAAATTGTTAGAACTAGTAATTTCTGCAGAGTAGAGGGACACAAAATCAACATGAAAAAACTAGTTGTTCTTCTATACATTAATAATAAGTAATCTGAAAAAGAAATTTAAAAACTTTACATTTTTATTTACAATAGCAACAAAAAGAGTAAAATACTTAAGAATCAACTTACTCAAAGAGGTAAAAATTCCAATGATGCTTTTGCAAAAATAGAAAAATCTATCCTAAAATTCATATAGACTCTCAAGGGACACTGAATAGCCAAAACAGTCTAGAAAAAGAAGAACAAAGTTAGAGACCTCACACTTCCTGATTTCAAAACTTACTATAAAGTAATTAAAACAGTGTGGTACTGGCATAAATACACACACTATACTAATGAAATAGCACAGAGACCCCAGAAATAAAACTTTGCATATATGGTCCAATGATTTTTGACAAAGGTACAAAGATCATTCATTGGAGAAAAGATAAGTTTTTCAACATATGTTGTTGGGAAAACTGGATACCCACATGCAAAAGAATGAGGTTGGACCCTTACTTTACACCATATACAAAAATTAACTCAAAATGAATCAAAGATATAAATGTTAGAGTTGAAGCTATAAAATCCTTAGAAGAAAACACATGATAAAAGCTGTATGTCATTGGGTCCAAATGCCATTGCAAAAAGGATTTCTTTAATATGACACCAAAGACATAAGTAACAAAAAAGTAACAAATTGGACTTCATGAAAACGAAAAAGTTTTCTGTATCACAAGACACTATCAACAGAGTAAAAAGGCAAACCATGGAATGGTTGAAAATATTTGCAAATTACAAATCTGATAAGGGATTAATATCTAGAATAAATAAAGAACATCTACTACTCAACAATAAAAAAAACTCAATTTAAAAATGCACAAAATACTTGAATAGAAATTTCTCCAAAGAAAATATAAAACGAACAGGAAACACAAGGAAAGATGCTCAACATCACTAAGTATCAGGAAAATGTGAAATAAAAGCACAATGAGCTACCTTTTCACACCCATTAGGATAGTTACTATAACAAAATCAGAACATAAGTGTTGGCAAGGATGTTGAGAAATTGGAACCCTTGTGCTCTGAGTGCGAGATTATAAAACTGTGGAAAACAGTATGGCAGTTCCTTCAAAAATTAAAAATAGAATTACTATATGATCTAAAAATTCCACTTATGGGTTCTGAAATAATAAAATACATATTTATCGGTCTCTGCGTCCAGTTCTTGGCACAGAGCTCCTAAAGTCTTTGTAATTTCCCCAGTGATAAGAACACTAAGAGAATCATTTGTTCTATTGAGGCAACTCTGGGTGGGCTCCAGGATGGCTCTTGGATGGGGGTTGGTCACCAGAAAGACCAAGCCCTGATTAGAAGCTTCGAATTTTTAGCCCTACCCCTTATCCTTCAGAGAAAGGAGAGGGGCTGTAAACTGAGTTAATAATTGATCATGCCTATGTGAGAGAGCCTCCATAAAAATCCCAATAGAAGGCGGTTCAGACAGCTTCCAGGTTGGCAATGACAAGGACTGCTTGGAGAGTGGTGCACCTGGAGATGGCATGAAAGCTTTGTGTACTCTCTCCATACGTTCCGCTATGCACAACCTCCAACAGGCACTTCTTGAATTATAACCTTTTATAATAAACTGGTGATCTAGTAAATGTTTCTCTGAGTTTTGTGAGTCACTCTAGCAAATTAATCAAACCCAAGGAGGAGGTTGTGGGAACCTTTGATTTATAGCCAGTAAGTCAAAAGTACAGGTAACAACTTGGGCTTGTAACTGGCATCTGAAGTAAAGGTGAGGTTGGGTGGGTGTGCAGAATTATAGGACGGAGCCATCAACCTGTAAAATCTGATGTATCTCTGGGTTGTCAGCATCGAATTGAGTTGAATTATCTGGCAACCAGGTGGCATTCCAAGAATTGCTTCTTGGAGGTGTGGGGAACCCTGTTATATGTGAAAAAGTGAATCTGAGAACACCGTTTATGGGTATACACCCAAAAGAACAGAACGCAGAGGTATAAAGACATATATGTACACCCATGTTCTTAACAGCATTATTCAAAATAGCCGGAAGATGGCATCAAGCCATGTGTCCATCAGTGGATGAATTAACAAAATAATGTGGTGTATACACATAGTGGAATACTATTCATCCTTAAAAAGGCAGGAATTCTGACACATGTTATGACATAGATGAACCTTGCGGACTTTATGTTAAGTGAAATAAAGCCAGTCACAAAAGAAAAAATACTGTATGATTCCACTCATATAAGGTAATTAGAGTAGTCAAATTTATAGGAATAGAAAGGAGAATGGTGGTTCCCAGGGGCAAGAGGGAGGGATAACAGGGAGTTGTTTAACGGGGACAAAGTTTCAGTGCAATGTGAAAATAGTTCTGTGGATGGTTGGAGGTTATGGTTACACAATTATGTGAAGGTGTTGAATGTCGCTGAAGTGTACACCTAAAAATGGTTACAATTTTATGTTCAACATATTTTATGACCATTAAAAAATTAATTATTTTCAACAAATGAACAAACACTAGCTACATGCAATAGCATGGATGAATATCATAACCATAATGCTGCATAAAAGAAATTATATTCAAAAGGCTATATATTTTATAATTCCATTTATATAAAATCCAAGAAAGAAACAAAACCGAGGTCTGGTTTCTACTAATGGTGGAGTAGCTTGTTGAACTAACACTCTCACAGATAACAATGATAAGATCTGCACAAAATATTATATATATTTATACAGACTCGTGTAGTTATATATAAAACACATATAATAAATGTGTATATGTGTGTATGTTTAAATCACTTCCACAAGCAAGCTGAACTGAGAGGGAATCTTCCCTTAAATGATGGCAATTGCACCAGGAGATATTTGCAAGCTTGAATCTGTTGCCTCAAAGCATTCCAAAATCTGTACATGCCTAGACAGGGGAAAAACTACAGTCTTACTTGTAAAGTTAGAGGATGTATGTTTGGGCTGGCAGAGTAGCTGGAAAGTTAGGGGAGAAATTCTGGAAGGGAGGGAGACACAAAGAGGAAAATCGCAAAATATATATGTAAGTCTCTCCCCCACACACACCAAATTGGCAGATCTTTGAAAAACACACATACAGGGTAGGCCCCAGAAGGCCTAATGTAAAAACAGCAGTTGGAAGATGAAAGAACTGATTGAGGATTTCAGCTATGCCCACTGTAAAGGAGCTAGGATTGGAATTTCAGTCCAGCCAAGTTGATTCCCTGCTAGAAAACTAACAACACTCTTCAAAGAAATACAATAGAATCCGGAGCCTCTATACCTATCTTTCATGATTTCCAGTACACAATTTAAAAGAAGCATGAGATTTGAAGAAACAGGAAAATGTAATCCATATGTGACCAAAAGCAGGCAGTAGAAACTCTCCCCAATGTGTTGTAATTAACAGTCAAGAATATGAAAGAAGTTATTATAAAGATGATCATGGTGGTAAAGAAAAAGATTCCCATAATGAATGAAGAGATGTGGGAACTCAGCAGAGAAGTGGAAATTACACAAAAGAACCAAATAGAAAGATGAAATAATATAAATACTTTTGAGTTTACCAGTAGATTAGATACAGTAGAAAAAACATGAAGATACAGCAATAGAAATTATCCAGTCTGAAGAAAAGAGAGTAAAAATTTTGAAGAAAAATGAAGAGAGCCTTATGACCTGTGAGATGGTTGAGTCCCCAGCAGAGAGGAGAAGGACAGAAAAATTAAATGAGGCAGAAAGGCAAATCAATAAGTAATAGCATAAAACTTACAAAATTTGGTGGAAAATCTAAAATTTTAGATCCAAGAAAGTCAGCAAACCCACAAAATAAAACATAAAATAAAAGCATACTTAGGTACATGATAGTCAAGCTACTAAAATCCGAAGATAAAAAGAAACTCTTGAAAGCAGTCAGGGAAATACATATATACAGAGGAAGACATTACATACAGGGGGAAATAAAGTGAATGATGGATGATATATTATCAAAAACAAAAGAGACAACTCAACAACAAAATGACATCTTTCAAGTGCAGAAAGAAAACCCAAAGTCAACACAAGATTCTATATTTAGCAGAACTCACTTTCAAAAATGAAGCAGAAGCCACAATAAGATACTGCACCCCTATTAGGTGCCTGAAATAAAAAATAAAATTGAAAATACCACATGAGGAGGGGGGTGAGGAGTAGGAGCAATTAGAACTGGAAATGCAACATGATAGTTGCATTCGGAAAACAGTTGAGCAGGTTCTTATAAAGCTAAACGTACACTTATTATATGACTGAGATATCCCACTCCTAGGTATTTACTGAAGAAAATTGAAAACTAATGTTTAAACAAAAATCTTTGTGGGAATCTTTATAGACATTTTATTCATAATTGCCAAAAGCTGGACATAAACTAAATGTCCTTCCTCAGGTGAATGGAGAAAGAAACTGTGATGCATCAGTACATTACAATACTACTTGGCAATCAAAAGGATAAACTCTTTTTTTGTGTGTGTGTGAGAAAAATAAGCCCTGAGCTAACATCCATTGCCAATCCTCCTCCTTTTTTCCCCCCAAAGACCCAATAGATAGTTGTATGTCATAATTGCACACCCTTCTAGTTGCTTTATGTGGGACACGGCCTCAGCATGGCCAGAGAAGCAGTGTGTCAGTGCGTGCCCTGTATCCGAACCTGGGCAGCCAGTAGGGGAGCGCACGCACTCAACAGCTAGGCCACGGGGCCGGGCCCAGGATAAACTCTTGATTCACACAACAAAATGGATGAATCTTGGATGCATTTCTCTAAGTAAAGGAAGTCAGATTCAAAAAGCTGTATAGTATATGATTCCATTTATATGACTTTCTAGAAAAGGCAGAATTACAGGGATGGAAAATGATCAGTAGTTCCCAAGGGATGGAGTAGGGGAAGGGGTTGAATACAAAGGGATAGCATGAGAGAACTTTGGGGGTGAAAAACACAGCTCTGTATGGTACTGTGTGTATGGATGCATGACCATAAAGTCAAAACCCATAGAACTGTACATCACAAAGAGTGAATTTTACTCTGCAAATTTTAAAAATCAATCAGGATGCTGGGGAACTCAGATGGAGTGCAGTGACAAATGAATCTCACTGTATTACAAACATGTGACCTAACCATACAGAAGGGGTGGGGATGAAAGGTCTTGACCTAAGTTACTTTGGAAGACAATGATTTGACGGGATACTGTAGAACTAAAGTACTGGACACAAACACTCTACTCTAGGTGGCAAATTTGTTTTTCATAAGGGTATGGATTAGCAATTCTGAAACTAGTTGACACATTAGGAAATATATTGTAGCTAACTGGAGTTAAGTTTCTCACTGTTGGTGAAAGAAGTTACAAACAAACAAAAGGAGAATGCTACAATAAACTCTGTGCTGCTGGATTGGAGTTCGAAGTATCAGTATGAATCCATGTCTCTTTTAATATATCTATCCAAATAGATAGATAGACTGATATATAGATGGATAGATCGACAGACAGATGTGTCTACCTGAGTTTATATTCATACATACATTTCCAAGCTCTGCTGAGAAGGTCTATAAGCAGTGACACTCTAGTATTAATGAGCACACCTAGCTCCCAGATCTTGTTTTCTAAATATCATTCTCCAATAAAATAAAGCAGATTTTCTTGGAGAAATGGCTAATTCTATGGCTGGAGATGGAAAATACAAGATGAGCCTGGATCATCTTGTATTGCCAGAAAATAGGAAAGTACTTTCAAAAAAAAAAACACACAGAAAATGATGGGACGTGTCAAAAGGAATCAATCTGAAAGACGTTCCAATGACTCAAGCTGGAAAACTGTGAGCAACAAAATAAATAATGGTAGCATTGGATAATTACTCAGAGAATAAAATAAATATCTACGAGGCTATACTGATATAAAAAAGATTAAATAAGAAAGGAAGGGAAGGAAGAAAGAAAAAAGGGGGAAAAAAGAATGAGAGAATGAGAGAAAGAAAGGAAGAAGGAAGGGGGGGAGAAATCTTGCTCACAGAATTCCAAATAATAAAAGCGCTAGAAAGCATGAAATAGAAAATTGCCACTTTAACACTACAGTAATAATTACTGTTGGAAAGAATGACTGATGAATGCAAAAACTGTGGATGAAACTTAAAGAAGAAACAGTACATTTGCAGAGTCTCAAAGTATTTCCTTTCCAAACACTTAACTTATTTCTCTTATTTCTTTTTTTATGATTTTATTTATTTATTTATTTATTTTCCCCCCAAAGCCCCAGTAGATAGTTGTATGTCATAGCTGCATATCCTTCTAGTTGCTGTATGTGGGACACTGCCTCAGCATGGCTGGAGAAGTGGTGCATCGGTGTGCGCCAGGGATCCGAACCCAGGCCGCGAGCAGTGGAGCGCATGCAGTTAACCGCTAAGCCATGGGGCCGGAACCTCTTATTTCTTTAAAATACCTATGACTATCTAAAGCAAAAATTATAACACTGTATTGTGGGATTTATAACATGAGTAGATGTAAAATTTATGACAGCAATAGCACAAAGGACAGACAGAGGTAAATGGAACTGTTCTGTAACAAGGCTTCCATATTTTACATTGATTAAACTGGTGAACTATTAAGTCTAGGCAGGATGTGATATCTTAAAGATGCATATTGTAATCTGGACCACCCAGTAAGAATGCAAAGGTGTGTCACTGAAATGCTAATAAAGGAATTAAACAGCATGCCAAAAAACGTTTTTACAAGACTGTTCGCAGGAGATGACCTGCATGTCCCCAGGAGGAAGATGAGCGCACTTTGGGACATCCACAGAGCTGAACGCCCTCAGCTGTGCCGAGAAGCAAACGCTGACACACACATGCTGACAGAGACTCATCAACCTCGTGATGAGGGAGGCAAGCTGGACAGAAAACAACACACATGAGATGATTTCAGCCAAAATGAACCTATGCTGAATAAACCAGAACAGGAGTTGCATCGGGAGAAGGAAAAAATTGCCTGGGAAGGAACAGGAAGGAGTTTTCTGGGGGTGATGGAAATATTCTATTCTTAAAGGGATGAAAGTTATATGGGCATGTTTATTTGCCAAAACTGTACGGTTGAGAGTTGTGCCTTTCAGGGTGCATACAAATTACTCACCACACACGCACAGAGGCTTAAAAGAATAATAAAGTGAGGTGGGAATGGGATGGAGTGTGGATGAAACAAAAATGGCAGATGATTAGTAGTTGTTGAAACTGGGTGATGGGCCTACTGTGCTATTTTGTATATTGTTTAAATTGTTCTGTAATAAAACACTTGTATAAGAAGACAAACTTGACAGACAGTGTTTGCTGGTAAGATATCAGTTACCTTTGGGGCGGAAATAGGGAGAAAGGGATTGTCGGGGGCCTTAATAAAGCTGGTGCTAGTTCTTTGTCACACAAGTGTGTTCACTTTGTAATAATTCTTTGTGATTTACGTGGATGACTTCTGCATATATTTCTGTACGCATGTTATACATCAATAAACATTTTAAATCCTGCATATTTGCACAAAGATACTAACTCAATATCTCAGAATAACAGCAGTGTTTTGTTTTAAAGTGGAACACATTCACTCATTACACCATTAGATGGACTTTAATACTCCCAAGTAACTATTAATGCCCTCATCCTTGCATGATCCCCTGGGTCTTTCCATTTTTGCCTCAGTTTTGTAAGTGGCATGGTTTTGAGATTTTATGATGTCGTCTTTCTCCAGCAAGGTCCACCCCCACCACGATGCTCACCAAGGCCTCGACACCTAGCACAGTGCCGTGTTCACAGCTTGCACTTAAGACCTGTGGGACTGGGTTGGAAGGAACAAAATGAGGAGCACACGATGCTCGTAACTTATGTCTAGGTGCCATATTGTGACTTAGGAAATTGGTAGAGTTTTTCGATAGATTTGCTATGCCTTCTAAATTTTCCTATTTAAAACAATGGGAAATAGGGTCTCAGAGTTCTTTCTCAGAGAAAGTCTGACATTTCAGGCACAGATTACTGACAATTATTAATGGCATACGACTTTCCCACCTCATCTTAGTGTTAAGTTTTTAATTCCTTACCTTGGAAATGACCTAACTTTGCTTCTTCCAAATCTTGTAGTAATACTGATGCCCCAGAAAGTAAGGCCACGGATATTCTGCTGTTGTGCGTTCTTCCTGGAAAGAATTGGAGCTGTGCATCCACCAGTCTAAGAAGCGTGTGGTGCTGTAGTATTTGGAGTCAATCAGAAAAGCTAAGTGGAAAAATGACTTCAGAGAATTATCACCATAACCCTCCACAGCAACAAATTATTTTGTTTAATTATTTTGTGATTCTTAGGGTATATTTAAACAGGGATATTAAAACTAGTTCCCAAGGAGCCAGCCCTATAGTAGAGAAGAAATTGCATATTACCTTCCTGCACAAACTTGCCTAACACTGTGGAAGGACCAATGGGAAGTTTCAGTGTTGTTGCCTATGGTAACGAGGCCAAGAGGTCCACACTGGGATAAGGAAGTCCAGTGAACCAGCCTGTGTGCAGCTTGGGAGTAGGGGCATGCATGTGTTCCTCTGAAGCGGCTTAGGGGTCACTTACCAGTGCACCTGAGTTTCCTGTCTATATAATGCAGGAATTGGGGCTGTCCAATGTGATGTTTTCTCCTTTTTATGACATGGCTCAGGGCAGTCCTTCTAAGACTCCTGATCAGGTATGGGCCCTTCAGGCAGATTGGGTCCAAAGGGAGGATCTCTGCAGCGACCCTGTCCATGGGTTCCAGAGGGAGGATCATGGCAGCCTGGTGAGATAGGGGGGATGGTAGGACAGGTTACATTGAAAGGGCAAATTCCAGGATCCCAGGCACCCGATATTTCCATTTTAGATATTGAATTTACATTTCAAATACTGGCCAGGGGGCTTCCACCAGGGCTGCAAGCAACCTCAGCAATAGCCAGGCTGGTGAGCCCCACCCCTACCTGAGTACCGGCCTCAAGGGACGCAGCCCAACCACACTGCGCATACTCTGGGGGGTGGGCAGGGCATGGAGATTGGGCGTGGTATAGAGAACAGGTGGGCAAGAGGGTGGGATGGAGAAGCTGAGGGGTGGGGCCCAGGGGCCAAAGGACAAGGCAAGAGTTGGGGCCACGAGCTGTGCATGCTGGGAGCTTTTCTCTCTTAACCGCTCCCAGCTGGCAACCTGTAGGGCTGCAGGACTAGAACGCCCAGGATGCTCTGGGCACAGGGCGGTGCCTGGCCCTGGAGGGAGGAGCAGGGCGGTGTGAGCTTGGCCGAGGGCCAAACTATTGACTCAGGACTCAGGTCTTGCACCCACTCCATGTGGACAGATTCCCAGAGGGATGTGACGGGACGAAAGGGACCAGGGAGTTAGGAGGGTGTGGCAGCTGCATGGGAAGTCGCGGGCCTGCAGCGTGCAATTGCTTTTGTCCAAAATTGAAGCCCAGACTGGCGCCTCTTCCCCACCGCCTCCCTCCTTTGCTTGATTCCTCCTCCCCACTGTGTACCTGTGGGTCCTTCCACAGCCTCCTACCTAATCCAGGGCCAGGTGCTTCTCTAAACTGCTTATGGGAACTGGTTAGACATCCCAGAAACTTTCCACTTTGCCTGCTGTCCTCTGCCTTCTCCAGCCAAAGTGCCATCATTTCATCCGCTTTTGGGAGACATTCGCCCTTGTGCTCCCTCTTGGAAGCCCAACTTTGTAGTTTTGCAAGGTGGTAACATTAGCTGTTGCTTGCCTTTTTCACAGATGTGGAAGTTAAGTCATCCGTGAGGTTAATCATTGGTTTCCCAGGATCTGCTAAGGGCAGAGGAGAACAACACAATTCCCAGGCAAGTATCTAGTAGGCTGTTTTCACCAACCCATTCCAGTGCAGAGGCCTCCAAAACAGCATCATTAGGATGAGAATAGCTTAAGCATTTTGCCCTTCAGATTGATCACCTAATCTCAGCTCAGGCCTGAGCGGCCAGTCTCTCAGGGACATAAGTGATGACTCTGATCCCTCAGGAAGAGACCGGTGGTCCGGCTTTGGGAGAGTGATGTTCATGGTAGACAGCACCTGGGCGGCATTTGAAACCCGTCCGCTTTAACATCTCTGCTTTGGATTCCGGCAAGGTTCCAGGATAAACATGCCCAGGGATAGTCAGATGTAACGTATTCTTTAAAAATTGATTACAGCAGTGAAAGGGACAGAGCATAAAATGTCCTGATAATTTGCAAAAGATGAAATGCAAGCAAGACCTTCTTGTTAATTTTTTTATGCTCATTCTCTTGGCTGTATTGTACGCTTGAATGCAGAAAAATAAATTTGATTTGAAAAGTTATCTTTTCCTGCGATTGGTAAATTAACTTAAAAGTCTTATTGAAACCTGTGGAGGAATGGTTAGCAGCTTTCACGATTTGTCTTCCCTAAAACTTTGGGTGTTGATCTCCATGAAAAAAAGTCCTTGTTTATATTACACATCCCAGTAGGTTACATTTCCAATTCCTGAATGTGGGATATTATCTAACAACTGAATAAGTTGGTCATGGAAACTGGACCCTGTCACTATGTGAAGAATTTGCCTCGTTATGAATTAATGACACGAATTCTTTAACTTTTTTTTAAAGAACGGACGAGAAACTCTGCAGTGTCTCTGAATGTGGCAAGACAGGGAATTCTCATTGGAGCACATCCTCGGGTTCATCTCTCGTGTTCAATAGACCCGGGTGATAGTCCGTGTTGTCAGGTGCAACGCCGCTCCCCCAGCCCCCAGTGTTCCATCCTACTCTGGCCTGTGACCTCTTCAGGGGGTTCTGATGACACTCGTCCACAAGGGTTGGAAGGAGACATTGTAACATGAGGATATTCATCATCTTGAAACAAGGATTAATGGAGAGGAAAGTCTCAGGGTCTGTGTGCTCTGATGCAACTGCTGTTAGGGTGTGGCTGCAGTGACCATTGTGCTCCCAGCAGTCCCCACAATGGCTGTCTCAACGTTTGATCTTCTGGTGCAACCACAGAAGCTGTTGACAGAGCTGAGCGCTCGTGGTTCAGTGTCTTCCGTCAGATTTTGTGGCTCTGACCCTCCTATGCTCGCCCCCTTCCCATTCCTATCTGCTGAGTTGATTGCTTTGTAGTTGTTTCTTAGGAGTCACTGTGTGTAACTGGATTTCACAGTGTCTTTAGTGACCCACCCTCATTACACGAGTCACTGTACAACAGCGACTTATGCTGGTGTAGCCCGTGTTCATCGTCTCCAGTGGAGCTGTGAAGAACCCTGCTTTCTCGGAGCTCCTCTCATTCTCATGCTGCTGGGGCTGCTTACGAAGTTGAGCATCCCGTCTTTGGTCTCATTAACATTATTCATTTCATCGATTATTTTGAAGTCGGATACGACTTTGTTAATAATGTGACACTGGCTGTCACAGGAACTTTTATGTATCTTCCCCAACAGCTCTGTGAAGTAGACCTGTGATCCACACATTACAGGGGGGACACTGAAGCTCAGAGAGATGGAGTAGCTTCCTTCACTTCACAGTTTCTTGGTACATTTTGTGTCTCCACCTGTAGCTCCACCTCTCAGGTGTGCGCACTTAGCTGGTGTTCCACTTTATGCCTCTCTGCCAGTCTCCCCAAAGGCACATGCCCGATCCTGAGTCCATTGTCTGCTTGATGGCAGTCACCCTGCACAAACAGGCTCCGGGCAGGGCTAGAACTAGCAGGGCGTGGTCCTCCGGCTTACTCTGGGCAGGTACTAGGTTCATGGCGAGAGCTGGAGCAGTGGAAGATACTGAATGTCACTCACCTGGAAGGTTTGTTATGTAGAAATACTCCACTGACTTTTTGCAGGTGTCATGTCTTCTTTGTGTTCATTGCTCCTCTGGGCTTTCTCCTACAGTCCGTGCTGTGCAGTAACATAGAATACAGAGACGAGACTGGTGAACATAGTACTGTTGCCCTGCACCAAATGGTCACATCACTCATTTATCTAATTATGAAACAAATACACACTGTAAAAAAGTCAAATTGCACTGATCTATGTAGAGTAAAGTGAAACATTCCCCTTTCATCCCCTTCCCTGAAAACTCACTCTCCTACTCAGAAAGAACTATTGTTAAGAGGTTGTGGCTTATTCTTCTGGAAATTTCCTATGAATTTGTAAGTATACAAAGTTTTTTTTTAAACATAAATTACATAACTACATCGTTTTGCAATTTGTTGTTTCCCAAACCATATATCATAGACCTCTCTCCTTATCAGTGCACATCATTCTAACTTACCTTTTTAGAATTTTTAGAGGTTTTCCAAAGAATAGGTATACCATGATCTGTTTATATCTTCTTTGATAGCAAAGGGATTACATCCAGTTTCACTATTATACATAATGCTGCTATAAGATCCTTGTGTGGAATTTATTACACTGCTTTCAACTGCTCGATTTGCTTTGTTTCCTTTTAGTCAGAGACTATGATATATTTGTAACAATTTTATGGTAATTATTTTATAGGGAAATTAATTTTATCACTGAATAACGACATGTATGGGGAAGCTGCACTTCAAGGTCATCCATCTCAGTATTCTGGAGAAAAATCATGAAACTTAGAAGGTATTATGCTTGCTCCATCATATTCTAACAAGTCCTATTAACAATTTAAAGTTAAATCTTTGAATAGCCTCTACTCTTTCTGTTCAAATGAAGGATAACTTTTTCTTGTCTTGAAAACTTCTGACTCCAGGGGCTCTCAGTTGTGCTTCAGAGAGTGTAAAATATTGGTGTTGTATCTATTTCTCTTCAGCTATAGGCTGCGTCTTCTAAAGATCATAGAATTGAACATGGTCCAACCGATATACATGATTTGGTTCAAAAATTCAAAGTAATGAACCCAAGATAGGAATCTATAACTTTGGTTCTTAATAAAGAATTTCCTTTGATATCCTTAAGTCCCTGTCATTACTTGTAAAAACTCATTTATGGGTGAAGAGATGCGGTTCTGCTGGCAATGTCTGGCTGAACATCCATAGTTGATCCTGCCACATCTGTAGGTAGATTAGACTTGACCTCTTGATGACCTCTGCCCTTGGTCTTTGAGCTGAGAAAAATAAGAATTTAAAAAAGCTGCAGTTATTAGCACTCAATGCTAGAAAAGCCCATTAAAGAGTGAGTTTGGTTTGGTAAACCAAAGGGAGTATAAGCAGAACAAAGTCTTTAATATCTATAAAATTTCAAAAAATTCTAATTTTTAAAAATATAACTCTAGTTTTGCCACAGTACAAACTGTGTATATATGAATGAAGTATCCCTCTGTCCATTTCTTAAGTTGTTTCCATTGATTCGATGGATTTACCTTCTAACCCAGATTCCAAGTGTGAAAGAACATCTTGGTCCTTCAAAGAAAAGAAACCATTGAAATTTAATTTTCTTTTAGCTCGGCATGCCACAGGTTTGAGGAATAAATAATTATGTAATGATACAATGATTTTGAAATGTAATTGTTAATTAGGGGGGTTGTAAGGGATGATTGAATGGTGGTTCATCCCCATGGTCAGGGGTATTGTACACATGGACGTGTAAACACGATTCAGGAAGCTGCTTCAGCTCCGTGTCATCCCTAAGAACCACAGTGCAGGAGGATCTAGGTACACAGCCGTCTGCCTCGATCTCCTGGGTTACATGTAGATCCAGGAGTCTTGACAGTGGCTTCAGAGCAGCTAACTTTTATCTATTTCTCCCCTTCCTTATCTCCAGTTTATCTCGAACAGTCCTGACTACCATATTTTAAAGTAAGACCAATTGTAGTTATCTACATGAGTTTCTTGTTCATTATTGCAGAGTAATAATCAAGGATACCATTAAATATCATTTAATTGACCTTATTAAATTTGTTGTACCTTATAAATGATTAGAACACTGCGTTTAGTTCGGCGTTTGATATTCACCAAGCGTGTTAATCTGCTTACAACTGCTATGTGCCTCATTCCTCTTAGAAGTGTATCTTTGGCCCATCACAAGATTTTATGACTCAAATCATCATAAATTAAGATAATGTACTCTCTTTTGGATGATAGGGAGGCATATGGGTCCATTTTGGAAATATGCCCATCAGTCTTTGCTCCCCGTGGGAAGTTTCTGGTCACTAGGTCTCCAGGAAATCATTCTTTCAGATCCAACCCATAACAGTTTCATCATTTGCTCTAATAAGACAATTTCAACTTAATAAATAAAACCAAAAGCATCCCTTATGTATGAATAAAGTTAGTGAACTTTACAGAGAAAAGAGCATATTTGCACAATCTCATTAAAGCAAACAGAAGAACTGAATGATGATCAAGTCTCATTCAAGCTTATCTTTGAAAGTCAGTAAGACTAGGTTATCTTTTCAAAGATGTGTGTAGAGCTGTCAGCCTTGGAAGATAGAAATAGTGGCCTCCTCTGGAGCAAAGGTGGCTTCCACAAGCCCTAGGTCTGCAATAGTTTGGTGCCTCTCCTAATTGGGGTAGAAATAAAGGAGATTAGAGTGACTTATTAAAGTTTTTGTTGCATGAAGTCTTCTATGAAGACCATCCATGCATATTGTTCTGGATAGCTCTCGGTTCCTAAGACTACTAGTTACTTTAAGGGCTTGTCGGGAACTGTGAAAGGTCTGATATTTTACCTTTGCTGCAAGCTAATAAGTTAGCCTACAAATGTTTTACAGATACTGGCAGAAGACACGAGACCCATGGGTCAGAGACAAAGGACTTAATGACACAACAATAGCAGTGGCCAGAGTATCAGCATTTGCACCGGTTCACTAAATCTCACTTCCTACAGGGTGATACACAGTGGGTCAGGGGACATGCAGAGGGTTGCAAGATCTCAGAGCCTAAGGAACTCAAATCTTTGATAACGGGCAAGATGTCTGCTAAACTTTGCCCTGGGGGGGGTGTTATTTTTATTATACTGGGCAGTAAACAAGCCTGCCCTTTGCTCCACATAGCTGACTTTCCATGTGTCCTTCTAAACACAGGAAAGATCCCACTTCCCTTCCAGGAATATCCAGCCTGCAGTCCCCCTTACCCTCTGCCTCTGCCTCAGTGGCCTCCAGAAGCTCACACTGGGCAAGGGTAAGAGGGTCATGGCAGCTCAACTCCGAAACAGGCAAGGTTACCTGCGTGTACATCCCCTTTAGCTTGAAAAAGGGACAGCCCCAGTCTGGTCACTCCCTAGTTCTGGTCCAACCTGGTCATCTCAAGGTCCTGAGTGTGGAGACCCTCTGCTCCTGTTCTCATCTCAGAGCAGCACTGGGTGGTGTTTGTGGCCTCAGGCACCTTCCCCTTGCCTAGTGAGTTGGTGAAATTGAAACCACTGGGCAGCTCCTTGATGACCTTCTTACTGGAGTTCTGCAAAGACTGCTCTGGAGCTGGACCTGAAGGAATCAGAGGTTGCCTGCACACTGCCACTGAGGTCATCCTCCAAGAGAAAGTCTGCTCCTAAGTTCAGGCACAGAGGGACATCCCTGCAAAGAACTGTGGTCAGGCAGGAAAAGAGATGAAACCTCTATGGCTCAATAACATAAGAGTAGAGGAGATCACCTTCCCATGCTGCCAGCCATGACCTGGGCTATGAACATGACAGGCCCACCATGCTTCCGACACCTAACAACCAGCTCGTGCCCAGGAATGGCCTGCCCCTCATACCCTGCCTTCTCTCCACACAAACACACACAGACACACACACACACAAGATGAGGGACAGGGGTGTGGGGCTGATCAGGTGGGATCACAGTTGTGTCCTGGCCTACACTAGCCTTTCCTGGGTTGCCCCGTGTTACCCTTCACTGCCTCCTGCCAGACGCCCAGATGCGTCGGGGATGAGGGCTGAGCCAACGTCGGCAACGACCAAAAAGTTTCTCTTTCTGGGTTTTTTTGTGCCTAGATCCTCCAAAAGTTGGGATACAACAAAATATTTTTTCCTGTTGACTGTCTCCAGTCAAGTGAGTTGGATGGGGAGCTGTGGGTGCCTGGTTACCAGAGTTCTAAGATCTTCTGAGGTCTATGACCAAGGAAGTGAGGTCTTTTTTCAAGATTCCTTTACCTAGGCCCCTTCCCTCCATCAGACTTGTCCAGAGCTGCCCCCTGTGCCCTGGCTGCTAACCCTCCTCCCCTATGTCATCCCCTGAACTGTACACAAGGAGCCTACACAGCCCTAGCCACAGCTCCGTGGAAACCTAAGACGGGTCGTAGCTTTGAGGAGACAGAGATGAATGCAGCCTTCCTTTTTCTTACCAGTTCTTCATCCTGAGAATGTCCCTGTACCTCTCAGGTCCTCCCCAGTCTCTAAACCTGCACCATGGGGATCAGGCTAGAATCTACTTCTTAGGGATGTCATCCGGTGTATATGACATAATATCTATTACCCCTGTGGGCTGGTGTCACATGTACCTAAGGCACAATGTTAGAGATGGAAGAATAACAAGAAGGGATGACAGGTAGCACAGAACACCACTCAAAACAAGCCTGGGTTCTAGCAATGTGATATTGGAACAGTCGCTTCCAACTTGGCCTCATTTTCAGGTCAGCATCATGAGGTGGTTGAAACTAATGGAAATTTACATACTGCCATCCTGCGGCATAAAACCATTCAATTGTTTCCTGTTTAATGGAGAATGAGACCCAAGTGTCTCTTCTTGTCCTATGAGGTGGGCAGCCTCCACAGTGGTACCCAGTAAGACCCACCCATGGTATAGTCATCCCAGTGGAACCACTAAGTAGTTAGTAACTGGCTTCTTAACATAATAACAGCAAAAGTGATGGGATGTCTTGTCTAAATTTTAACTAAAAAAGTCTCCCACTTCATCTTACTCCCTCTTTCATGTTCCATCTCTCTCTCTCACTCTGTCGATTCCCTGTAACTGAGGAATCAAATACCAGTGTTTTAGGGCTGCCCAATGTGGACGCCTAGAGAAGAGTGAAGCACGAGATCGCCCAGGACAACAGACAGAAAGAAACTCAGGCTCTCAGTCCAAACTGTACCCAAAAAGGTGAGAGTGAACTTCGGGGCCAGTCCTCCCCCAGTTGAGCCTCAGTTGCAGGCCACACAGGGTGGTGATGAGGTAAGAGGGAGGAAAGGAATGTGGGAGCTTTCTGCCTGCTCCACCTGGAAGGGTGAGGGCGAGAACAATGTCATGTGACACTGAGTCCTCAGGAGAACCTGTGAGGTAGCTGGAGTTCTCACACATTCCAGATGAGGAAATAGGCTCAGGGAGTCCTGGCCCAAAGCCCAAGATCACACCCAGTGTCAGAGTTGGAGCTGGGCTTGTTCTAGAATCATAACATCTTGGAGGATGGAGTACTATTGTTACCAGTTGACTGGAGTCAGATGTCCAGGGTCAGAGGCCAGTGGTGCTGGAGAGAAATGGGGTGAGGGGACTATGGCCTTACTGACACTCTCCTCGACCCTGGCAGGAGGGGCCCTCCACGTTTGCCGCCCCACCGCAGATCAGCCCCCATAGAGTTCAGGAGAAGCAGCAGCAGCAGGTGAGTGTTCCTGGAGGGGAGGGGCTCTGCCTTCCCAGATGCAGGCCTCAAATCAAGAGAGGACAGCCCTTCCTCTTGCTGCCACAGTACCTGAATCGCCCAGTAGAAGTGACCAGGAGGAGGGCCTAGAAGAGCTGGTGCAGGATGGGTTGTTGTGGGGAGGGCCAGGGGCCGCATACCCTGTGATTTGTCAGAAGCCGGCCCTGAGAGGTGAGGAGGAGGAGTGTGGTGTTCTTGGGGTGTGACGGGAGGAGGAATTGAGGGGAGGCTGCTAAGGGTCATAGGCTGCTCCCCGTGGGAACCCTGGGGTGGGCCAGGAGGCTGAGGGTGAGGACTTTTCAGGGGAGTGTTTGCAGGGGCCCAACTTGAGAGCAAGGGCTCATCCCACCCACACTCTGATGTCACAGAGGGTCATCCCCTATATTGTCACTTTCCTTGGTCACCTGCTGATGCTGTACCTGCTGATGGGTGATAATATCGAGGTGGGTGCACCTGAGGACCAGGCAGGGCGGATCATGAGCCTTGGGCTGCGGTAGCCCCCGAAGTGAGCTCTGAACTCTCAGCACTTGGTACATCTCTCATGAGAGCCTCGCAGCTGCCCCTTGTAGCTGGGACATCAGGCACATCTTAGGGATGAGAGAATAGATGTTCCACCTGAGACACCCATTCCGATTCCCCAGGCTTGGGAAGCTCAGAGCTGCCTGACGGCACAGCTGCATGAGGTTTTATCTGAGCTGGACTCAGCCTCTCTCTCCCATGCTGCCCGTGGAGGGAGAGAAGATTCGGGCCCCTCCAAGTCAGGCAGCACATAAGTGGCTGAGAAGTCCCCTCTGCCTGAGGCCTTAGCCTCCAAGTCTGTCATCAGAGAGGGTTGTGCTGCCAGGTCCTTTAACCTCTCCCCTATGTCCTCCTTCTCTGGAGCCTAGAGCCAGGCCTAGGTCCAAGTCCTGTTTTCTCTGCATGCCCGGCCCCCTCTGGGGACCTGGCAGTAGTGCAACTTGAGAAGGGGTGGGCCTAGGGGGCTAGTCAGTCTAGGGGGCTCTGTCTGATGGACTCTGGCTCTGTGCCTTCCAGGGGAATGAGATCAACCTGAGAAGAGGACTGAAGTGAACAGCTTCCACACCCCCTTTAGGGGAGGGGAAGGAGGAGGAATTCAGAGACCCTCTGGGCAGAACAGTCCCTGGCTCCACCCCCTGTATCTTACATTGAGTGGAAGTGTTTGATAAGAGAGAAGTGGGAGACCCATCCAATTGGCGGTGGGTTGAGGGGATGGTGGCATCAAGGAAAATATCCTGGAGGAGAGGCTGATTATTCCCATTCTGAGAACAGGTAGAGCCTGGATGGAACTGGAGGGAAGGACAGTTCCCAGGACAGGTCCCCTGCCCCACTCCTAACCCTCCACAATGTCCATGCAGCATCCCCCACTCAGTCCCTATCTGCAGCCTCTCTTTCCCTCTGGTCCCAGGAATACCCAGTCATGAGGGAGATCCTGCTGCTCCAGGTGGCCACAAAGAATTACAACGTAGAGCCCGAGGAGCGATTTGGGGCCTGGTTCCAGGACATGGAGCTGCTCAACGAGAATGATATGTGAGGCCGGACAGGAGTTGGGTGAGGGCAGAGGTGGACTCTCCCTGTTGGCCAGTCCACAGAGCCTGTCTCTGTGGCCCCCCACTCAGCCCCAAGCCTTATTGCATGGCACCCTCTGGGACACCCAGACTCCAGCTGCTGAGCAGGCAGTGGGGGGACACCTGAGGTGTGGCTCCTCTTAAGCTCACAGGTGCCTCTCTGTCCTGGAGCTACAACCTGTCCTGCCAGCTGGACACCCAGACCTAGTTGGCCAGCAAAATACTTAAGGCCAAGAAGAACCCGCCATCATCAAGGTCAGGGGTGAGTGAGTGTCTGTGCTGTGGTGACTGACTCCTATTGGTTCAATAAAACTTCGGATTAAACGTGCCCTTAGGGAGTCGGACAAATGGCCCTGGGATCCCAGCTCCACTAATGAGCAGTCCTGTGACTGGGGTGACTCTCTTCAGCTTCCTGAGACTCCGTTTCCTCCTCTGTGAAATAGGTGATACTAAATGATCGCTCGCGTGGCAGTGACAAATGGGGTACTGGTGGCTGACAGCACTGAGCACAGAGTCTGGAGCACTCAGTTCAGTGGGGACAAGGTGGGTGCCATGATTCTAAGGGAGGCCCCCCAGGATAACCCGACTCTTCTACTCAGTCCCCAGGCCCCAACACCAACCCCCATACCAGTGGCCTATCACAGCCCCATCCTCAGCAGCGGGGACATTGCTGGGAGGCTTGGGCTGCACTGGGCCAGCTCCTACCTCCTGACGGGAAGGGGAGCATTGTAAGCTGATCCCCGAGGTCCCCTTAAACCCAAGAGAGAGGGGACCACCCCACCCCAGCTCCCTGATATCTATACCCCAGGACCAATTCACACATTGTGGAGGGATAGTAGTTATTTGTTGTAAACAATAAATGCTATATTTGAATATTATATTAAAGTCCTGTTCCCTTTACAGCCTGGGAGTTGTGGTGTGGTTCTCTCGCTTTCTGTAGGCAAGTAAGTGAGACACTGAATCTCACATTTCTCCTTGAATCACGAACTCTTCTGGGTCATCAGCTTATTGTATGTGGGAGAAGAGAGAAGGGCCAGCCCTTCGCTGGCTAGTGGGAACACACCCAAGTCCCCCTAATTCCGAAGACCAGTTCATTTCAGTATCATTCAGCTCCTCCAGGAGCAGACATGGCCCCCCGCCCGTTCTCTTGGGATTTAAATGTTGAAAGTACTTTCACAGGCAGAACAACAACCACTGAAATGTGGGTGTCTTTAAAACAGCACTACCCAGGACCGTGTAGTGCCACAGGCAGGGGCTGCCTTTCTACATTCTTGAGGAACAGGGAACGTTTTCTGCTTTTCTTGTTGAGATTTCTTTTGACTAAATTTTAGGAACTTGTAGTTTTCTAGTTCAATCTCTGGAATTGCATCAGCTCTAAGTGGGGAAAACAATGTAAAAAGATCAAAACGTGCACTTGGAGAGGACAAGGCCCAAGGAAGCTCATTAGCAAAAGGACTAAAGGCAGACAGGACCTAGCGCCTGAGGCCCCTCTAGGGGCTCCGTGTTCACCCCTGACCTGTATTTGAATCCTGCTGTGATCCTTGTCCAAGACTCTGAATTCCTTTTCTTGCTTGTTTTGTATCCAGGCGGAAAGATTTGTGACGCAGCTTTTAAGGCTACTGCTGGGCCTCGTTCCATAAACAAGACTGCTCACTGTGAACTAGGATTTTCAGCACCCCTGCCTTCCTTAAGCAATTCCCTTTAGGGAAAACATTCCCCAGAAGGCCACAAGCCTCCTCCCTCGCTTGTCCTGATGGACCTCAGGTGAGCTCTACTTTGCCAGTATAAGCGACCATAATCCTGGCCAGTGAGTGACCTCACATGTCCCTTGCTGTCCAAGGTGACTTCTGAGCCCGTTTCATTCTGAGGTCCATGGTCTTGGACAATCCTCCAGTTTACACACTAAGTGTTGGAATTACCAACTCGTCCAAATGTGGCAATTGGGCCCAAGCCCATAAACTGTGTCGCCCCTCGGTGGTTGTGTTCTTGTCCCCAGTCCTGTGCTGTGGTTACATTACCACCACCTGTTGGGGTGTGAACACTGTTTGAAGCTTTGAAAGATGAAGCATGACAGGGGTGTGGGGGGCTCCAGCAGGGAATGCCGCTGAACTGATGGTCCATGGAGATGCATGAACACAGCCTTACCAATTAAAATACTGCAATGCTTCCTATCTGGTGGTGAACAGACACTGCTCTGAGCTCGCACTGAGAACCCACCCCATGACTAGGAGCTTTCAAAGGGATACCCAGTGGCATTTTGAACCTCATCCCTTGGGAACACCCTGTAAGACAAGGACCAGATGAATCGCTTCACACTTGTGAATTGTCCCCTCCTTTCTGATGGCTGCAAGTGTCACCCAGACACACAGGCTGCACTCTGCCAGGGATGCCTTCTCAGGACAACCAGAAGCTGAAAATGAGTCCTGGTTCCCGGCATCCCAAGCCATTCCTGACACGGCACAGCCACCCAGGAATGTGATTTGATAATGGAAAGACTGGGAAGGTTGTACTTTCCCTCCAAGGAGAAAGAGAACTACCAACAGTGAAAACTTGATCCCTCAAATAGACAATTAAATCCCAACAAGCAGTGGGTTCTTTCAGCATTACTGATGCTGAAAAGATCACTTTTGATAATAGCACGATTCCCCAACTGCCATGTTCATTTCCATGAATCAAATTTCCAACACATATGGATCTAAAAAACTGAGGGAAATCTGGTATTTCCTTAGATGCAACTCTGAATTAGCATGCAACAGAGAACTGAAAAATGGAGACCTAGAAGTAAATATCTAATTTGAGAACATAGACATAAAAGTGCGTTTGAAATAATATTTTGGAATCTATTGGAATATTATACAAAAAGAAGAATCCACTTTTGGTAGGTTTTACTGTGACTGTGAGGGGAAAAACTGAATCACCCCGTGACGTTGATAATTCGCTGCTGACTTTAACGTACAAATAAATAATATACATAGTAAAGGAAAATGAGAGAACAGCATGAAAAAGGAAGATCTTTCTCTCCTCACCTGAAACTCAACCTCTCACCTCAGAAAGAAACTGTTGTCTATATTTTCTGTCTCGAAGCAGAGTTTAATAAAAGAAAATATCGATATATTTAAAAGTTTCAAGAGCTCAAAGCAAGGAAACATTAGGGACGCAGCCAAGAGACCTCACTGAGGTGCCTGTTCCATTTCATCTGCTGTCAGGACGGCCTTCTTAGACCCTCACTTTCTCTGCCTCGCTAGCAAGTCTTTCCGCCATCAGTGCTAACACCAGTCTCGCTCATGTGCTCTTCACTGCTCTTTACTCCTTCCTGATATCTCCACAGTGGAGCTGTGGAATGCACAGATCAGTTCCTGGAATCATCTCTGCCAAATCTGAAGTCCAGCAGGAGTTAGCATGGGACCTGGAATGCAGACCACCTGCGAGCACACCTGGCAGGGATTCACCTGTGTGACTAGATGCAAGTTTTTGCAACGTTTTGGCAAGATTGAAAGGACTTACGAGTTGTCCTACACTGCTGCAGGCCTGGAGTCCTTGCGGTCTCTCGGGCCAGCAGATCTGGTGGGGCTGGTCCAAGTTGTCCTCTCAGAGACCAGTCATTGCCAGGATGGGATGGGATTCTAGTAACTGGCCTCTTGAATATGTCACTGGACATCCTCAAAAGAATGGAAATGCTTAAACCTGGCTTTGGTTTGGACTGGTTCCCACAGTTACACTGCTTCTTCTGTGAAGACGTGACTTATCATTCTTCTTTTCCTCTTACCCTATAAAAACAAATCATGAAACTGGGTCAAATGATAAAGGAGGCCTGCCTTTTTAGGAGAATTATCCTGGCTGTTTTGTACTTCCACCCTCCCTCTATCATCTGGGGATAGATCTGACCTGTTTCCTGGGATGTCATCAGGCAGATTTGCATCAAGAACAGAAAGCTCAAGATCAAACTCAAGGCTCCTCCAGATCGTTTCCCCCCTCCATCCTGTTAACACGCCCTCCTTTTTTGAGTGTAATTCTATTCTCTTCTTTTCCTTGTCACTCTGAACTGCACAAGTCCTGGCACTCCCTCTCAGGACAGTCAGTCCCCAGTAATTTACTAAACCCCAAATCTTACCATTTCTGTGTTTTCTGTCTACTCATTTGCTTAATCCATTGACCACTTGGTGTTCATAGAGATTAAATCAATAGTGACGTTATCAACCACCCCCTGTTAGCAACTTACTCCCATATCCCAGATGTTCACATAATCCAAATGGTTATGTTCAAAAGTAATTCGGAAAACATATTCACTCACCACAAATTCCTGATCTCTAATATTTTTATTCAAACATTCATACAGTAGATACCTGTCCCTCAAGATCAGTAGTAATGCCAGATCAACCATACTCACCTTAAGTTTCTCCTACACCTATCAATCCTGGATTCCATGGACTATAATCAAAATAATTTCCTTGGAAAAATAAAAAATTCCTTACTACTCATTTATTTTGTAAATCTCCCAACCCAGAAGATCCCGATTATCTGCCCTGCCGCAGCTCCTGCTGGTCTTATGACAAGCTGAAGAAAAAGCATGAAACATGATCTTTTTGTACCACTGTAACTACAAAGCCATCTGCATCAACTGGGAAGCACCCATAATGCCTGGAAATTTTGTTCTCTTTTTTTGTTTGGCTCAAAAACAAAAAGACAAATCAATTTAAAAAATGGTCAAGGGATCAGAGTAAAATTTTTCCAGTGAAGACATACAGGTGGCCAACAGGTGTATGAAAATGTCTTCAGCATCACAAATCAGGGAATGTAAATTAAAACCACAATGAGCTATCATTTCACACCTGTTATGATGGGGATTATCAAAAAAACTAAAGATGACAAATAGTGGTGAGGATGTGGAGAAAAGGAAACCTCGTGGGTATGTAAACTGATACAGCCATTATGGAAAACAGTATGGAGGTTCCTCCAAAAATGAAAACTAGCCTATGATCCAGCAATCCCACTTCTGGTATACACCCACAGGAATTGAAATCAGGGTCTCAAAGAGATACCTGCCCTCTAATGTTCATTGCAGCAAATTCACAATAGCCAAGATGTGGAAGTAACCTAAACGTCACTGATGGATGAATGGATAAAGAAATGGAATATTCGTCAACATTGAAAAAAGAAGGACTTGCTGCTATTTTTGACAACATGAATGCACCTAGAAGACATTGTGCTAAGTGAAATAAGGCAGACAGAGAAAGGCAAATATTTCCTTATTTGTGGAATCTAGAATAGTCAAACTCACACAAGCAGAGGTTAGAATGGTGGTTGCCAGGGGCTGGGGAGATGGAGAAATGGGGAGCTGATGTTCAAAGATACAAAGTTTCAGTTATCAAGATAAATAAGTTCTGGAAATCCAGGATAGGGCATAGTGCCTAGAGCTAACAAGACTGTATTGCTTGCGTTACATTTGCTAATAGAGTAGATATTAAGAGTTCTTGCCAGACAATAATAGTAATAAAGGAGGTGAGAGAAAACTTTGGGAGATGATGGATATGTTTGTGGCCTTGATGGTGGTGACAGTCTCAAGGCTGTATGCTTATGTCCAAATTCATCAAGCTGTATATGGAAATGTATGACACCATCGTTGATTCTTCTGCACCTTCAAATATGCCATGTCCTCATCACAAGAGAAAAAACTTGTAACTCTATATGGGGACGGATGTTAACTGTACTTATTGTGGTGATCATTTCAACATATATACAAACATTGAATCATTATGTCATACCGCTGAAACTAATTTAATGTTGTATGTCAACTTTATCTCAATTAAAAAAACACAACAGACAAAACCATTTGAATACTGTATATGAGTTCAGTGAATCCCTGAAACTGCCCCATTCCCATATGGGAATTACAGGAAGCAGAGAGGATGATGTAAGATGGAAGAAAGTTGTACAAAACAGTATTCAAATTAAAATCATTTAAGTTGCTATCAGCTCCTTGTGGCAAATTTCTGCGAGCACCGAGCTATTTTCACATTTTTCCTGGAAAAACATACTTTCACATCGTACCCATAATAGTTTCATCATTTTCTCTGATAAGAGAATTTCAACTTAATAAATAAAAAGAAAAGCATCTCTTATGTATGAATAAAGTTAGTGAACTTTACAGAGAAAAGAGCATATTTGCACAATCCCAATAAAGGACACAGAAGAACAGAATGACGATCAAGTCTCATTCAAGCTTATCTTTGAAAGCCAGTCAAACCAGGCTCTCTTTTCAAGGATGTGTCTAGAGCTGTCGGCCTTGGAAGATAGAAATAGTGGCCTCCTCTGGAGCAAAGGGCAGGCTTGCTTACTGCCCAGTATAATAAAAATAACACCCCCCCAGGGCAAAGGTTAGTAGACATCCTGCCTGTTATCAAAGATTTGAGTTCCTTAGGCTCTGAGATCTTGCAACCCTCTGCATGTCACCTGGCCGACTGTGTATCACCCTGTAGGAAGTGAGATTTAGTGAACCGGTGCAAATGCTGATACTCTGGCCACTGCTATTGTTGTGTCATTAAGTCCTTTGTCTCTGACGCATGGGACTCGTGACTTTTGCCAGCATCTGCAAGACCATTGTAGGCTAACTTATTGGTTTGCAGGTAACGTGAAACATCAAACCTTTCACAGTTCCTGACAAGCCCTTAAAATAACTAGTAGTCTTAGGAACAGAGAGCTATCCAGAACAATATGCATGGATGGTCTTCGTAGAAGACTTCATGCAACCAAAACTTTAATAAGTCTCTCTGATCTCTTTTATTTCTACCCCAAGTAGAAGGAGAGGCACCAAGCTATTACAGACCTAGGGCTTGTGCAAGCCACCTGGAGACCTAGTGACCAGAAACTTCCCATGGGGTGCAAAGACAGATGGGCATATTTCCAAAATGGACCCATGTGCCTCCCAGTCATCAAAAAGACCGTGCATTATCTTAGCTTATGATGACTTGAGTCATTAAAATCTTGTGATGGGCCAAAGATACACTAATAAGTGGAGTGAGGCACATGGCAGTTGTAAGCAGATTAACACACTTGGTGCATATCAAACTCTGAACTAACTTTAGTGTTCTAATCAATTAAAAGGTACAACAAATTTAATTAGGTAGATTAAATGATATTTAATGGTATCCCTGATTATTACTCTGCAATAATGAACAAGATGCTCATGTAAATAACTATAATTGGTCTTACTTTAAAACATGATAGTCAGGACTTTTTGAGATAAGCTGGAGAGAAGGAAGGGGAGAAATAGACAAAAGTTAGCTGCTTAAAGCCACTGTCAAGACCTCTGGATCTACATGTAACCCAGGAGATCGAGGCAGATGGCTATGCCCCTATATCCTCCTGCACTGTGGTTCTCAGGGATGTCACGGAGCTGAAGCAGCTTCCTGAATCGTGTTTACATATCCATGTGCACAATACCCCTGACCATGGGGATGAGCCACCATTCAATCATCCCTTACACCCCTCTAATTAACAATTAGATTTCAGAATCATTGTATCATTACATGATAATTTATTCCTCAAACCTGTAGGATGCTGAGCTAAAAGAAAATCAAATATCAATGGCTTCATTTCTTTGAAAGACCAAGATGTTCTTTCACACTTGGAATCCTGATTAGAGGATAAATCCATCAAATCAATGGAAACAACTTAAGAAATGGACAGAGGGATATTTCATTCGTATATATACATGTTGCATTGTTGCAAAAATAGAGTTACAATTTAAAAAATTAGAACTTTTTGAAATTTCATAGATATTAAAGACTTTATTCTGCATGTACTCCCTTGGTTTACCAAATCAAACTCACTCTTTAATGGGCATTTCTAGCATTCAGTGCTAGTAACAACAGTTTTTTTAAATTCTTATTTTTCCCAGGTCAAAGAACAAGGGCAGAGGTCATAGAGAGGTCAAGTCTAATCTACCTAGGGATGCGGCAGCCTTAACTATGGACGTTCAAGCCAGACATTGTCAGCAGAACCACATCTCTTCATCCATAGGTGAGTTTTTACTAGTAATCACAGAGACTTGAGGATATCAAAGGAAATTCTTCATTAAGAACCAAAGTTATAGATTCCTATCTTGGGTTCATTACTTTGAATTTTTGACCCAAATCGTATATATCGATTGGACCATGTTCAATTCTATGATATTTAGATAATGCAGCCTACAGCTGAAGAGAAACAGATACAACACCAACATCTTATCCTCTCTGAAGCCCAACTGAGAGCGCCTGGACTTAGAAGTTTTCAAGACAAGAAAAAGTCATCCTTCTTCTGAACAAAGACTGTAGAGGCTACACAAACATTCAACTTTATTTATTTTGCTTTTTATTTTTGTTTTGTGAGGAAGATCTGCCCTGAGCTAACATATGACAATCCTCCTCTTTTTGCTGAGGAAGACTGGCCGTGGGCTAACATCCATGCCCATCTTCCTCCACTTTATATGGGACACCGCCACAGCATGGCTTGACAAGCAGTGCGCAGGTGAGTGCCCGGGATCCGAACCTGCGAACCTCAGGCCGCTGCGAACCCCGGGCTGCCGGAGCGGAGCACGCGCAATTAACTGCTTGCGCCACCGGGCCAGCCCAAACATTCAACTTTAAATTGTTAACGTGACTTGTTAGAATGTGATGCAGCAAGCATAATACCTTCTAAGTTTCATGATTTTTCTCCAGAATACTGAGATGGTTGACCTTGAAGTCAAGTTTCCCCATAAATGTATTTATTGAGATAAAATTAATTTCCCTATAAAATAATTCCCATAAAATTGTTACAAATATATCATAGTCTCTGACTAAAAGGGAACAAAGCAAATTGAGCAGTTGAATAGCAGTGTAATAAATTCCATACAGGGATCTTACTGCAGCATTATGTATAATAATGAAACTCGAAATAACCCCATTTCTATCAAAGAAGAAGTAAACAGATCATGGTATTCTTGTTCTTTGGAGTAGCTCCAAAACTTCTAAAAAGCTAAGTTAGAGTGACATGCACTGATATGGAGAGACGTCTATGATATATGTTTTGGGAAACAGCAAGTTGCAAAACGATGTAGTTATGTAATTTATGTTAAAAAAACTTTCTGTGTATTTATAAATTCTTTGGAAATGTCCAGAAGAATAAGCTGCAACCTCTTAAAAATAGTTCCTTCTGAGTAGGGGAGTGAGTTTGCAGGGAAGGGGATGGAAGGGGAAGGTTTCACTTTATTCTACATAGATCTGTATAATTTGACTTTTTTTACAAAGTATGTAATTCTTTCATAATTAGAAAGATGAGTGATGTGACCGTTTGGTGCAGGGCAACAGTATTATGTTCACCAGTCTCTGTACTGTATGTTACTGCACAGCATGGACTGTAGGAGAAAGCCCAGAGGAGCAATGAAGACAAAAAGACATGACACCTGCAAAAAGTCAGTGGAGTATTTCTACATAAGAAACCCTCCGGGCTAGTGACGATCAGTATCTTCCACTGCTCCAGCTCTCGCCATGAACCTAGACCCTGCCCAGCTTAGGCCGGACGACCACGCCCTGCTAGTCCACTCCCCACCCAGGGCCTGTTTGTGCAGGGTGACTGCCAACAATCAGACAATGGACTCAGGATGGGGCGTGTGACTTTGGGAATCCTGGCAGAGAGGGACAAAGTGGAACATCAGCTAAGTGCACACACCTGAGAGGCGGAGATCCAGGTGGAGGCTCAGAATGTACCAAGAAACTGTGTGAAGTGAACGAAGCTACTCGACGTCTCTGAGCCTCAGTGTCCTCCTCTGTAAAATGGGGATCACAGGCCTACTTCACAGAGCTGTTGGGGAAGATACATAAAAGTGCCTGTGACAGCCAGTGTCCACATTATTAACAAAGTCATATCCGACTTCAAAATAATCAATGAAAAGAATAATGTTAGTGAGACCAAAGACAAGAGGCCCAGCTTCGTAACAGCCCCAGCAGCATGAGAATGAGAGGAGCTCCAAGTATCCAAGTAAGCAGGGCTCTTCACAGCTCCACTGGAGACGGTGAACACGGGCTACACCAGGATAAGTGGGTGTTGTTTAGTGACTCGTTTAAAGATCGTGGGTCCCTAAAGACACTGAAATACAGTTACATACAGTGGCTCCTAGGAGACAACTACAAAGCAACCAATGCAACAGATAGGAATGGGAAGGGGCTGAGCAGAAGAGGGTCAGAGTCACAAAACCTGACAGAAGACACTGAAGCACAAGCGCCCAGCTCTGTCAACAGCTGCTGTGGTTGCACCAGGAGAGCAAACGTCTGAGACAGCCATTGTGGGGACTGCTGGGAGCACAGTGGTCACTGTGGCCACACCCCAACAGCAGTGCATCGGAGCACACAGACCCCGAGACTTTCCTCTCCATTAATCCCGGTTTCAAGATGATGAATATCGTCATGTTACAATGTCTTTTTCCAACCTCTGTGGACGAGTGTCATCAGAACACCCTGAAGAGGGCACAGGCCAGAGTAGTATGGAACACTGGGGACTGGGGTGGCGGCGCTGCACCTGACTACATGGATTATCACCAGGCCTATTGAACACGAGAGAAGAACCCAAGGATGTGGTCTAAGGAGAATTCCCTGTCTTGTCACATTCAGAGACACTACAGTTTCTCATCCTTTCTCTACAAAAATGTTAAAGAATTCATGTGTCATTAATTCATAAAGAAGCAAATTCTTGACAAAGTGACAGGGTCCAGTTTCCGTGACCAGGTTTTTCACTTGCTTTGATAATATCCCACATTGAGGAATCGGAAAGATAATGTATTGGGATGTGTAATATAAACAAGGACTTTTCTTCATGTAGATCGAAGCCCAGATTTTTAGGGATGACATAAATCATGAAAGCTGCTAACCATTCCTCCACAGGTTTCAATAAGACTTTTAACTTAATTTACTAATCTCAGGAAAAGAGAATTTGGCAATTCAAGTTTTTTGTTTCTGCATTCAATTGTACGGTACAGGCAAGAGAATGACCAGAAAAAAATTAACAGGCAGGTCTTGCTTGCATTTTATCTTTTGCAAATAAACAGGATATTTTATGCTCTGTTCTTTTCACTACTCTAATCAATTTTTAAAGAATACTATACATCTGTCTATCCCTAGGCATATTTATCTGGGAACCTTGCCGGAATCCAAAGCAGAGATGTTAAAGCTGATGGGTTTCAAATGCTGCCCAAGTGCTCTCTACCTTGAACATCCCTCTCCCAAAGCTGGACCACCGTTCTCTTCCTGAGGGATCTGAGTTGCTACCCATGTCCCTAAGAGACTGGTCGGCCACTCAGGCTTGAGCTGAGATTAGGTGATGAACCTAAAGGGCAAAATGCTTAAGCTATTCTCATCTTAAGGTTGCTGTTTCGGAGGCCTCTGCACTGGAATGGGTTGGTGAAAACGGCCTACTAGATACTTACCTGGGAAATGGGTTTTTATCCTCCTCTCTTAGCGGATCCCTGGGAAACCAATGATTAACCTCACAGATACCTCAACTTCCACACCTGCAAAAAACGCAAGCAACAGCCAATGTTACCACCCTGCAAAGCTCTTAAGTTGTGCTTGCAAGAGGGGCCACAAGGGTGAATTTCTCCCAAAAGCTGATGAAATGGTGGTACTTTGGCTGGAGAAGGCAGAGGGCAGCAGGCAAAGTGGAAAGTTTCTGGGATGTCAAACCAGTTCCCATAAGGAGTTTAGAGAAACACCTGGCCCTGGACTAGGTAGGAGGCTGTGGAAAGACCCAAAGGCATGCAGGTAGGAGGAGGAATCAAGCAATGGAGGGAGGCGGTGGGGAAGAGGCGCGAGTGCGGCTTCAATTTTGGACAAAAGTAGTTGCACGCTGCAGGCCCGCAGCTGCCCACGCAGCCGCCACACCTTCGTAACACCGTGGTCCCTCTCGTCCCATCACATCCCTCTGGAACTCAGTCCACACAGAGCAGGTGTAGGACCAGAGTCCTAAGTCAATGGCGGTTTGGCCCTCGGCCAAGCTCACACCGCCCTGCTCCTCCCCCCAGGGCTAGGCATCATCCCGTGCCCAGAGCATCCTTTGAGTTGTAGTCCTGCAGCAATGCAGGCTGCCGGCTGGGAGCGGTTAAGAGACAAAAGCTCCCAACATGCACAGATAGGGGCCCCAACTCCCGCCTTGTTCCTCTGCCCCTGGGCCCCGACTTTCTGCTTCCATATCTCAAATGGAAATACCAGGTGCCTGGGATCCTGGAATTTGCCTTTTCAAGGCCACCTGTCCTACCATCCCCTCCATCCTTCTAGGCTGCCATGATCCTCCCTCTGGACCTCGTGGTCAGGGTCGCTGCAGGGACCCTCCCTTTGGACCCCGCCCACCTGAAGGCACCATACCTTGGTCAGGCGTCTTAGAAGGACTGCCCCGAGCCATGTCATCAAAAGGAGAAAACATCACAGTGGGCAGCCCCATTCCTGCATTATACAGACAGGAAAACCACGTGCACTGGTAAGTGACCCCTAAGCCACTTCAGGGTCCCACACGCACGCCCTTTCTCTGAGGCTGCACACAGGATTGTTCACTGGGCTTCCTTATCCCAGTCTGGACCTCTTGACCTCATTGACACAGGCAACAGCTCTGAAACTTCCCGTTCGTCCTTCCCCCAATGTTAGGTAAGTTCTTTGAGGAATGTAATACGCAATTTCTTGTCTACTATAGGGCTGGATCCTGGGAAACAGTTTTAATATCCCTTTTTAAATATACCCTCAGAATCATAAAATAATGAAGCAAAATAAGTTTTTGCTGTGGGGGGTTATGGTGATAAATCTCTGAAGTCATTTTTCCATTTAGCTTCTCTGATTGACTCCAAATACTACAGCACCACACGCTTCTTTGCAGGGAGGACTCGCAACAGAAGAATATCCGTGGCCAGACTTTCTGGAGCTTCAGTATTACTACAAGATTTGGAAGAAGCAAAGTTAGGTCATTTCCAAGGTAAGGAATTAAAAACTTAACTCTAAGATGAGGTGGGAAAGTCATATGCCATTAATAATTGTCAGTAACCTGTGCCTGAAATGTCAGACTTTCTCTGAGAAAGAACTCTGAGATCCTATTTCCCATTGTTTTAAATAGGAAAAATTAGAAGTCATAGCAAATCTATTGAAAAACGCTACCAATTTCCTCAGTCACGTTATGGCACCTAGACATAAGTTATGAACATCATTGCTCCTCGTTTTCTTCCTCATTCAACCCAGTCCCACAAGTCTTGAGTTCAGGCTGGGAACACGGCACTGTACTAGGTGTTGAGGCCTTAGTGAGTATCATCGTGGGGGTGGGCCTTGATGGAAAATGATTGCATCATAAAAACTCAAAGCCATGCCACTTGCCAAAATGAGGCAAAAATGGAAAGACCCACAGTGCCGCACAAGGGTGAGGGCATTAATAGATACTTGGGAGTATGATAATCCATCTAATGGTGTCATGGGTGAACGTGTTCTGCTTTAAAACAAAACACTGCTGTTAGTCTGAGATATTGAGTTAGTATCTTTGTGCATATATGCAGGATTTAAAATGTTTATTGATGTATAACATCTACAAAAATATATGGAGAAGTCATCTAAGTAAACCTCAAAGAATTATTGCAAAGTGAACACACTTGTGTGACTAAAAACTAGCACCAGCTTCACTCAGGCCCCAACAATCCCTTTCTCCCTCCTTCCTCCCCAATGATAACCAGTATCTTACCAGTGAACACTGTATATCAAGTTTGTCTTCTTACACAATTGTTTTATTACAGAACAATTTAAAAAATATACAAAATAAACAAAATAGCATAGTAGGCCTGTCACCCAGCTTCAACAACTACTAATCATCTGCCATTTTTGTTTAATCCACACTCCATCCCATTCCCACCTCACGTTATTATTCTTTTAGTCTTTTGTGTGTGGGGGTGGGGTAAGATGTATGCACACTGAAAGGCAGAAATAAGAACAGTATAGTTTTGACAAATAAACATGCCCATATAACCTTCACCCCTTTAAGAATAGGATATTTCCATCAACCCCAGAAAACTCCTTCCTGTTCCTTCCCAGGCAATTTTTTCCTACCCCTGAAGCAACCACTGTTCTGTTTTTTTCACTATAGGTTCATCTTGGCTGAAATCATCCCACGTGTATTGTTTTCTGTCCACCTTGCCTCCCTCAGTACTAGGATGGTGAGGCTCACACAGCATGTGTGTGTCAGCGTTTGCTCATCTGCACAGCTGAGGGCATTCTGCTCTGCGGATGCCCCGCAGTGGGCTCATCTTCCTCCTGGGGACGTGCAGGTCATCTCCTGCGAAAATTCTTGTATAAACAAACGCTTTTTGTATGCTGTTTAATTCCTTTATTAGCATTTAAGTGACACACCGTTGCAGTTTTTAGTGGTTGGTCCAGATTACACTACGCATCTTTAACATATCACAGTCTACCTGGACTTAATAGTGCACCAGTTTATTCAGTGTAAAATATGGAAGTCTTGCTACAGAACAGTTGCATTTACCTCTGTCTGTCCTTTGTGCTATTGTTGTCATAAAATTTACATCTACCCGTGT
Organism: Diceros bicornis minor; assembly: GCF_020826845.1. Classification (NCBI taxonomy): domain Eukaryota; kingdom Metazoa; phylum Chordata; class Mammalia; order Perissodactyla; family Rhinocerotidae; genus Diceros; species Diceros bicornis. Next base: position 799,380 of record NW_026691656.1, read on the forward strand.
TATAAATCCCACAATACAGTGTTATAATTTTTGCTTTAAATAGTCATAAGTCTTTTAAAGAATTTAAGAGAAAAAAGTTAAGTATTTGGAGAGAGATGCTTTGAGGCTCTGCAAAGGTACTGTTACTTCTTTAAGTTTCACCCACAGTTTTTGCATTCATCAGTCAGTCTTACCCACAGTAATTATTACTGTAGCGTTCTAGTGGAGATTTTCTATTTCGTGCTATCCAGCCACTTTTATTATTTGGAATTCTGTGAGCAAGATTCCCCCCCGCTTCTTCCTTTCTTTCTCTCTTTCTCTCAATCTTTTTTTCCCCTTTTTTTCTTTCTTTCTTTCTTACTTATTTAATCTTTTTTATATCAGTATAGACTCATGGATATTTATTTTATTCTCTGGGTAATAATCCAATGTTACTGTTATTTATTTTGTTGCTCACAGTTTTCTAGCTTGAGCCACTGGGATGTCTTTCAGATTGATTCCTTTTGACACATCTCATCATTTTCTGTGTTTTTTTAAAGCACTTTCTTACTTTCTGGCACTAGAAGATGCTCCAGGCTCACCTTGTATTTTCCATCTCCAGCCTTAGAATCAGCCATTTCTCCAAGAAAACCTTGTTCTTTTCATTGGAGAATTATATTTAGAAATCAAGATCAGGGAGCCAGGGATGCTCATTGATACTAGAGTGTCATTGCTTCTAGACTTTCTCAGCAGAGCTTGGAAATGTATGTATGAATATAAAATCAGGTATACATATCTATCTATAGATCTTTCAATGTATCTATCAATCTATCTTTCTATTTGGATAGATATATTAAAAGAGACATGGATTCATACTGATACTTCCAACTCCAATCCAACACCACAGAATTTATTCTAGCCTTTTCCTTTTGTTTATTCGTCACTTCTTTCACCAACAGTGAGAAACTTAACTCCAGATATTTACAATATTTACTAAGGTGTCAACTAGTTTCAGAATTACTAATCCATACCCTTATGAAAACAAATTTACCACCTAGAGTACAGTGTTTGTGTCCAGTACTTTAATTATACAGTATCCCATCAAAACACTGTCTTCCAAAGTTACTTAGGTTAGGACCTTTTATCCCCAGCCCTTCAGCGTGGTTATGTCACATACTTGTAATACAGTGAGATTCATTTGTCACTGCATTCCATCTGAGTTCCTCAGCATCCTGATGGATTTGTAAAATTTGCAGAGTAAAATTCACTCTTTGTGATGTACAGTTTTACGGGTTTTGACAAATTTATGGTCGTGTATCCACCTCCACAGTACCATACCGAGCTGTTTTTTTCACCCCCAAAATTCTTTCATACTGTCTCTTTGTAGTCAACCCCTTCCCCCACTCCATCTCTTGGCAACCACTGATCATTTTCCATCCCTTTAATTCTGACTTTTCTAGAAAGTCATGTAAATGGAATCATAGTACATAACCTTTTGAATCTGGCCTCCTTCACTTAGAGAAATGCATCCAAGATTCATCCATCTTGTTGTGTGAATCAAGAGTTTATCCTTTTTACTGCCAAGTAGTATTCTAATGTCCCAGTGCACCACAGTCTCTTTCTCCATTCACCTGATGAAGGACATTTAGTTTATTTCCAGCTTTTGACAATTATGAATAAAATGGCTATCAATATTCACACAAAGATTTTTGTTTAAACATTAGTTTTCAATTTGCTTCAGTAAATCCCTAAGAGTGAGATATCTGAGTCACATAATAAGTGTAGGTTTAACTTTATAAGAACCTGCTAAACTGTTTTCCGAATGCAACTATCATGTTGCATTCTCAGTTCTAGTTGTTTCTAGTCCTCACCCGCACTTGGTATTTGCAATTTTGTTGGTATTTGCAATTTTATTTTTTATTTTCTCCAACTAATAGGTGCCCGGTATCTTATTGAGGCTTCTGCTTCCTTTTTAAAGTGAGTTCTGCTAAATATAGAATCCTGTGTTGACTTTTGGGTTTTCTTTCTGCACTTGAAAGATGTCATTTTGTTGTTGCTTTGTCTCTTCTGTTTTTGATAATATATCATTCATCATTCACATTATTTCTCCCTGTATGTAGCGTCTTCCCCAGTATTTCCTTGACTGCTTTCAAGTTTTTCTTTTTATCTTTGGATTTTAGCAGCTTGACTATCATGTGCCTATGTATGGTTTTATTTTGTATTTTATTTTGTGAGGTTGCTGACTTTCTTCGATCTAAAATTTTAGATTTTCCACCAAATTTTGAAAGTTTTATGCTATTACCTTTTGATTTGCGTTTCTGCCTTTTTTAATTTTTCTGTCTCTCCCCTCTCTACTGGGGACTCAATCATCTCACAGGTAAGGCTCTCTTCATTTTTCTTCAAAATTTTTACATTCTTTTCTTCAGGTTGGATAATTTCTATTGCTTTATCTTCATGTTTCTTCTAGTATTTCTAATCTACTGTTAAACTCAAAAGTATTTTTTTATTTCATCTTCCTATTTGGTTCTTTTTTGTAATTTCCATTTCTCTGCTGAGTTTCAACATCTGTTCATTCATTATGAGAATATTTTTCTTTACCACCATGATCATCTTTATAATCGCTGATTTCTTATCCTTGTCTGCTAATTGCAACACGTTTGGGAGAGTTTCTAGTGCCTGCTTTGGGTCATATACGGACTACATTTTCCTATTTCTTCAAATCTCATGATTTTTTAAATTGTGTACTGGAAACCATGAGTCATAGTTATAGAGACTCTGTATTCTATTGTATTCCTTTGAAGAGTGTTGTTATTTTTCTAGCTGGGAGTTAACTTGGCTGGACTGAAATTCCAATCTTCTCTCCTTTACAGTGTGTATAGTTGAAATACTCATTCAGTTCTTTCATCTTCCAACTGCTGTTTTTACACTAGGCCCCCTGGGGCCTACCCTGCATGTGTGTTGTTCAAAGATCTGCAAATTTGATGTCTGTGTGCGGGAGACTTACACACATATTTTGAGATGTTTCCTCTTTATTGTTCCCTCCCTTCCAGAATTTCTCCCCTAACTTTCCAGCTACTCTTCCAGCCCCAAAATACATCCTCTAACATTACAAGTAAGACTGTAGTTTTTCCCCTGTCTGGGCCACGTACAGATTTTGGAATGCTTTGAGGAAGAAGACTCAGGCTTGCAAATATCTCCTGGTGCAATTCTCATCATTCAAGGGAAGACTCCCTCTCAGTTCTGCTTGCTTTTGGAAGAGATTTATACATACACACGTATACACATTTATTGTATCTGTATTACATATAGATACATGATTCTATATAAATATATATAATATTTTATGCAGATTTTATCATTGTTATCTGTGAGAGTGTTAGTTCAACAAGCTACTCAACCATTACTGGAAGCCAGATCTCAGTTTTGTTTCTTTTTTGGATTTTATACAAATAGAATTATAAAATATATAGCTTTTTGAATATAATTTCTTTTATGCAGCATTATCGTTGTGATATTCATCGATGTTGTTGCATGTAGCTAGTGTTTGTTCATTTGTTGAAAATAATAGTTTTAATGGTCATAAAATATTCATAACATAAAATTGACCATTTTAACCATTTTTAAGTGTGTAGTTCAGTGACATTCAGTACATTCACATTATTGTTTAACCATAACCTCTCACCATCCACAGAACTATTTTCACCTTGCACTGAAACTCTGTGCCCATTATGCAACAACTCCCTGTTGTCCCTCCTTCTTGCACCAGTCTCCTTTCTGTTCCTATAAATTTGACTACTCTAAGTACCTTATATGAGTGGAATCACAATATTTTTCCTTTTGTGGCTGGCTTTATTTCACTTAGCATAAAGTCCTCAAGGTTCATCCATGTCACAGCATGTGTCAGAATTCCTTCCTTTTTAAGGGTGAATCGTATTCCACTGTCTGTATACACCACATTTTTTTTTGTCAATTCATCTATTGATGGATACCTGGCTTGCTTCCAGCTTTTGGTTATTTTGAATAATGCTGTTAACACGAGTGTACATATGTCTTTCTACCTCTCTCTTCAATTCTTTTAAGTGTATACCCATAAATGGTGTTCTGAGATTCATTTTTTCACATGTGGGAGATTTCTTCACACCTCCAACAAGCAGTTCTTGGAATGCCAGCTGGTCATCAGATAATTCAACTCAATTTGATGCTGTCAACCCAGAGATACATCTGAATCCACAAGTTGAGGGCTCAGTCTTGTAAGATTGCACACCCACCCCAACCTCACCTCAACTTCAGGTGCCAGTTACAAGCCCAGGTTGTTACCTGTACTTCTGACTGACTGCCTATAAACCAGAGGTTCCCACAACCTCCTCCTTGGGCTTAATTAATCTGCTAGAGTGGCTCACAAAACTCAGAGAAACATTTACTAGATCACCAGTTTATTATAAAAGGATATAACTCAAGAACAGCCTGATGGAAGTGGTGCATAGGGAAAGATATGTGAGAAGGGGCACAGAGCATTCATGCCATCTCCAGGTTCACCACTTTCCAAGCACTCCCTGTCATGGCCAACCTGGAAGCTCTATGAACTTCCTTCTATTGGGATTTTTATGAAGGCTCCCTCACATAGGCATTATCAATTATTAACTCAGTTTCTAGCCCCTCTCCCCTCTGTGATGGATAAGGGGTAGGGCTAAAAATTTCAACCTTTTAATCAGGGCTTGGTCTTTCTGTTTACCAGCCCCCATCCAGGAGCCATCCAGGAGCCCACCCAGAGTTGCCTCAATAGAACAAATGATTCTCCTAGTGTTCTTATCACTTAGGAAATTACAAGTGTTTTAGGAGCTCTGTGTCAGGGATGGAGTCAAAGACAAATATTAGAACAAGAGATGCTCCTAGTGTCCTTATCGTTTAGGAAAGTACAAGGGTTTTAGTAGCTCTGTGCCAGGAATTGGAGGCAGAGACCAATAAATATATTTTCTATATTTCAGAACCCATAAGTGGAATTGCTAGATCATATGGTAATTCTATTTTTAATTTTTGAAGGAACTGTCATACTGTTTTCCACGGTTTTATGTTCTCACCAGCAGAGCACAAGCGTTCTAATTTCTCAACATCCTTGCCAATCCTTGTTATTTTCTGATTTTGTGATGGTAACTATCTTAATGGATGTGAAGAGGTATCTCATTGTGGTTTTATTTTGCATTTTCCTGATACTTAGTGATGTTGAGCATCTTTTCAGGTGTGTACTGGCCATTTTATATCTTCTTTGGAGAAATGTCTATTCAAGTCCTTTTTGCATTTTTAAATTGTGTTTTTTTTAATTGTTGGGTTGTAGGAGTTCTTCATATATTCTAGCTATTAATCCCTTATCAGATATGTGATTTGCAAATATTTTCAACTGTTCTGTGGGTGACCTTTATACTCTGTTGATAGTATCTTGTGATACAGAAAACTTTTGCATTTTGATGAAGTCCAATTTGTTATTTTGTTGTTCTTGTTGCTTATGGCTTTGGTGTCAGATGAAAGAAATCATTGTTGGCAATGTCTTTTGGACCCAATGACATGCAGCTTTTACCCTGTGTTTTCTTCTAAAGATTTTATAGCTTCAACTCTAACATTTAGATCTTTGATCCATTTTGAGTTAATTTTTGTATGTGGTGTAGGGTAAGAGTCCAACCTCATTCTTTTGCATGTTGGTATCCAGTTTTCCCAACACCATATTTAGAAAAACTTATCCTTTCTTCAGTGAATGGTCTTTGCACCCTTGTCAAAATTCATTTGACCATATATGCAAAGGTTTATTTCAGGTCTTTCTATGCTATTTCATTACTATATTGTGTGTATTTATGCCAGTACCGCACTGTTTTGTTTACTTTGTAGTATGTTTTGAAATCAGAAAGTGTGATTTCTCTAACTTTGTTCTTATTTTTCTAGATTGTTTTCGCTATTCAGGGTCCCTTGAGAGTTCATATGAATTTTAGGATATATTTTTCTATTTTTTCAAAAACATCATTGGAATTTTTAGCTCCTTGAGTAAGTTGGTTCTTAAGTATTTTACTCTTTTTGATGCTACTGTAAATAAAAATGTAAAGTTTTTAAATTTCTTTTTCAGATTACTTATTATTAATGTATAGAAGAACAACTAATTTTTGCATATTTACTTTGTGTCCCACTACTCTGCAGAATTTATTAGTTCTAACAATTTCTTTGTGGAATTTTTAAGGGTTTCAACATATAAGATATTATGTGTGAAAAAATACAATGGTATTTCTTCCTTTCCAATTTGGATGTTATTTCTTTCTTTTTCTTGCCTAATTGCTTTGGCTAGATCTTCTAATACCATGTTGAATAGAAGTGGTGAAAGTGGATCTTCTTGCCTTGTTCCTGATCTTAGAGGAAATACTTTCACTCTTTCACATTAGAATACATTGTTCTCTGTGGATTTCTATATATGGCTTTTATTATGTTGAAGTAGTTTCCTTTTACTATGAGGGTTTTTTGGTGTTTTTAACATCAAAGCATGTTTACTTTTGTCAATCACTTTGTCTGCATCCATTGAGATGATCGTGTGTTTTTTTCCTTCATCCTGTTAATGTGGTTTATTACATTGATTCATTTTCATATATTGAAACATGTTGAATTCCAGGAATAAATCCCACTTAAAATGGGCCGGCTCCATGGCTTAGCGGTTAAGTGCACGTGCTCCAGTGCTGGCGGCCTGGGTTTGGATCCCGGGCGCGCACCGATGCACCGCTTCTCCAGCCATGCTGAGGCCACATCTCACATACAGCAACTAGAAGAATGTGCAGCTATGACATACAATTATCTACTGGGGCATTGGGGGTAAAAATTAAGTAAACAAATAAAATTATTTTAGAAAACTTATGCGTAATCCTTTTAATATGCTGCTTAATTTGGTTTGTTATTATTTTATTGAGGATTTTTGTATCACTCTTCATCAAAGATATTGACCTGTAGTTTTCTTTTCTTTTAATCGATTTGGCTTTGATATCAGTGTAGTGCTAACCCCATAGGATGACTTTAGAAGTATTCTCTCCTCTTCAACTTTTGGAAAGCCTTTGAAAAGAATTGGTGTTTGTTAATTTAAAAAAAGTCTTTGGGCCCAGGAATAAATTCAGCATAAAATAAATAAAAATAAATATTTTTTTAAAATGTGAAAATGCTTTTTCCTAAAAAAAATTAAAAATTAAGCAAGTATATCACTTATCACTTTATTTCTAGAAAATTTTTTAACCTAATAGTAAGCATAAACAAATTGTTAGAATTAAAATGAATCAAGTGTTAGTTTTCTTCATTGCAAATTTTCTGACAGAGGTATATGATGCCATTATGTATGACATCTTTTATGAAAAAATGGTCATTTTTTGTAGTATTTGAGAACACTATGAATTTTCCCAGTGGCATCTGAAAATACTCTGATATGAAAACTTAACTTTTCAACATATATGTCTTTTACCAATTTAACAAACTCTGTCAGGTGCTAATTAATCAACTACTTTTCATATGATTCAGGCTCTCCACCATCAACTTCCTTAACCATCAAGAAATTCTACAAATTCTGCAAGATTAACGATTTTACTTTACACTGTACTTGTCTCATGTGGTTTAAAGCATCCAAAAATCATTGATAAACTGATCCTGCCTGAACTAAATCATGGTGAATTATAAAAGATTGTCTCTGTTAAATGGGGAGGGATTTCTGGTTGAACTTAATTTTATAAGTGGTCAATTTATTACAGTGTATTGTTCTGTTATGTATTTCACTTCTGTTTTAAAAAAAGTGATAGTTGAGGACACAGATAATAAAAAGTTGAGAAAATAAGGAACTGATATACTCTGTAAGCTTCAAATGTTTTGAAGCATAAGATACAATAAGAACTAAAACTAACAGTTGGGAAGGGGGGAGAGAGGAGGGCGAAAGGGATAATTCAGCACATGTGTGTGGTGATGGGTTGTAATTAGTATTTGGGTGGTGAACATGATGCAATCTATGCAGAAATAAAAGTATATTGATGTACACCTGAAATTTATAGAATGTTATAAACCAATGTTACTGCAATAAACAAAAAATTTAAAAAAAAATGAACTAAAACTAAGAAATGGCAGAGGGAATAGAGATAAGAGGATGAAATTGCAAAACTGAATCTATAATAATATCTCAGTGGCTAGCGTTGTGGTGCCAAGAAGGTGGTGAAGTCAAAGAATTCATAAAGATGATAATAAACAGACTGCAAAGAAAAAATACTGAAATTTTTATAGAGAGAATTTTTACAGTGATATTGCAAATAGAGAAAAGGGAAGACTAGTTGGAGAAAGAGACTATCAGCTTCTTAAATTATTTCCACTATAGAGAACAAAAAACCAATTTGCTGAAATATTTATTGCCCTCTATGACCCTATCTTTACCTGCAAAATCTCATCACTAAGCCTCCTTTTCCATACTTGAGGAAGAGAGCAATTAAGCTCATCTGAAACCTCAACTGCCCAGCTTGTGTAATAAGGCCGGCCATCCATTCTCACAAAGGAGACAACTGGAGGTAGGATTTTTGGTTCTGAATTCAGCTAAACATCTTCAAAGAATTGTATCTGACCTTCCTTATCCAGGGCTATCAGTGAAGGGCTGGCTGGCTTTCAGAGAAGAGCAATTCACAGTCAGTGGAGACATTTTCTGTTGAGCTCTCTAGAGAAGGCTGTGGGGCTTGTCAGTAAGAGTTGATTGCTATACGGGCTACGTTTTTTTATTTTATTCAGAGATTTATAAAGAAATTTACATGATAAATATTACTTATTATCAAGAAAAAAGGTTGTCTATTCTCTGGTCATTTAAACAAAATGCTCCTCTCAGGGTCCACCCATGGACAAAGCCCAGATTTAATCTCCAAGAGTCTGCCAGGCACTCTGTGGTCCGTGGGAAGTCCTCAAGTTGGCAGCCTGTTCCCTTGTGTCCTGTGCTGTTACTTAATCTTCTATCTCTTCAGAGTACAACTGGGCAGAAGCTCAAAGGAGCTTCTTTGGACATTGGAGAAATGTACTTTTCATTATCTTTAGACTTCTACAATTTTCCAAAAGACTTTAACCATTTCCAGTAATTGTGCAGTAATTTACCCAACACTAAGGTTATCACTATTAAAAATTAAAATAAATAAATTTTGAAAATGGAAAAAGTGATCTTTGCAATTTTGTACAGAATCTATATAATGGTTGCATCCTTAAAAAATGGAGGAAAGATAGCAAATTTAACTGTTTTGGTTAGTTAACACAGTAAGTAATATATTGTCTATATTATCAATTTTGAGATTATTTGTATTTAAAAATACTGCTTCAAACCCTTAAATCATTGGATGTGGTAGAGTCTGCCATCTGCTTTGGCTGAACAATTAAATACAAGTCAGCCAAAATTCCTCCATTCCTGTATAATCTTATATGTGGGTGGTAATGGTTAGTTCTTATAGATTGTTTGAAGACGTGCGTATCACAAAATACAAGTGGCCATTAAAAATTAAAATGTTCACCAAATACAAAATCATCTGATTCCCAGAAAAGGAAAAGGCTAATGTAACATTAAGGCTACAACTGTCAAAAAGGAAGCCAAGATACACTCAAGTCAAGCTTTTGCTCAAATGTTAATTGGCTCATCTTTGAACCTTTATCATGTTTATTATGTAAGCAAGATATTTTCAGAGCTTAGACTATGGAAAGTGCTTATAGGTAAGTTAACATTCTGATCATCTATTTTGTAAATGTTAGTATGAGTTATATAAGTCATTTTCTACTATATTCAGATTTTCAAGTTCTGCTAAATCTAAGGCCACATTACTGGCAAATTGGGAATATCTCTAGACATATGAAAAATATGAGTCCTACAGAAAAGCTTATACATTCTCTATTCATCAGGTTCTAAATTCTAAAACTTTCTAAGGTTTTGGAACAAACCAATGGCATTCCAAACTGACAGTAAGGTTGCATGTGCCATACATGATCCTATAGGAAGAGAAATCCAGATTTTAAATAGAGGAGATTGTGCACAAAAATAAAGTACGTATTCAAGTCTGAAAGGGGATTTCAAGGAAGAAGGGATTCTCAGAACATGTGGTAAGTGGTAAATAACTTACCAAGGGCTCTCTAAAGGAGAACATATTGTGGAAAAAAGAGCTTCACAGGTAAAGAACTAAAATGGCATCTCTGGAAACCTTATGATGAAACAGATGCTGACTACTTTTTCCTAAAATTTAAAATGCATCTTATCCTCCAAACAAATACCACCTCCCTGCCTTGCAGCTTACCTGGACATGGTGACGTATTGTAATCATTTTTCTAATTCATTGGCTCTTAAACTTGATGAGCACCAGAAGCACCTGGGGGCCTTGTTGAAACCAGATGGCCAGGCCCCACCACAGAGTTTCCAGTTCAGCAGGTCTTCAGCAGCACCAGAGAATTTGAATTTCTACCCAGTTCCCAGGTGCTGCTGATGCTGCTGGTCCAGGGAACACACTTTGAGAACCACAGCCTGATTTATAACCTATATATGATTACAAAACCCATTATTTCATCATTTGGCTGCTACCTTTCCTTTATCACATCAGCCCCTTACCTTTGAATCTCCTCACATAACAATGAGAATTCTTGGAGAGTTTCACAGCTGGTCCTCATTTCCGGCTCAGTTCTCCCTCTTCCTCTCAATACCACATTCACATGTCAGGTAATTTTTCCTTATACATGAGTTCATCATAGATCTTCCTTGCTCAAAAACTCATGGCTAGGGGCCAGCCCCGTGGCGTACCAGTTAAGTGCTCACGCTCTGCTGCTGGTAGCCCAGGTTCGGATCCCAGGCGCGCACCGATGCACCGCTTGTCAGACCATGCTGTGGCGGCGTCCCATACAAAATGGAGGAAGATAGGCACAGATGTTAGCCCAGGTCCAGTCTTCTTCAGCAAAAAGAAGAGGATTGGCAATAGATGTTAGTTCAGGTCTGATCTTCCTCACCAAAAAAAAAAAAATCATGGCTCTTATGCTGAGCACAAGACATTTTAAATTCTCTACTTGGTTCATAAGGTCTGTAATAGACTTACTTTAATATCAAAATATGGACACCCTGTTCCCTACCCAACCTACTATAAAGGAGTATGTGAGGATTACATAAGATGCAGACAGTTCTAATTATGCACAGTATGACATTCTATAAAGTCACTGTGAACACTGAATCAGTGAATATGACCCACTGCTCCTACGGGAAATGCAGTGTTAGGTTCCTGCAAGCCTTAGTCACATTTTCTTCAACTGATCAATACATAACCTTGTTCTCTGTGTTTCTCTTTAAAGTCACCTTATTTAATATATATTGTTGATATATTAACATTGAACTCACACCAACAGCACTGTAAATCGTGTCTGAAAGAAGCTTGTCGAACATGCATACTTTCTTTGTAAAGGCACGTCACAGACTCTTGCCCTGAGGAACACCAGGCAGCATTGCAGCACTACACATGAGGGACATATTAAACAGCAAAGTCACCAACACAAGGCACAAAAAGATGGGAAATGGGGCACTAAATAGACTGCAAGACGGACACTTGTTTACAGTATAGGCTGAAACAAGAGGTCAGAGCGTCACCTGGTTCCCCCTCAGTTGGAAACATGCACGTCAAGTGAATCAAATTTCTCACCACTTTGTGCTTATCTTCAAATGGACATGAAAGCTCCGAGAGTGTTGATTTGGGGGCTGCCAGTACATTTTAACTAGTGGGCAAGTGTGCAACCACGGACTCCACAAATAATGAGGATCAACTATATTATGAAAGCATCTTTTCAAAGCCAGAGTATTGCTCAGAAATAAGAGCAATAATGATAACATAACAGCTAACATTTTAGTGCCTACTATGTGCCAGGAGCTCTTTTAAGCACTTTACATTAGTTAATGCATTTAAATCTCAGTAGCCACATTTATAGATGTGGAAACTAAGGCTCAGAGAGTAAATAATTTGCACAGATTCCCCAGTTAAAAGTGGAATAACTGGGATTGGTGCCCAGACAAACTGGTCCAAAGCCCAGAACTTCAAATACTAATGGTAGGAATGTCAGCAAATTTTCTACCACTCCCCGAAAAGCCCCTTCTGCTCCAGTCAGTGTGATCTCCCACATGCTTATTCACTCATCAAACATTTTCTGAGTGCACCAGAGGTGTCAAGTACTGTGTTTAGATACTGGAGGGACAAATAGAATGTCGATGCAAATAATCCGTAACCAATCTACAAATCAAAATTGGGGTGAGTTTATTATGAATCAAGCTTTGAGGACCATATAGCCCGGGAGAGTCCTTTCATGAAGAAATGGAGCACTCCAACGAAGTGAGGTGTACAGGGTCAGCCCCATGACTTAGCGGTTAAGTGCGTATGCTCCACTGCTGGTGGTTCAGGTTTGGATCCTGGGCGCGCACCGATGCACTGCTTCTCTGGCCATGCTGAGGCTGCGTCCCACATGCAGCAATTGGAAGGATGTGCAGCTATGACATGCAACTATCTACTGTGGCTTTGGGGGAAAAATAAATAAATAAATAAAATTATTTAAAAAAAAGAAGCGGGGTGTACAGAGTGGTTATATACCATCAAAGAGCATGTACCACATGTGATTGCAATGTCCTTTTTACAATAGCCACGACATTGACCTGTCGGCACGTCAATTGTTGGACACGGTGGGTATCAGCTCTGCTGTTTCCATGGGCATGGCTGTTGTCTTGAGTTGGGTGGTCACAGGATAGGCACAGCAATCAAATCCTAGCTTAGGGAGAAATGCTTATCCTTAAGGAAATGCCAATGTGGGGGAAGTTGCATTTACATCTTAAGGGCATTGTTCTTGTCTTTGGGACATGTTAATTGCTTAAAATAGATATATAATGGATGAACAGAGGCTACAGGCCCCTTTTGGAAAAAAAAAATCTAGGTCAAGCCCAACTAGTTTTACAACAAATGGTTTCCTCATGTGCTCCAATATATCCTATTGCTTACCATTTATTTATCATTTTCCCCCTTTTGATGTATAATCTTTTGATAGAAAGCATTGATGATCAATATATTGTCCCTCAGAGTCAGGGTGGTTGCTGCATGCCCTGATTCTATCACGTCCCTCGGTGCCAGGCTTTTATCTCATCTATTTGCCCAGTTGTTCACTTTGGGTGGAATTAGTCGGATATTGTGGACAAGCAAAGAGGTATATATATATAAAAGGAGGAAACACTTCATGGATTTTGGATTAATTTTAGGTTGTTGCACAAACATTGTATATGTGCTTTTTTTTAAAATATATATAACCCTTAGGCTACATTGTGCACAATTATAAAACAAGTACAGTAACAATGATAATAATTAAACATTTTTTTAAAGATTAGTTTAAAATGAGTTTTTAGGCATAGTCCTTATCAGAAAAGGAAATTTGTCCAGGGTTATAAGATTGATCGGCCATCTCAAGTCACCGAGCCACCATTACTATAGTTTGCATGCCAGTCTTACAACACTAGGTAAATAAAACAACAGTTTGAATATAATGATTAGTACAAGAATTCCAAGAAGTAATAGAATTAGGAATTGCAATCCAGATCGAAAAAGGGAACTAATACCAGAAGGGAGCCAACCAAACAAATCAAGGCTGGGTGTAGGATCACTTAAGGCATTCACCTGTTTTTCCATGTGCTTTAGTAGAGGTGACACATTGGAAGACTCGTCAGGTATAAACACACAGCATTCAGTTTGATCGCACATGTACCACCTTGGGTTGCTGTAAGAATATCTCAGGCCATTCTATTTTGAAGGACAGCTTTTCTCATTAAAGATATTTCAATATTTAAAAAAGCTATTCTTTCCTGACTATCGTTAAGGGCTTGTTGAGTAAATTTTGTCAGAGACTCTATATGTGATATGACATCATCCAGCACCAAGGAAAGAGCAAATATAGCTACTAGGTGGTCATACAAGTATAACACTGAATGAGCCCATCTGGCCTTAAGGAGAGGCAGATTGGCCACAGATGTTAGCTCTGGACGAATCTTTCCCTGTATGCAAGAGAAGCCCAGAGTGCAGCGCCCTAGCCATCCTGGTGACAGCCAAGCCCAGAGGTTTGTTCGACATAACCAGTGAGTTCCATTAGGAGCCATCCAATAAACACCTGGTCTTCGAGACCAGTCTGTTCCACACCAATCACTTTTTTATGTATAATAGTATTCTGACATGACTCGGTGGGTATCCAGCCCATCTTTAGAGTGTAATTTGGTAGATTTTGTTTGGAATGATTTCTCTGTTCCCAACATAAAGGTGCTGGTATGTTTAAAGATCCATGACTAGGAGTAAGCCAAACATATCTAACCCAAATTTGTGTGAAACCTTCCATGGTTTTTACTGTAATGTCTGGTTTCTTTTGTTTATCTGCAATTTGTTGGGATAATTGGATGGTTTGAGTAATAGAAAAGAATAACCGTGTCCTGTATTACTAATAGTATGGGCTAGTGGCCATGTTTCAGGATCATAATTAGTAATATCAGACGAACTGTGAACATTAGAACTAGATCTTTGTATCACAATAAATTGCTTTAGAGCTTTCCAATCTGTGCTTCGAAAGGGAAAGACCCACCAAGGGTCTTAGAAAGTGGAAGTTGGCCACATAGCCAACAAGTAGACTGATTTTTATGTGTAGCAAAGGAATGTGCCCATTGCAGAAAAACATTGCCATCAGAGGTCCATTCAGATGTAGATTGGAAAAACAAACATAGCATTAGGGAAACCTTAAACGGCATTTACTTTTTGTAATCAACAAATGGTTTTGTAATTTGGTTCCAATCCATCTTATAAAGTTGAAGGGTAAAGCATTGGTGTAGGAAAATTGTTAGACAATCTAGAAATTGATTATTTTAGCAATTACATAAAGCTTAAACACTGCAAGGGTTTAAATGAGGAGATATAATGTTAGGAATACAGGCCTGGTCCAGAGTCTCAGGACAGCTGCCTACAACAGATGTCGTCTTCTTCTCATCCTGATTTGGAGATATTCGTCTTGGTCTGTCGAAGTTGGGTGTCAGAGACTGGAGTTGAAGTCCATTCAGGTGGAAAAGCCTTTTTTAAATGAGAAATGTGAATTCATGGTTTTACGCCTTTTAATTTTGCAGCACACCGATTGGTTAAAAGCACCTGATATGGTCCTTTCCATTGGGGTTGCAAAGAGTCCTTTATCAGGTGTCTTTTCCAATAAACAAAATCTCCAGGTTGTAATCCATGATCCTTAAGGTCTTCGTCTCCTGGGAGATTACTGGGAAAAGAATTAGCTACCAATTTCTCATTTATCTTAAGAGCCTCAATGAGACCTTGACAATAATGTAAAATATCTCCTTTAAGTAAAGTTGGTTCCTACATTTCTTCATCTAATTGCATAGGTCGTCCAGTTATTATTTCGAAAGGAGACAGTCGATGATTACCAAAGGATGTAGATCTAAGACTGAGGATCACTAGTGGAAGAGCTTTTGGCCATAAGAGATTAAATGCTTCTGAAAAATTTGCCAACTGAATTTTGATCGAGCTATTAGTTCTTTCCACCGATCCTGAGGATTGGGGATGGTAAGCGCAGTGGAAATTCTGCATTATTGGCCAAATATTACAAATAGATTTAATTATTTGTCCGGTGAAATGAGTTTCCTGGTCGCTATGTAACTTGGTAGGAATACCCCAAGCAGGAATTATTCTCTCTAATAGTAATTTACCTACTGTTAGAGCCGTTGCTCTTCTGCAAGAAAGGGCCTCAACCCAATGTGAGAACACACAGATTATTACCAAGATATATTTATATCCTTGAGATGGTGGCATTTAGACAAAGTTCAATTGCCCTCAAAGGGTCCCTTAGGAAGGGGAAAGTGGCCTTGTGACCCATGAAGTGGTTTCCCTGGATTATACTTTGGGCATATAACACAACGAGTATAAGTTTTATGAGCCAATGTGGGAAAAAGTTTCCAAAAGTATTGTTTTCCCCATAAAATCACCTTTTCAGGTGCCCAGTGGGTTACTTGGTGTATCTGCTGGAGCAGGGGCAATTGTTCTCCAACAAGTACCATGGGTTTCCTATTAGACCCAAACCACATCTGTCAGGGAGTGTCAAAAATTCCCCCTTTTGACTGCCATATGTGTTTTTCTTCTCCCATGGCCACTTCTTGGGCCTGTAGAAGGAAGTCTTTTACTGGGTTAGCAGAGTTAATAGGAAGCAGCAGGCATTCTCGAGGCTGGGTAGGGCAAGCCTTCAAGGCTGCTTGTTTAGCAGCTACATCAGCAAGCTGGTTTCCTTTAGCTTCCAAAGTATCAAATTTTGGATGCCCTGGCATTTTAATAATCGCCAGTTGTCTCGGTAGCTGTATAGAATATAATAATTCTGCAACCTGTTTCCCCTTCTTTATAGGCTGATCTGAAGAGGTTAAAAACCCTCGTTGTTTCCACAGCATTCTAAAGTCATGTATTGCTCCGAAAGGATAACGGCTGTCAGTGTCGATATTTGCTACCTGGTCTCTGGTCAATTGACAAGCTCAAGTTAAAGCAATTAACACGGCTTGCTGTGCTGACTTTATCTCTGCTAAGTAAAAACTCTCGATTACATCTACTGAGGATGTTACTGCATATCCAGCTCCATAACATCCTTGTTCATCCTTTGAGTAAGATCCAGCTGTAAACCAAATTAGATCAGCATTATCAATGGGAGTTTCTTGCAAATCATTCCTAGGAGTAAGTAGGTAATTAGTTAATAAATGTAGTCGTGGCCATCTTCTTCTTGGGATGCTAGAAGTAAAGTTGCAGGGGTAAGATTATTACACAGGGCTAAGGTAATATTAGGAGCAGAGAGCAACAGAACTTCATAGGAGGCTAGTCAGCTGACAGAATAATGCTGAGAGTGATGAGAATTTAGGAGAGATTTGAGTGAGTGAGGAACATAGATAGTCAAAGGAGACCCCATCAGCATTTCTTCACTGGTCTTGCATAAGAGCGCTGCTACTGAAATGGGTCTCATACAAGGTGGAAGCCCTTTTGCCACTGAGTCTAACTGCTGACTATAATAACCTATAGGTCGATGTCGACCTTCATGTTTTTGAGTTAAGATACCTAAGGGATTTCCTTTATCTTCACGTGTGAAGAGGAAAAATGGCAAGCTGTAATTAGGATGTCCTAAGGCTGGTGCTTGGGCCAAAACAGACTTTAAGGTAGTTGCTGCCTTCTCTCCTTCTGGTGTCCATACAATGAAATCAGGCTGGTCAGACTTTAGTAATGTATATAAGGACTGGGCAATAAGTGAAAAGTTAGGTACCCAGTTCCTGCAATATCCAGTTAGTCCTAGGAATCCTCTTAACTGTTTCTTTGTCTTAGGGAGAGAAAAAACCAGGATTCCTTTAATCATTTCAGAATCAGTCAACAGTCCATCCTTAGATATCAAGTGTCCTAGATATTTTACAACAGGCAGGCAAAAATGTAATTTGTCCTTGGACAATTTATGCACCTTAGATGCTAGCTGTTGCAACAGATAAATTGTGTCCTTCTGAGACTCCAACTTAGTGTTTGAACGCAAGAGAAATCATCCACATATTGAATTAAAGTGCAGTCATTAGGGAATTCTATCTTAACTAAGTCAGCCTTGAGTATCTGGGAAAAATATGTGGGCGTCTCAGTATAGCCCTGTGGCATCACTGTCCAGGTATACTGGCGATCTTCCCACGTGAAGGAAAAAGATATTGACTATTCTTTTCCACGGGAATGCTAAAGAAGGCACTGCCCATATCAGTGACTGAGAAATAGCAGCTGTTAGTTGGAATGGCCGAGAGCAAAGTGTGTGTGTTAGGAACCACAGGATGTCGGGGAATCACGATGTTCTTTATAGGTCTCGGATCTTGAAAAAATCTCCAGCCTTTCCCATTTGGCTTTTTTACAGGCAAGATAGGTGTATTACAGGGACTAGTACAAGGAATTATAAGTCTCTTTTCAAGAAATTCCTTAATGATAGGGCTTATCCCATTTAATGCCTCTGGTCTAAGTGGATGTTGCCAAATGTTAGATAGAGGCTTAGAGTTGTCAAAGTCACCTTAATAGGAGTGGCTGATTTAATTTTCCCAATATCTGAAGAGGATGATGACCATAATTCTCTAGGCACTTGTAATAACTGGTCATCAGTTTTCTCTTCTATTTGAGTCATTGATTTCACAATCATCAACCTTTCAGCAATTACGGTCTGGTCAGCATCCCGATTTTCTGAATCTAGAAACATTTCACCCTTTTGTGAAAAGGACGTTGTATGCTTCTAGAAGATCTCGTCCAATCAAATGAATTGGAGCACATTTAACCAGGAGAAACACATTTTTTCCTGTGATGGTTCTTAATTGAAAAATTACTGGTTCTGATTTAAAAACCTGCATTGGGAAATTCGAAACCCTTACCATTTGAACTGTTTACTCCGAGGGAGAGGGCAGTGAATAAGGGTAGGGTTGAGGACAGATAAGGTAGCCATGGTATCTACAAGGACCTTTAAAGTTTCCCCTCCAACAGTTATCTCAATTTCCCCTATGGCATTTGTGAGGAGGAGGGGAAGTGCCCTCTCATAATCTTTGGAGCAGCCCTATTCCTGTTTATTGCTTTCTCCCCCTAAATCCCATTTGAGTTTATGGCAGTCTTGTTTGAAACGACCAGGTTTTTTGCAATAGTAACAGAAACAGTGATTTCGTTTCTGCTTAGATTTATTTTTTTTTTAATTTTTTGTTTATTGCAGTAACATTGGTTTATGACATTGTAAAAATTTCAGGTGTACATCATTGTACTTCTATTTCTGCATAGATTACATCATGTTCACCACCAAAATACTAATTACAACCCATCACCACACACATGTACTGAATTATCCCTTTCACCCTCCTCCCTCCCACCTTCCCCTCTGGTAACCACCAATCCAAACTCTGTCCCTATATGTTTGTTTATTGTTGTTATTATCTACTACTTAATGAAGGAAATCATATGGTATTTGACCTTCTCCCTCTGACTTATTTCACTTTGCATTATACCCTCAAGGATACCCTTGGTTGTGCCACGAAGCTGTTGTAGCTGTATACTCATAACCATAGTGGCCTTTTTTTTTCTGGAAGGTTTTAGATAGTTTATCTGTAATAGTGACAAGAGCACTAGTGTGCATTAAAGTCCAATCCAGTTCATGTCTCTTAACTAACATTGCTAATTCCTCATCTAATCCTTCTAAGGAAATTGCATTGAAAATTGAATCATTTTAATGATCCTCAAAACATTCAGGAGCCAGCCCAGAGTGCTGTTCTAAGGTTTTCTCAAGCCTTGCAAAATAATCAAAGATAGATTCCTCGGGTCTATGCTTACATTGATGGACTTTAGCCCAATCTATCTTCCTGGGAAAAACTACTGGAATGGCTTTGTGTAAGTTTTGAGTGACATCCTTACACTCTTTAAGGTCACGAGGCTCATGCCTATGGAAATCCTCCAGGGGGTCTCTCCAATCTGCCTCTTTTATCCATTCATTTGCTTTGTTCTCAGACACCAGCAAATGCACAAGCTGATATAAATCTGAATATCCTGTGCATATGTTCTAACAATAAAATCAAATTCTTGCACAAACCCTAAAGGATCTTGCAAAGGGTCTGGGAAGTCCTTCGTCAAATTCTTAAATTCACTTCTAGTCCAAGAAGTATACACAAGAGCAGGCTCACCTCACCCAGTAACAGGTTTCTGCTTAAAGGCAGCCACTACAACTTTAGGACTTTCAGTATCTGTTCCCTGAGAGTTACTCCTTGATTTCTCTAGGGGTGGAGGAGGAGGGGAAGGTTAAGGAGGACGAGGAGGTGAAGGAGGAGGAGAACGTGAGGGAGGAGGAGGAGGTGAGGGAGGAGGAGGAGGTGAAGGAGGAGGAGAAGTTGGGGGAGGAGGAGGAGAGGGAGGAGGAGGAGGTGAGGGAGGAGAAGGTGACGGAGGAGGAGGTGAAGTGGATAGGTCAGGGTATGGAAGCTCAGAAAGGAAAGGATTCAAGGGTGATGAGGGAGAAGGAGATGAGCTCTGAGGTCCTGAAAGTGGTGGCGGTGGAGGAGGTAGAGGAGGTGAGGGGGGTGGACAGCTTCTGACTTCTCTCTCTTTAATTCAGAAATGGTCTCAGTCAGTTTATGGTTAGTCTCCTGTAAAGAAGTCATTTTATCATTATTATTCTTTGAAGCCTCTAAATGCCAATCATAATAAGCTTCCTCTTCTTTTGTTTTGGTTTTATTGCAGGCTTTTTCAACCTATGTGTGCAAATACAATAGTTTTCAGAAGTCAAACGTTCCCAATTTTGGCCATTTACGACCTAAGTCATCCTTAGTTAACCTTTCCCATTTAATTAAATACTTGCAAGGATTGTTTCTGTATGCAGTATACGTGAAACCAGCAGGAGTCCCTGTGGGGGGTTGTTCATCTGGAAGCCAGCAGGCTTTTGGAGCATGGTTTCCCATTTTTAGTTCTGTTTTATTGTTTGTTTTTTTATAAAGTCTGAACAACTTCTAGGAACTGTGTAGTGGGTCACAAGTGTGCTGCTTTGAGTGTTATTCCCTAAAGGAATGTCGTAATCACTCTCTTACCTGTCTCGATTTCTCCCGCTAACAGTCTAGGACCACCGAGGGGGTTCGGAGTGCGGGTGACAAACCCTCATGTGCCAGTCCCCATACGAAGCTATAATTAATTAATGTGAATGATAATGGAACGCCCTATAGGACGGCTATATGTCGTGAGGTTCACCTCTGACACTCCTACTGAGGATTTTCCGTCACCTGTAGAATGCCTTTTCAGCCGGGAGGAGCCATGTCTCTTTTCTTCATAGTTGAACAAGTTCAGACTCTCATTTCTTTATCAAGCAGTTTTGTTCATACCTTATAAACATAATTCTTTCCCATTTTAAAGCCAAGTTAAAGGGACAACCGACTCAGTTTACTCCAAGCTTCCCCTAATGTCCCTTGGCCTAGGAAATTCCCCCTAGGTTTTTCTCCACCTAGGAAATGTACCGGTATCCTTCAAAGCCTCTAGTCTCCAGAACTTAAAACAGCTCAAATAATTAGTGGCTTATAATTACCGTATAAATTCATATTACTTTTCACCTTAGAGTGTAGAAAGAACTTACATTAAACAAGGTGTTTTTCGCAGTCCTTTGATGTCTCTAATACCTTCCAATGCAATTCAAGTGGCTTCTTGTTTTTATGTCTCCATCATTATTACTTCAGAAATATGTTCATCCAAAACTTTTACTCTGACCAATGCTGCTTTACTCTTTAAACTTTTCTATGCCAAGACTCACGTGAGAAATCACTCAAGCACCATCAGGAGGAGGAAGTCAAGATGGCAGCACAGGCAGACTCTGAACTCACCTCCTCCCGCAGACACGGCCAATTTACAACAACTCGTGGAAAAATTACCGCTAAGACAGAACTGAAAACTGGATAAGAGGAACTCCTGCAACAACGGACAATCCTAACTGAAGTAGAAGAGGAAGAAACTCCCTTCTGGAGAGGAAAAATGCCACCTTTACAAGCCGCAGTGCCTCACGGCCACCCAGGAGTCTCCAAAAGGTAGGCAGCCCTCCCTTGAGGAACGGGGCCCTGAGCCAGGGAGCACCCCCGCAGTGGGCATGTTGTGGACCCAGCACAATCGAGATGAGTGGCAGAATAACTGACTTTGCCTGTTACTAAAACATTAGGGAGTACTACTAGAAATGCTGGTTCACAAACAAATTAGAAACCGGCTCTTAAAGGGCCCATGCACAAACTCACCTGTTTCAGAAAGCAACCTAAAATCACCAGAAAGAAACGTGCACAGTGCTTTGGTGAAAAGAGACTCACCTAATAGGCCCTGTGTGCATCTCGGTGAGAGGTGAGACCTCTCTAGGTACTGGGACATTGGTGGCGAATATTGTTGTGGCCTGGTGTGGGCGTGCTGACATAGACGCCATTGGAGTTCTCCCTGAGGTCTGCTAGCCCACGGTCTGTCCCACCCACTAGAGCATCAATTTAATCCAGCTCAGCCAGGGCAGGCAGCCCACCCTAGAGACTGGCCCCACCCAACAACAAGCCCTCAGGCAACTTGTGGGCCTGCATAGATTGGTGACTGTATTCTCTGCAGCCTGGCAACTGAGACAACTTGATTGGGGCAGGGCGGGCACAAGGAGCAGGTGGAGAGTGTGAGGTGGTGGTGGAGTGTGTGGGGTTCCTGCCATGGAGAGACTGGGTGTGCTTCGGGTGGTTGGGGCACGCACATGGGGCAGGACTGTGTTGACAGTGTGTGTGGACCTGTGGGCGGCAAGGCTTGTCAGCTGCAGAAGACTTGTGCTTCTCAAAGACCCACAGAGGGGGTTTGGCCCACCTTCCAAAGCTTGAAACAATTGAGTGCTCCCATGCCTGAGGCCAGCCCCACCCAGCTGCAATCCTCAGAGAGCTGACAAGAGACCTAAAGGCTGGAGGCTTATAGCAATTGTAAGGCCCTGAGCCTAACAACCTGCCACGCTGGAGGCCTACTCACTTAAAAGAAATACTGCAACACAAATGTGGTGTTAGAACTTGCAGCCAACTGTGCTGGGGCTCACCACACCTGATAAATAGACTGAAGGGCCCACAACAACTACAAGCAGCTGAGCATTGCAACAGCTGGCCAGGAGCATAACTCAGCCTCCCTGGGCGCCTACAGGGAGAGCAAACTGGCCACAACAGAAGGACATGCGTAGCCCACATAGTCGTCACCCCTGGAACATTGAGAACTTAGGGAAGCGCACTGCAGGCCTCCTAAGCCATCACTTACATAAGGTCACCTATCCAAGAGCAGGAGACGTAGCTGACCTACATAATATGTAGACACAAGCACAGCGAAAGAGGCAAAATGAGGAGGCAAAGGAATACCTTCCAAGTAAGGGAACAGGACAAAACCCCAGAAAAGGAACTAAGTGAAACGGAAATGAGCAACCTACCTGACAGAGAGTTCAACAGAGTGTTAAGGATGCTCACTGATCTGGGGAGAAGAATAGATGATCTTAGTGAGAATGCCAACTAAGTAATGGAAGATATAAAAAGAACCAATCAGAAATGAAGAATACAACACTGGAAATGAAAAATTCACTAGAGCGACTCAAAAACAGAGTAGAGGATACAGAAGAACGGATCTGTGAGATGGATGAAAGACTAGAAGACATTACCCAAGCTGAACAGGTAAAAGAGAAAAGAATTAAGAAGAGTGAGGACAGTCTAAGGGACCACTGGGATAACATCAAGCACACTAACTTCTGTGTGATAGGTGTCTCGGAAGGAGAAGAGCGAGAAAAAGGGGCAGAGAATCTATTTCAAGAAATAATAGATGAAAACTTCCCTAACCTAAGGGACAAAACAGACATCCAAGTACAGGAAGCACAGAGAGCTCCAAACAAGATAAACCCAAAGAGGCCCACACCAAGACACATCATAATCAGAATGTCCAGAATTAAAGATAAGGAGAGAATTCTAAAAGCTGCAAGAGAAAGACAACTTACATACAAAGGGAACCCCATAAGGCTATCAGCTGAATTCTGAGCAGAAACTTTACAGGCTAGAAGGGAATGGCATGATATTTAAAGTGCTAAAAAGGAAAAAACTTACAGCCAAGAAAACCCTACCCAGCAAGGTTATCATTCAAAATGGAAGGAGAGATCAAAAATTTCCCAGACAAGCAAAAATTAAAGGAGTTTATCACCAAGAAACCAGTACTACATGAAAAGTTAAAGGGACTGATTTAAGGGGAAAAGAGAAGAAAACAAATAGGAAAAAATTATTTGTTTCCATCATAAGAGGGTAATGGATACAAATTCAGAAAAAGAGGTTAGATATGATATCAAAAACATAAAAGGAGGGAGGAGGGAAGTTAAAGAGTAGAGATTTCAGACAGAGGTCAAACTAAAGAGACCATCATTCTGTATAGAAGAAGAAAGGAACAGAGAAGGACTACTAAAACACTGAGAAAAAAAAGTTAAAAAATGGCGGTAAGTACATACTTATCAATAGCTACTCTAAACGTCAATGGACTAAATGCTCCAATTAAAAGGCTTAGGGTGGCTGACTGGATAAAAAAACAAGACCCATATATATGCTGCATACAAGAGACACACTTCAGACCTAAAGATACTCACAACCTGAAAGTGAAGGGATGGAAAGAGATACTCCATGCAAATGGCAATGAAAAGAAAGCTGGGGTAGCAGTACTCATATCAGACAAAATAGACTTTAAAACAAAAACTGTAAAATGAGACAAAGAAAGGCATTACATAATGATCAAGGGAACAATCCAACAAGAGGATATAACACTTGTAAATATCTATGCACCCAATGTAGGTGCACCTAAATATATAAAGCAATTATTAACCGACACAAAGGGAGAAATAGACAGTAACACAATAATAGTAGGGGACTTTAACACTCCACTTGCACCAACGGATAGATCATCCAAACAGAAGATCAATAAGGAAACATTGGCCTTAATGATACACTAGAACAGATGGACCTAGTAGATATATACAGAGCATTCCATCCAAAAACCGAAGAATACACATTCTTTTCAAATGCACATGGAACGTTCTCCAGGATTGATCACATATTAGGCCACAAAACAAGTCTCCATAAATTTAAGAAGATTGAAATAATACCAAGCATCTTTTCTGACCACAACAGTATGAAACTAGAAATCAACTATAGGAAGAAACTCAGAAAAGCCACAAATACGTGGTGATTAAACAAAATGCTACTGAACAACGACTGGGTCAACGAAGAAATCAAAGAAGAAATCAAAAAATACCTGGAGACAAATGAAAATGAAAATATGACATACCAGAATTTATGGTATAAGGAAAAAGCGGTTCTGAGAGGGATGTTTATAGCAATTCAGGCATATCTCAACAAACAAGAAAAATCTCAAATAAACAATCTAACAATGCACCTAAAGGAACTGGAAAAAGAAGAACAAACACAGCCCAAAATCAGTAGAAGAAAGGAAATAATAAAAATCAGAGCAGAAATAAATGAAGTAGAGACCAAAAAAATAATAGAAAAAATTAATAAAACCAAGAGTTGGTTCTTTGAAAAGATAAACAAAATTGACAAATATTTAGCTAGACTCACCAAGAAAAAAGAAGAGAAGGCACAAATAAGTAAAATCAGAAATGAAAGAGGAGAAATGACAAAAGACATCTCATAAATACCAAAGATTATAAGAGAATACTATGAAAAGCTGTATGCCAACCAATTCGACAATCTGGAAGAAATGGATAAATTCTTAGAATCATACAACCTTCCAAAACTGGATCAAGAAGAAGTAGAGAATTTGAATAGATCTATCACAAGTAAGGAGATCGAAACAGTAATCACAAACCTCCCCAAAAATAAAAGTCCAGGACCAGATGGTTTCCCTGGTGAATTCTACCAAACATTCAAAGAAGAGTTAATACCTATCCTTCTCAAACTCTTCCAAAAATTTGATGGAGGGGGGAAACTCCCTAACTTATTCTACGAAGCCGACATTACCCTGATACCAAAACCAGACGAGGACAACACATAAAAAAGAAAATTACAGGCCAATATCACTGATGAACATCGATGCAAAAATCCTCAACAAAATACTAGCAAATCGCGTACAACAATACGTTAAAAAGATTATACACCATCATCAAGTGGGATTTATTCCAGGTATGCAGGGATGGTTTAATATTTGCAAATCAATCAACGTGATACACCAAATTAATAAAATGAAGAATAAAAATCACATGATCATCTCAATAGATGCAGAGAAAACATTTGACAAGATACAGCATCTATTTATGATAAAAACTTTGAATAAAATTGGTATAGAAGGAAAGTACCTTAACATAATAATGACCATATATGACAAACCCACAGCTAACATCATCATCAATGGTGAAAAACTGAAAGCTATCCCTCTAAGAACAGGAACCAGACAAGGATGCCCACTGTCACCACTCCTATTTAACTTAGTACTGGAAGTCCTAGCCAGAGCAATCAGGCAAGAGAAAGAAATAAAAGGAATCCAAATTGGAAAGAAAGAAGTGAAACTGTCACTACTTGCAGTTGACATGATTTTGTATATAGAAAACCCTAAAGAATCCACCAGAAAGCTTTTAGAAGTAATAAACAAATATGATAAAGTTGCAGGATACAACATCAACCTACAATAATCGGTTGCATTTCTATGCACTAACAACGAAGTAGCAGAAAGGGAAATTAAGACTACAACCCCAGGGCTGGCCTGGTGGCTCAAGTGGTTAAGTGCAGGCACTCTGCTGCGGCAGCCCGGATTTCGCCGGTTTAGATCCTGGGTGTGCAACGACGCACCACTTGTAAAGCCATGCTGTGGCGGCATCCCATATAAAGTAGAGCAAGATGGGCATGGATGTTAGCCTAGGGCCAGTTTTCCTCAGCAAAAAAAAAAAATGGGGGAGGATTGGCAGATGTTAGCATAGGGCTGATCTCCTCAAAAAAAAAAATACAACCCCATTTACAATTGCAACAAAAAGAATAGAATACCTAGGAATAAACTTAACCAAAGAGGTGAAAGAGCTGTACACGGAAAAGTATAAAACATTGCTGAAAGAAATTGAAGAAGACACAAAGAAATGGAAAGATATTCCGTCCTCTTGGATTGGAAGAATTAGCATAGTTAAGATGTCCATACTTCCTAAAGCAATCTATAGATTCAATGCAATTCTTATCAAAGTTCCAACAACATTTTTCACAGAAACAGAACAAAGAATCCTAAAATTTATATGGAACAACAAAAGACCCTAAATAGCTAAAGGAATCCTGAGAAAAAAGAGCAAAGCTGGAAGTATCACACTCCCTGATTTCAAAATATATTACAAAGCTATAGCAACCAAAACAGCATGGTACTGGCACAAAAACAGATACACAGATCAATGGAATAGAATCGAAAGCCTGGAAATAAACCCACACATCTATGGACAGCTAATCTTTGACAAAGGAGCCAAGAACATACAATGGAGAAAAGAACGTCTCTTCAACAAATGGTGTTGGGAAAACTGGATAGCCACGTGCAAAAAAATGAATGTAGACCCTTACCGTATACCATACACAAAAATTAACTCCAAATGGTTTAAAGACTTCAATGTAAGACCTGAAACTGTGAAACTTCTGGAAGAAAACATAGGCAGCACGCTCTTCAACATTGGTCTTGGCAACATCTTTTCAAACACCACGTCTGACCGGGCAAGAGAAACAATAGAAAAAATAAACAAATGGGACTACATCAAACTAAAAGGCTTCTGCACAGCAAAGGAAACCATCAACAAAACGAAAAGACAACCTAACAATTGGGAGAAGATATTTGCAAACCATACTTCTGATAAGGGCTTAATCTCCAAAATATATAAAGAACTCATGCATCTCAACAACAAAAAAACTACCAACCCAATTAAAAATGGGCAAAAGACCTGAACAGACATTTCTCCAAAGAAGATATACAGATGGCCAACAGATACATGAAAAGACGTTCAAAATCATTAACTATCAGGGAAAAGCAAATTAAAACTACAATGAGATATCTCCTCAAGCCCGTCAGAATGGCTATAATTAACAAGACACGAAACAACATGTGTTGGAGAGGATGTGGAGAGAAGGGATGTCTCATACACTGTTGGTGGGAGTGCAAACTGGTGCACTCACTATGGTGAACATGATGTAATCTATGCAGAAATAGAAGTATAATGATGTACACCTGAAATTTATACAATGTTATAAACCAATGTTACTGCAATAAACAAAACATTTAAAAAAAAAAAGACACCATACTAGGTGACCCTACATTCCTCACATCTGTTTCCTTGATTTGTTCCTAAATAAAGATGTTTCTTTTTTGTGTGTGTGAGGAAGATCAGCTCTGAGATAACATCCATGCTAATCCTCCTCTTTTTCTTTGCTGAGGAAGACTAGCTCTGAGTTAACATCTATTGCCAATCCTCCTCCTTTTTTTTTTCCCCACAGCTCCACTAGATAGCTGTATGTCATAGTTGCACATATTTCTAGGTACTATATGTGGGATGCACCCTCAGCATGGCCAGAGAAGCAGTACGTCAGTGCGCGCCCGAGATCTGAACTCAGGCTGCCAGTAGCGCCACACGCACACTTAACTGCTAAGCCACGAGGTCGGCCCAAGATGTTTCTGAAACGAATAATAAATTGTACCAAGTGGTCATTGTATAAAAAGCACTATCACAGATACCATAAAGAGAACAAATGGAAAAGAATATTCAATTCCTCAGATAGGTTTGCAATCAAATGAGGCATTGAGGGGACCAGGAGGCACTGATCAGAGCAGGATCCTAAGAGAAGAGTTTTAAGTCAATTTCAAATGAGGTTAAAACTGGAATGAGATAGTATTTTACCAGTTATCCGAAATCATAAGCATTTTTCTGACCTTTGAGAGTTTATTTGCATATAAACTGTATGTGTGGGGTAAGAGAGTGCTGATATTGTTTAATTTCTTTTTATTATTCAGCACTTTGTAATAGATCTGGCTATTCACAATTAATAAATATCATAATGTGGAGAGACCCAACTTTCAACTGTCTGATATTATCAATTCTTACACAAAGCTAGAGTTTTAAAGATCAAATTTCATTCTAGTTACCTTTCAACTAGTCCATTTATATCAGAAATATGCTGAGTTTTAGGAAAATACTTCAAAACACAAATTTTATATGTAATTTCAAAAGCAACAATTTAGTTAAAAACTGGGTGGTAACCCATATTAATCTTTAACATGGGAACAAACATTTTTTGAGAATATAATTGATATTTGCCTATTTGTATATTGTAGAATGTTAAAGGATTTACAGTTTTAATAGTATTTCAAGTAGCAGAGAATTGTTTCAGTTTTATGAAATAGTTTTTTAGACATAGCAGATTTTCACAGCATATTACTTGAAAATCAAATAATCAGTTAGTGAGGTTTAAGCCATGTGGTTTTATTTTAAACTTGCTCATTCCATAGGAGCATGAATAAAAGCCCTCCAGGAGTAGCTGACACTCTTTCCCTCTATATGAGCACCAGCTGAGTTTGCTTTAAGCATCAGACTCTCGGGCAACACCATAGACCTCAACTCCGTTTAGTTGAGAAAAGGCTTTATGTGTCATGTGTTTTTTCTAGGGGTATGGAGCTCCCAGCCTTATTAACTACACAAAGAGAGTAAGAGTCAGAACACATTCAATAAACTCTAATGTGCTCAGGTGAGATGGTAAGTGCCTGAACTCACATCCGAAGAAGAACTTAGAGGATGCTTTCTGACTCTGCTTCATGCCTGACTAAGCAGTCCTGGACATCCCTGTTACAGCCACGGAATAACACAAGCAGCCTTGATGGACCAGAAGTCCTCCTATGTCCATCATTTGTACAGAACAAATTGGCTTAAGACCTCTCATTTCCTGCTGCAGTGGTAATTTACAGAGATACAGAACTGCCATCTAGTGACCAGGAAGAAAACATCAAGGTGCTTTACATGAAAAATGAAATTGTAAGTTTTTAAAAAAAGAACAGTGAAGCACTAAAGTTGGTAAAGTTGACACAAAGTTGACAGAATGTGGTACACTAAAGTTATAGTAAGACTAGAAAATGTGTAGGTGAAGTAATCAGTTGTTCTCTATGCCTCTAAAATATGACTTGACATTTGACTCATAAATAGTATAATTTAAATATAATAGAATAACTTTGGAAATAAACTTCTCATCTCATCTCATCCAATGCTGTTGGCAGGAGCCAGTATTAAATAGCAAGATGGTGAGTACCCATGTTGAAACACCATTTTTATCACAGTGGAGAGAATATGAGGCATAAAACCCAACAGACTGATGTTCAGATCTTCCCTTTTACCCTTGATCAATTTTGTAAACATGGTCTTTTTTAATTTTTTTTTTTTGTGAGGAAGATCAGCCCTGTGCTAACATTTGCCAATCTTCGTCTTTTTTTGCTGAGGGAGACTGACCCTAGACTAACATCCATGCCCATCTTCCTCCACTTTATACTGGACGCCACCACAGCATGACTTGCCAAGCGGTGCATTGGCACTGGCCCAGGATCAGAACCGGTGAACCCCGGGCTGATGCAGCGGAATGCACGCACTTAACTGCTTGTCCCACCAGGCAGGCCCCTAAACATGGTTTTCTTTATCAGTTAAATATGAATTATAATAGTTACTTTAAAGGATTACTGTAAGAATTGCATGAGGTAATACAGTAAAGGAACCGGTGTAGAGTGATAGTTAACTCTCCTGCCCTGTCTCTCTTCTATGAAACATACACAAATCATCTAAGAATAGAACTCGTCTATACAATAAAATTATGACAAAGAGTCAATGGCTTCTGAAGTAAGGGCCACCATTGTTGAGGGCTTAACCTCAACTGCTTCCAAACACTGTTAACCGTCAATTAATTTTATCTGTTTTTGGTCTTCCAGACACTTCACTGGCTACAAAGAAAGGAGAAGGTGTGAAATTTAAATTGATCTATTTCACCCTTGAATGGCCTATCTGTAACATCAGGTGTCTTAAATCACCTAGTTCATCAGGTTTTCTGCTTATTACTATATATTTCACCATGGTTCACAGCCCGAGAAAAATAGAAAATCATTATAATTTTACACACATGAATATATATTTTGACTATTACAGCTGGAATCTTAATATGTAGAGCAATGTTGTACATGTTTTGTCCTTGTTGATAGTACAGAATACTTTTGTCAAGGTTTTCTTTGGCATTATCATATTTAATGAAAAACTCAGTAATATATGCTCTGGAGATAAGGATTTAGAAAAATCTAACATACTATCCTAGTCATGCCTCAAAACAAATGCTATAAAAATAATGAGAGGATATTTTGAAGGCATTATTTTTCTTAATTATTTCCAACTTTATGTCCCTTTACCTGTTTTAATCATTCTGCATCTTATTCACTATTGGCTAATTAACTCACAGTAATTAAATAACCCTCAGCTGAGTCCACCATGCCTCTTAAAGTGCCCCAGGCTGATGTGGGTCTCATCTCTGACAAAAAGAAGCTGGGAAAACCTGTTTTGTGACAGTATTCTTAAGGCTATCTTTACTCTTACAATAATAGCTATATTTTTGAAAGGCACCAGTGGATTACAAAATGAAGTACTCGACCAATGTTGTATCCTCATTTTCCCTCCAGGGGGAGCACAACTTTCATGTGTAAGCCAGGGCTGCTACTTTAGTGTTTTTTCCTTTCAAGATATTACTTGTAAAACATGCCAACTTAAATAATCTATAATAAATCTATAAATCAAAATTGGGGTGAGTTTATTATGAGCCAATTTTTGAGGACCATGGCCCAGGGCCTTCTTTCCCTAAAGAAGGAAGGGCACCAAGGAAGTGGAGTGTACAGATCGGTTATATACCATCAAAGAGCATGTATCAAATCAGATTGCAATGTTCCTTTCACAATAGCCACAAGATCGCCCTGCCAGATTGCTCTGCCAGAATAGCTATTGATGGACACAGTGGGGAGGGTGTGATTGGTGTCAGGTCTGTTGTCTGGAGCTGGGTGGTCACAGGATCGGTGCAGCAGTCAAATCCCAGCCTAGGGAGAAATGCTTACCCTTAAGAAAATGCCAAGGAGGTGGAAGTTGCATCCTTATCTTAAGGGAATTTATTCTTCTCTTTGGGACATGGCAAAGCAGATACACGATGCAGGTGACAGGCCCTTCTGGAAAAACAAATCCAGGTCGAATTAGTTTTACCCCAAACAGCTTCCTCATATGCTCCAATATATCCTATTGCTTGCCATTTTTTTATCGTTTTCTCCTTTTTGATCTATAATCTTTTGATAAAAAGCATTCATGATCAAAATATTGTCTTTCGGCCCCAGAGTGGTTGCTGCCTGTCCTGGGTCCCTCATGTCCCTCGGTCCCAGGCTTTTGTCTCATTTATTTGCCCAGTTGTCCACCTTGGGGGGAATTAATTGGATATAGTGGACAAGCAAAGAGGTATATATATATATATATATATACTAATAGAGAAAGCATTTCATTGGACTAATTTTAGGTTGTTGCACAAACATTGCACATGTGCTTTTTATGACTCTTTGTATTTATGCTATTCACAATTATAGAACAAGTACAGTAACAATGATAATAATTTAACATCGTTGAAAAGATTAGTTTAAAATGAGTTCTTAGGCCTAGTCCTTATCAAAAAAGGAAGTTTGTCCAAGGTTATAAGATCAATCGGCCACCTCAGCTTTCATTACTCCAGCTTACATGACAGTCTTACAGCACTGAGTAAAGAAAACAGCAATTAGTTTAAATATTATGATTATACAAGAATTCCAAGAAGTAATAGAAATAGGAATTTCAGTCCAAATCGAAAAAGGGAACCAATACCAGAAGGGAGAAAACCAAAAAACTCAAGACTGAACGCAGGATCGCTTATGGCATTCACCTGCTTATTCATGTGCTTTAGCAGAGATGACACACTGGAAGACTCGTCAGATATGAAAACACAGCATTCAGTTTGACTGATTGTACGTGTACCACCTTGGGATGTAGTTAAAATATCTAAGGCCATTCTATTTTGAAGGACAGTCGTTTTATTAAAGACAACTTAGTGTTTAATAAGGCAATTCCTGCTTGACTGTCATTAAGGGCCTCTGTATGTGATGTGATATCATTTAGCCCTAAAAAAGGAACAAATATAGCTAGCTGCTCGGTGGTGATACCAGGGGAACACTGAATGAGCCCATCTGGCCTTAAGCAGAGGAATGTTGGCAGCAGTTGTCACTGTGAATCTTTCACTGCATTTAAGGGAAGATCGGGTGTGGTGTTTTAGCCATCAGTCCAGTAGTCAAAGGCCAGAGATTTGTTCTATATAACCATTAAGTTATATTAGGAGCCTCCTGATAAATGCCTGGACTTTAAGACCAGTCTGTTCCAAATCAATCACTTTCCTTAAGTATGATAGTATTCTGAAAATCTTAACTGTAACAATTTCTCGGGGGAAGAGGGAAAATCTCCCTCTGCCATTTTCCTTAAGGTTCTTATGGCTGGTCAAATAATTAACAAGACAGGTTAGCAGGAGAAAATAATAGCAAGTTTAATAACAGGTATACATGGGAGAAACTCAGAAATGAGCAACTCGTCCCACTGTCTAAGCTGCTTGCTTAAGTATTGAAGCTAAAGGCGAGGAGCGTATTGGGGGTGGGTAGTGGCCTGGGAATTCAGAGGGCAGGAAGACAATTCTTTTCAGGGTCATCTATAGATAATGTGGTCAGGGAGAGACAGAGTTTTTGATAAAAGAGGCTTTGTGCCTTTCCTATTGTAACATCTATCCTATATTACCTTTACAACCATCATGATAACAACTCTTTCTTGAAACAGATCTTTTGTTTTAAATTCTTCAGGCAGTTTTGGAGGGGAAACTCAAATATTCTCCCTGAGCTCTCTGAGTCCTTATTGTCTTCAGCTTGAAATAATCCGCATATCAGAGTGGTGCCTCCTGGGGTAGCTTGCCCTGAGCACCATCAAATTATAAAATAGGTATACAAAGCATAACAAAGGTTTAAAGGAGTGGATTTAAGGTTGAGAAAACAGGCCTGGTCCGGAGTCTTGGGGTAGCTGTCTACAACTGATGTTGTCTTGTTTTCATCATAGTGTGGAGATATTTGGTTTCTTCCTATAAGGAGGAAGATACTAAACTTATTAGGCTTACTCAGTATGTTAAACTACATGGGAAGCATTGTCAGACAAGTGATGATAAACCTGCTTAAGTGGTATTTTGTGAATAAATGTTATTGATATAGGCGTTTTAAAATTGTATAACATTACTGAAATTCTGATCTGTCCTGGTTATCAGTAATAATTCTGGTTATTATTATTTTAAAGTGTTGTATGTCACAAAATTAACCAAATTTCTTTGTCAATTGCCATTTTGAGGTCTTGATTACAGACTTATTTCTTTGCTCTAATGCTTTTGCAAAATGTTTCAACTTCAGAAAAATTCATAGAAAGGACTGTGACAGTTACACTGGAGTACAGGCTTCTGATAAACTTGCTGATCATAAAACTGAACTGGGTAAGAAATTACAGAAATCTGATGGAGAAACTGATGACTTCATGAAGCCACTAACAAAAAGATTGGGATCAAAAATGGATTACACAGGACTGAATGAACTGATAAGGATGATTATAATTTTTATGATTTTTCATTTGAAGTATTGCTGAATTTTTAATGTTTTTTTTTTCAGATTTAAGGAAAACTTTTTCTCTTTTCTCCTGAGCTAGCTATAACTTACAGAAATTTGGTAAATGATACTTTTGTAAGCAATATTAAAATATTTCTCTTTTTCTCTCTACCTGATCCCTCCAGAATTTAAAAGCTCTTAATAAGTAAGTATTGTTGTTTTCATGGCAATATAGTTATTTGCATAAGTTCAATAAGAATCTGTTCTCCTTATAACAGGACACACTTGGAAACACTGGTTATATTACCAAGGTTGTGACTGGAACATCATTTTTGCAATATAGCCATAAAGATTTGAGGAATGAAGATTGGACTTTATGGAATAAGGCCATGTGGAAATATTGGCCTGGTGCCTTATGTTCAATGTTCCAAGCAGCATTTACTGGGTAAGTAAACAATGTCAATTATCTATAAGGTACAAGGAACCTCGAAATATTTTGGGGGAACCTCAGAAGAGAGGAATTCACCCAAATCTATAGGTATTGCAGGCGAAGTCTCATGACAAAATCCTTGGCTTGGCTTTCCTGGCATCGAGAGGCCTTTAAAGTTCAATCTGGGATTCCTTATAAAAAGTTCCAGCAAAGCAGATTTAAAAGAGCTTATATGATCAATTGCTATTATTGATGTACTTATGCAAATAATTGGTCCAACTTTATTGGAACTAGACTTATTTTACAAACTAGTTAGTCTAAATTTGGCTATCTTTGATAAAAATGAGGGTGATTTTAGAGAGAAAAATTATATTTCAGTAAAAACTATAGTGTACATTTGCGGATATTAAATTCAAGTTTTGTTAATTGTCTTTTGAGGTTTTTGTTTTCTATCTGTTGACTGCACTGGATTCTGATTTCTTCTAGTCTCCTAAAATATCTGGATACAGATCTCCAAACTAATGTTTTTCATTTTTTCCATCATTTTCATTTGGAATCACTGAGAATTAAACCTGCCTTTTTTCCTGAAGCCTTACAAACTGAAGCCAATGGACTTGATATAAACTTGAGAGATCACCTGACGACATCATCAGAGACATTTTAAACTACTAAAGATGCTTTGATGCTGACATCTAAAAATTTTCTTAACTGGCTGTCCTGTAAACTCAGAAACTGCTTTACAACTTGCTCCAACCATTAACCTTATTTTTCTTTTGTTTACATAGAAATGCTTCTATTAAATACTTGATTGATTGCTTCCACAATATAGGCGTAACCTTGAGAGCCCACCTGCATCAGCATCTTCTAAAATGAACTTAATTGAACTGATCTATTATCAGGACTAAGAAATATGTTCAGTGAGATGAAACAATCTACTAACTCAGCTTCTGGACCATGAAACTTCTTTAAGTTTCAAAGGGACTGTGAAAATTTTAGTTTCAAAGGCGGGACTGTGGGAGATCAAGATTTGGCCACCCTGAAATACATCTCTTTACCTTGATTGCTTTCTCTGAGGGACATTTGACCTCCCCCACTAACTGCCTAAAGAATTTGACATGGTGGCTCCTTCCAGGAACAGATCTTCTATCATGATGGCTGTAATGATAATGTAAAATAGATCTTACAATTGGAGGGGCACCAAGCCCCTTTCATCAAAAACCTCTATCTCTCGCTGACCACATTATCTATAGATGACCTTGAAAAGAATTGTCTTCTTGCGTTCTGAAGTCCCAGACCACTATCCACCTCCAACATCTTCCTCACCTTTAGCTACAATACTTAAGCAAGCAGCTTAGACAGAGGGACGAGTTGCTCATTTCTGAGTTTCTCCCATGTATAACTGTTATTAAACTTGGTATTATTTTCTCCTGCTAACCTGTCTTGTTGGTTATTTGGCCAGCCATAAGAACCTTAAGGGAAAGGGCAGAGGGGGATTTTCCCTGTCTCCCCACAGTACTATGGGTTTTTTTACTAGGTGCAAGCCACAGCTGTGAGGGGGTGATAAAAATTCCCCCTTTTGACTGCTATATCTGTTTCTCTTCTTCCGTGGCGATTTCTTTCAAGCCTGTGGAAAGAAGTCTTTTATTGTGTTAGCAGAGTTATAGGAATTAGCAGGTGTGCGAGATCAGGATTTGGCCACCCTGAAATAAATCTCTTCACCTCGATTGTTTTCTCTGATGGACATTTGACCTCCCCCACTAACTGCCTAAAGAATTTGACATAGTAACTCCTTCTTGCAACAGATCTTCTATCTGATGGCTGTAATATAATGTAAAATAGATGTTACAATAAGAAAGGCACCAACAAGCCCATATTATCAGAAGTTCTGTCTCTCTGGCCACATTCTCTGGATGACCCTGTGAGGAGTTGCCAGACAAACATTTACATTTATAAGGGAAATGTCCATTTGTAAAGGTATCTCTCTCTCTGTATTGGGAAGAGGGGGGATGACCTCATTTCTAGAAACTTATCAATGTGGAAGGTGAGGCCTTAAATCTGCATAATAGCCTTACTCTTGTTTACAGTGCTTTAGTGGTGATCTCCTGTAACTGACACCCCCCACCCCCAACATCCTCCTCTGTCTTTATGTAAAGATGGTATTTAAGATGAGAATATCTGCTATTGTGTTGAGAAATTCAGTGTCCCTGCTTTCTCCCATGTATACATGTTATTATACATGGTATTATTTTCTCCTGCTAACCTGTCTTGTTAATTATTTGGCCAGCCATAAGAACATTAAGGGAAAGGGCAGAGGAGGATTCTCCTTCTTCCCCCACACAGGCATTCTCGAAGCTGGACAGCATATCCAGCTTGGTAATATCTTGCTTATCATTTAAGTAAGACCCATCTGTAAACCAAATTAAAGAGAATGCATTCGTGGTCCTTCCTCTTGTAATGTTGGAAGCAAGATAGCAGGGTTAAAATAATGGGTAATATTTACCTACGCAGTGTAACCTAAGAAGTTTTATCATTTACTTGATAATGCTTCCCATGCAATTTAGCACACTTAACAAGCCTAATTAGTTTAGTATCTCCCTCTTTGTAGGAAGAGCTCAAATTTACTCGAGAATTGCCATGGATCTTTGAAAATTCTCAAAGAAAAAAGTCATAAGAAAGACTTTATTTAGGATATGAATTTTGGGGAGATTGTCAAAAATACAGAGAGGTTTTAAACACTTGGTCAGACAAGATCAAGGAGTTCCTGTTCTTGTCGCAGTGAAACCAGGCTTAATTAACAAACAACATTTAAACAGTCAAAAAGAGCTTAATAGAGAAACCTCAGTCTTTTGAACATAGGGAATTACCTTAACAAAACAGATCTCTGTTCTTTAGATAAACTTAACTCAAATGTAAAGAAAAATCTTTTTACATAACAACCTCTATCAAGAGAAGATTAAGAGTAGAATAGGGCCGGCCCCATGGCTTAGCGGTTGGATGTGTGCCTTCTGCTGCTGGCGGCCCTGGGTTCGGATCCCAGGTGTGCACCGACGCACCACACTGCTTCTCTAGCCATGCTGAGGCCACGTCCCACATACAACAACTAGAAGGATGTGCAACTATGATGTACAACTATCTACTGGGGCTTTGGGGAAAAAAAAAGAGTAGAATAAAATTATCCTTTTAAAAGGAAGAAGATCAAATTTGAATTTTGTACCAGCTTACTTTTGATATTAAAAATCATTTACTTAGTTGGATTCAGTTTAACCTTAGCCAACTCGACCATGTATAAAACTCCTCAGGGTTTCTCTTCAACAAATCTTCTATAACTTTTTGTTTCCATTCAGAATTTTTGCCATGTGCTCCTTTTTTTTCCTTCTAGTACTTTTCAGGGCAAATTTATCTTTCCTAACCAAACAAAAATATTTCCATTTTTTATATCTTCTTAATGAAAACACACATCTTACTCTCCTTGAATACAAACATATTTTTCTTAAGTTTTTAGTAGCTTAATCACATATTAGAAATTTTTAACCCTTAGAAACCTTAATTTTTAAGTAAAAAACTAAGTAAGCAATTATAAAATTTCTTTTACATTAGCATTTCCTGGCTTGACAAATTTATATGGACACTTTTTATAATTTTTGGAAACATCTTACTTTACAGTACAATCTTTTAAATGAAACACAAGATATGTTTACCAATAGACCCAAAACACCTTGTAGTTTTTCTGTAATAAGCCAAAAGTAGATAAACCTATATTTAGCAATGTCTAATATCTTATCTTATTTGGAAATGATCTAGATACTCAATGAAATTTTATCATAAAATTTAGCAAAATCCTAAATTTTTAAGTCACCAAAAAGAGTTTAGAAGCTATATACAGTATAACATATGATTATTGTTTAAAGTTCACTTAATACTCACCTATTTAGTTACCTGTTCTCAATAATTATTTAATATGTTTTAAAGACTTTATTTATTTATTTTTCCCCCCAAAGCCCCAGTAGATAGTTGTATGTCATAGCTGCACACCCTTCTAGTTGCTATATGTGGGACTCGGCCTCAGGATGGCCGGAGAAGTGGTGCCTCGGTGTGCGCTCTTTATCCGAACCTGGGCCACCAGCAGCAGAGTGCGTGCACTTAACTGCCAAGCCATGGGGCCGGCCCCTCAATAATTATTTAGATTGCCTACAAGACTTTATGAGACATTAGATAATAGCCATCATTTATTATTTTTGAGGCCAGTTTTGTAGTAGAAATAACATCAGTTTATTTGACGAATAAAAGCTGCATATCTGCATTATATCCAATGCTGAAAACTAACAAGCTTAAATAAGCTTTTATTTACCAAAGATTATTTCATATCACGTTAACTGGAAAAACATTTGGATTTAGAACTAACTTCTTTGAGTGCTTATTTCAAGTTAATTGAATAGACCTTTTGATTTTGACCATAAACTCTGGAGGTAAAATACCACGCACATATAACATACATGTAGAGACACACACATAAAGAACAGACAGATGCAACAAAGATTTTATAGCCGCTGTTTTAGAAAATTTAGCAGTTTCCATCTGCAGAAAGCTTCCTTCCAATTTCTTTTTTCTTTCAGTCTTAGGCCTCCTGCTGTCTTAACACTTGCGCAAGTCTCCTGGGTTCAGAGGCCAGGCAGCCCAGCCGGGAATGGTCAAGCAAACACAATTTCCCACTTTCCTTTTCTTTTATTTTGCTACAAAGTCTGAACAATTTCTAAGGACTGTGTAGTGGGTCAGGAGTGTGCTGCTTGTGAGTGTCACTCCCTAAAGAAAGGTCATAATCACTCTCTTACATGCCTTGGTTTCTCCCGCCCGCAGTCTAGGTACTGCTGTGGGGGTTTGGCGTGCGGGTGACTAACCCTCCCGTGCACGTTCCCCGACAAACCTGTGATAAATTAACATGAATGATAGTGGAGTTCGCTATAGGAAGGAGGGTTACAAGTCGTGGGGTTTGTCTCTGACACCCCCGATGAGATTCTCAGTTGCTTGAGAATTCCCGAAAGGTCGGGAGGAGCAATGTCCCTTTTCTTTGCAGCTAAACAGATTCAGTCTCTCATTTCTCTATCAAGCAGTTTTGTTCATACTTTATAAACATAATTCTTCCCAATTATAAGCCATATTAAAAAGTCACCCTGCTCCATTCACTCCAAAAGTGCCCCCTAGGCTCCTCTGGCCTAGGAAATTCTCTCTACATTTCACTTTCCTAGGAATTCCTCCCTAGGTTCCTCTGACCTAGGGAATGTATCAGTACCCCCTTAAGACACCTAGCCTTAAGCCTTGAAAACAGCTCAAATAAACTCTGGACCGTCGACTTAAAATAAAGAGGTCCAGGTGTCAGGAGAACTCACTCGGGTCACCTGAAGAATGTAGTGATCTGGGGAGCACAATGGGCTCCTATTGGTGCCAAATGCCAGTTCAGTGTAGATTCCAGGTGGTTTCCGGTGGGTTTCTCTGAAATCTTGCCATGACTACACCAACAAATGTCTACATAAATAATCCATAACCAATGTATAAATCAAAATTGGGGTGAATTTATTATGAGCTAACTTTTGAGGACCATGGCCCTAGGCCTTCCTTCCATGAGGAAGGAAGGGCACTGAAGAAGTGGGGTGTACAGAGTGGTTATATACCGTCAAAGAGCAAGTATCACATAGGATTGTAATGTCACTTTTACAATAGCCACAAGATCGCCCTGCTACGTTGCCTTGACAGAATAGCTATAGATGGAAACAGCGTGGAGCAGGTCTGCTGTCTCATTGGGCATGGCTGGTGTCAGGTCTGTTGTCTGGAGCTGGGTGGTCACAGGATGAGTGCAGCAGTAAAATC
The DNA here is from genome assembly GCF_020826845.1 of Diceros bicornis minor. Lineage (NCBI taxonomy): Eukaryota > Metazoa > Chordata > Mammalia > Perissodactyla > Rhinocerotidae > Diceros > Diceros bicornis. Next base: position 839,913 of record NW_026691656.1, read on the forward strand.
CAAGCCTAGGGAGAAATGCTTATCCTTAAGGCAACGTCAATGAGGGGGAAGTTGCATCCTTATGTTAAGGGCATTTACTCTTCTCTTTGAGACACGGCAAAGCAGATACACAATGCAGGCGACAGGCCCTTTAGGAAAAACAAACTCAGTCCGAATTAGATTTACCCCAAATGATTTCCTCATGTGCTTCAATATATCCTATTGCTTGCCATTTATTTATCAAGATCAGAGTGTGTCTTTCAAACAGAAATCATCAAGAATAGCATGAAATAGTCACTTACCAACAGATGTCACTGTGGCGACAGAATATTAACAAGTGGCCTTCAAATATAATCTTTTTCCCAAATACTATATTTCACTGAGTTAATCCAAAAGGGATTCTTCTCTCTTATATTGACAAATCTCCACTCTGAACTTAGCACTAGAGGTAGCCAATTTTGAATAAAGACCTTTAACATCAAAGCTAGCCAATAGATCCTATTAAAGCAAATCCAAACTCGGGAAAACTTTTGTTTTCAGTCACATGCAAACTCTCTCCAACTCAAGATAAAGTCCTGGTTTTGTGCAGATGGAGAAAAACTTCTCTTCCTCTTTTTCTATTCAGATAGTGCAGGGAAGAGCCCAAAGTGTCTCCTGGTGGAACACTAACAGTTCTTTACATTAGAAATGTATGCAGTGTTTCCTAGCTTCTTTTCTATGGGCCGAGACCTGCTGTCTTGCCCAGAGGAGCAAACTTCTGGGCTCCAACAGTAAATAAGACTGTGTGCAGTTTACCACAACAATGAACTACAAAGATGTATCAGGAAATATTTTGAACACCCACACCTAAGCTCTCAGTTTCCCTCTGTCTAATTCCATGGCTACCTGAACTGAATTCATTCTCCATCCCCATCCCGTTCGTGATAGTTTTTATCTCCTTGAATCAGCATGTTATAACATCTAAGAGAAATTTATCAAAATACTGTCTTCAAAATAGATAACTGAAGTATAAGAATTGTAGAGGGTCAAGATTTTAAGATGAAAGTGATGTACGGAGTAACTGTACTACCAAATAAAAAGAAAGTGAATGAGAACAATAAGACAAGGAAGAAAAAAATGCTAAGGAGAAGGAATATAATAGAGTAAAAGTAAGAAAGAGAGAAAAAGAAGAAAGTTGATGTAGGAAAGATAAAGAGTCAGGAGAAGCATGAGAAATGACAAAAAAGGGCACGAGCAGAGGGAAGACACCATGCTAAGAGTGAATGACAAGTCAACTGGCTTCTGAGCAGGGCTCAGGTCTAGAGTCACTGGGCTGCGCTTGAAAACTCCACTCAGTTCTAACATCCAGAGAATGACTACTGCTCATCCAAACTCTGATGACACTGATTACCATCGCTCTCTTCTCCCAGGACCTGCTGGAGCTTTGGGAACTGCTTCTCTCAGCAGCTCTGGGATTGACAGAGTATCCATTAAATATTCATGAAGTAGGATGGCGTTATTTTTTTAATTACTTTTTTTAAAATTTTATTTATTTATTTGTTTCCCCCAAAGGCCCAATAGATATTTGTATGTAATAGCTGAACATCCTCCTAGTTGCTGTATGTAAGATGCGGCCTCAGCATGGCCGGAGAAGCCAGTGCGTCGGTTCGCGCCCAGGATCTGGACCAGGGCCGCTAACAGCGGAGTGCGATCACCTAACCGCTAAGCCATGGGGCCTGCCCAGGATGGTTGTTTTGAAAGTGTAACTCAGAGAGAGAGCTCTCAACGGTACATATAATCTTGCCAACTCCTACACTCACCCATCTGAAGAATTAAGAAACTAAACTTTTTTTTTTTAATTACTGTGAAGAAAAGTAGGAGAAAACTTTCTTGGCAAAACTTTAAATGTTCCATCTTTTTTGAAGTTACCTCACAAATTTCTGAGCATAATCTAAAATTCTGGGCTCCCTACAGTTCCAAATATGTTTCAGAAATAATCTCTTTATCATCACAATGTAAGCCTATGCCTTATAAAACAAAGTAAACTTGGATGAGTTTTATCTTGGAGAGAGATGGCAGCAAGAAAAAGAGTAGGATGTGCCTCTATGCTATGAAGGAAAATAAATAAAATCACCAAAATATATAAAATATGCCTCTAAAACTGAATGAAGAGGTCTCTAAAGAGTTTTACATTTTAAGTAAAAATGCACCTATATAAAATTACACATCAGTTTGACTAAAATCTAGTCAACTTAATAGAAGAAGAATTCATTCAGTTTCATTTAAATAGCATGACTTATGATTAGCTGCATAATAAATGGTAGATATTTTAATTCTGTTATACCAAGTCCTTCCACCAATGAAGGTTGGCTTAAACCTGTCATTTTCCTAAAAAGGGCCAACCAGATGTTCTGCTTATTTGATTACTTAATAGTATGGATCTGCTCCTCATTGCCAACGCAGGATATCTACAAACAGGCTTTAGCTTGCATATGTAATGGGAAACACAGGCTGAGTTTACAAAAAGAAAAATTGAAAATGGACCATTGCCTTGAGGAGACGTGGTCAATCTGTTCAAGAAAATTTTCTCACTTGATCAAGTGAAAAGCTGAGAGAGAATGCTGTCGGCCTCTTCCTTGGCCCCTTATAGAATTCTGCATTACCTCAATTGAACATGTCCTAAAATGTTTGAATTAAACTTGGAAATGAGTTGATGATACCGTATTTGCATTATGTCACACAGAATCTCTTTCATTAGGCACCATTCAAAACACTTTTTGGGACATTAGAGATCAGAAAAGTTTTGCTTCTCTGAGAGACTGTTGCTTTTAATCTCATGGACATGAGAAGATAGAGAATTGTTCCCATTACCCTTTCTACTTTAAACCTGAGGGATACATTTCCAACTACCTTTAAAAACTTCAGGTCTTTCCGAGCCGGCCCCATGGTTTTGTGGTTAAGTGCATGCGCTCCACTACTCGCGGCCCGGGTTCGGATCCCGGACGCGCACGGAAGCACCGCTTCTCTGGCCATGAGGAGGTCGCGTTCCATGTACAGCAACTAGAAGGATGTGCATCTATGACATACAATTATCTAGTGGGGTGTTGGGGGAAAAAAATAAATAAAAAGAAGGAAAAAAAAAAGAAAGAAAACTGCAGGTCTTTCCGAAACACTTTTCAGTGAGCTGGCTTACTTCAGCTTCATTGCATTGTTCCATTCTAAACTCCCTTCAGTTTGATCTATTTTCCTTTGTAATCCTTTTGTATACCTAGGTATTTAAAAGCTGCTCAAATCTATATTGGAGAAATGTTGGGTTACAGTACTTTCAGACAGCATGTAAACCCAACATTTAAGGTTTATACACAAAACGTTTCTGCCATATTTCTACCAGCTCTCCTTCCATATATTTTTCTCCAGGACTTCCTGTGACCAAATTGCCTTTCTAAAAATCAGTCCTCTGTTCATTCTATTGGCCAGTGACATTTTCATAGAAACATAAAGGACTGGATTTTCCAAAGATGCAACAAGAATGATCAAGTCCTGATTCACACCTAGATATCCTGCTCCTGTCCTCCATGAATTTTAAAACTAAAGTTAATTATCACTTTCATTTTATCTAAATCTATTGAGTAACTTTGGCACTGAGTCCCTAAACTGATCCACAGTCTGCTTTAGCAGTCACAAAACTCTCTTTCAAATACTTGCATTCATGTGCTGAGTAGGTATTTTATTTATTTAGATCTTATTCAACAAAAGAGCTTCATTTATTTACTCAAATACTTAAGTATATACTATGTGCCCAAAGGTCTTGAAATGTTGGCAGTCTGCAAGTAAGACAGATATGTATAAACAGATAAATTACACTACAGAAATAATTTGAATGAAAGAGATATGAATAAAATGCCATGGGACTCCAGGAAAAGAGCCACCATGGGTTGACATACAACTAACATATATAGCAATGTACTGGGGCTTTGAGGAATAAAACAACCACCATGGGGGGGTGGACAGGTTTTGTACCATCTAGGTAAAGGAAAAGGAAGGGAGAGAAGATAAAGAGAAAACAAGATAAACTGAAATGTTTTCTTCTTCTTAATGTTTCTGCTACCAACTTTTGGAGCACACTGCTTGCGCATGTCCTTTCTAGCCAGTCTTATCTTTCAGCAGGCTTCTATAGACTTAAAAATTTGATTGTACCAAGCGGAGCTCCTCCCTGGAGACAATGCCAACTATGTAGGGAGCCAGGAGGGGAGCAAAAGATTCACAGGAATCTGCAGCCCTTCTGCAATTCACTGGTGGGGAGGGGCACCAAGGCTTCACCTTGGCCTCTGTCTCCAAGTTCATACAAAGGAGGGTCGGTTCCTTCCTTGATCTATGAAGATGGAGAGAAACCACTTTCACAGAAGGGATTATGGAAAAATTAAAGTGAGAGCCATGAAAAAGGCAGAGGAGGTAGCACCATGAATCTGAAGTAATTGGACATGTGAATTAGTAACCAGTAGGAAGAAGAGCTGAAGACAAAAAAATAAAGGCAAAAAACCAGTTCTCAATTTTCTAAGATGGAAATGCAAGTCTTTCTTCTTCAAAAAGAAAAGAATCATTGAACCCTTTCCTTTAAAATAAAATCGAAAGGGGTCACGTGTTGCAAATAATGATTTTAACCATGATGTCACTACACAATAATGTGTAACAATCAGTTGTTAAATGCACTGCAAATAGTTCAAACTTAACAATTATGTTATCAAAGTTTGCAATTGATATATATATTTTAGTAAATAGTAGACTGTGTGCAAAGTTGTCACTATATTATTGACAATGTCACTCTTACTACTGAAAATATGACTAGAGGGAGAAGATAGTGTGACCTCAGATTGCTAGAGTCACAGTAAGAAAATTCAAGAAAATGCCATCAGGTCATTTGGACACAAGGATGCTGTATGGCTGTTGGGTTTATAACAGATCAACTGGAGAAAAACAAGTCACTACATTAAACTATTTTCTACCTACCTCCATCACCCTCTCCAAGAACACATATTTTAAAATGAGACAAGTTATTATATTAAAAATTACTTGTTCTGTCATTTTGAAAACTACATCAAAAAATGAAGAAAAAACTGGGTTACAAACATCCTGGTATCAATTCCAACTACCATCTTTCACCAAACTAAAACTCTAATTATCACTAATTCACTTGCAATCTAGTGCTCCTCCAATATACAATATCAACAACTTAAAATGTTTCATAACATTTTTAAAATTGCCCTAGAATTTTACACGATATTATAAATATATCTCTTAGAAAAATTGAGAAAGATAAAGACACTAGGACAGGAGAAGATGAAAATATTACCCTAATCGATGATGTAAAACACAAGATATGAACAACTGTTAAAAAGAATTCTCTATGAAATCTATCAATTCTACTATCTCTACACGTGGCTATTTCCTATCAGTAATTTGATGCATAAACAAATAGAATAGTGTATTTAATGGGATCAATTCTTTTAGTTGTGTGCTTTTCCTTGTAAAACTACATATGCTTTTATGTTCTTCCTTTATTTTCAGGTGGTGTCACATTAGAACACCTTCATCTATGAAGATCTTTGCATTAAGGAACTCTACCTTGGCCCTTGATCAACTGTACTCTGCTTTATGATAAACTCAGAGACCTACATAGACCAATGTTTCCTACATCTTATCTCCCATGAGTTGTTCATGTCAGGGAGTATAGTCCACCAAGTAAACACCAAGCAGTGTTTCAAAAGCATCGGATACTAAAAGGAGGACATGCGGGGTTGGGTGTGGGCCCCCATTCAGTGCCTAGTGCAAAGAAGAAAGAGGTCAATGCATCCCTCCAGACACTGGGATAAAACAGGAGGTTATAAGCAGGAGGCTCTCTTTGCAGGCCTTTAAACAGGGACCTAGAATAAAACTGTTGACACTGTGGACCATTGTTGGTTTTACAGGGAACTCATGAGGAAGATAATGAGATAAAATAATGATAATTATAATAACAGCAGCAAACACTTTTACTGAACCAGGCACGGCAATCTGAATGTTAATTCTGTGCTTGAACATACATGAACTCTTATATCCCTCAAAATATCCTGATGTAGTAGATGTTGTTCTTCTCACCATTTTACAGATGAAGAGACTGGGTACAGTGGCTAGAAAACTCACCCAGGTTACAAAGCTGATAAATGACAGAGCCCAAGGTCAGTGCTCTTAGGTTATGCTCTTTGACTACAAGTCCAAGTTAAGTCTCTAATGACTATATTTCTCTCTATAATCCAATGGGGGAAAATCAAAATTCTTAACTCTAACACCCATGCTACCATTTAGGAAAAGTTGGTGAGGGAGAGATTTCTGAATAGTAACAATGCCCTTATATTAACTCTTCACTTATAGATCAGACATCAATAGTCCTGCTCAGTCCACCAAGAAGAAACTGGGACTTTATTATGCCAAAAAGAAGAAAAAACAAATAATAAAACAACCAAATTCCTTTATACATCATTACACAAATATGATTCTTAATTCCGTGTGACAAATATAAAGTGCTTTCCTGGTTTACGGCTCCATATAAAGCTGATGTTAATCTCATGCTATCTTCCCAGCCAATAACACAAAATACTTTAAAACAACAAAAGGCACAAAGACAAAAAACATCCCCAAATAAAATTAAATATTACATCTGAACGCTGTACAATTTTTTAAAGATTACTTAAAAGTTAGATTTAGTAAAATTTTTATCTCTATCTTGCCTCTCCCAGTTATCTCTGAAGGTAAAGAAAAGGACTAAGAGAGGCACAAGGAAACCAGTTAGGGAAGCGAGTCAGCGGGAAGAGGTAAGGTGTCCGCCCCTCTGCAGACGACAGACAGAAATCTCCCCTGGGAGCCGTCTCAGGCCTCACAAGATGTGGAGCTTTGACCTCGGGCAGTGGCTACAGCTGGACGCCAGCAGCAGTGCTTCTCAGACTTCAGTCTACACGGTAATAACTGGACAAGTCCAGTGTCCCCTTCCCTGGAATTCTAACTCAGCAGCATTGAAGTTGGGACATGAGAATTTTCCACTTAACAAGCCTACCAGTGATTTTCCTTGATTTATCTGCAGATTATGATCAAAGGCATACCTTGAAGAGAAGCACAAACTCACTACCCAGTATGCACTTCACAGATACTTTGTGTCACACACTCTCAGACCATTCCCTGCTCCAGGGGTCCCACATGCCTCAGCATCCTTGGGCCTGTGTTCTTCATCAGGAGGTTCCAATGGTGGCAAAACAGACAGGACTCAACTGGGAAACTGCACCTCTGTGTAATTCAGTGAGTGTGTGGGCTGCCTGCAACCCAGGTGTAAAGTGGGTTTTGCTATATTTAAAAATAAATTTCGTTTTAATTTTATTGAGGTCATATAGCTTATAAGTGTAAATTTCAGGTCTACTTTACTATATTTCAATTTTGTATAGACTGGATCATGTTCACAACCAATAGTCTTTTTTCATCTATCACCATACATATGTGCCCCTTTACACCTTTCTCTCTTTCCCTCTGGTAACCACAATCTCTACTCCTTATCTATGTGTTTATTTATTTTCCACATATAAGTGAAATCAATCAGTATTTTTCTTTCTCTATCTGACTTGTTTCGCTTAGTATAATACCGTCAATGTCCATCCATACTGTCACAAATGGCATGAGGTTGTCTTCTTTATGGCTGAGTAGTATTCCATGGTATATATGTATATATATCACATCTTTATTATTTCATCCATTGATAAGTACTTGAGTTGCTACACAATGTTGGCTATTGTGAATAACGCTGTGAAGAATATAAGGGTGCATACATTTTTTGGAATTACTGACTTCATATTCTTTGGATAAATATACAGAGGTAGAATAGTTGGATCTTATGGTATTTTTATTTTTAATTTTTTGAGAAATCTCCATCATTTTTCCCTAGTGGCTGCAGTAGTTTGTGTTCCCACCAGCAATGTATGAGTGTTCCCTTTTCTTCACATCCTCTCCAACACTTATTATTGCCTTTTTAATAATAGCCATTCTGATGGGTGTGAGGTGATATCTCATTGTAGTTTTGATTTGCATTTCCCTAATAATTAGTGATGTTAAACATCTTTCATGTGCCTGTTGACCATCTGTATAACTTCTTCCGAAAAACGTCTTTTCATATCCTCTGCCCATGTTTTTATCAGGTCGTTCATTTTTTTGTTGTGGAGTTGTATGTGTTCTTTATATATTTTGGAAATTAGCCCCTTGTCAGACATATGATTTGCAAATATTTTCTCCCAGTTGGTAGGTTGTCTTTTCATTTTCTTGACAGTTTCCTTTGCTGTGCAGAAACATTTTAGTCTGATGTAGTCCCACTTGCTTATTTTTTTCTTTTGTTTCCCTTACCTGACAAGAGACAAAGACAAACATTATATAAAGATAAAAGGGACATTCCACCAAGAAGACATAACACATTAATATACATGCACCTAACACAGGAGCAACAAACTATATCAAGCAACTATTAACAGACTTAAAGGAAGAAATTGACAGCAAAACAATAATTTTAGGGGATTTCAACACCCCACCCACATCAATGGATTGATCATCCAGACAGAAAGCCAATAAGGAAACAGTGGCGTTAAATGAAACATCAGACAAGATGGTCTTAATAGATATATAGAGAACATTTCATCCCAAAACAGCAGAATGCACATTCTTCTCAAGTTCACATGGAACATTCTCAAAGTTAGACATATGTTGGGAAACAAAGCAAGCCTCAATAATTCTAAGAAGACTGAAATCATATCACGCATTTTTCTGACCACAATTGTGTGAAACTAGAAATCAACTAAAAGAAACAGTTGGAAAAGTCACATATATTTGGACACTAAACAGCATGTTACTGAACAACTATTGGATCAATGAATAAAGCAAAAGAGAAAACAAAATATTACTAGAGAAAAATGAAAATAAAAAACAACATATGAAAACTTATGAGATGCAGGAAAAATAGTCCTAAGAGTGAAATTTATAGCAATAGAAGCCTACGTCAAGGAACGAGAAAAATCCCAAATAAACAATCTAACACGGTACCTAAAGGAACTAGAAAAAGAAGAATAAACAAAGTCTAAAGTCAGTAGAAGGACAGAAATAACAAAAATCAGAGCAGAAATAGATGAAAGAGAGGCTAGAAAAAGAATAGAAACGTTCAATGAAACTAAGAGCTGTTTCTTTGAGAAGATAAGTTTCTTTCTTTAGAGGTAGAGATGGCATATGGGCAGAGATTATAAGATCAGAAAATCCAGACACTCAATCGGAGAACTCCCTGAAATTTAAGTATCTTTTAAGCAACTTTTTAGCATCTTTAATACATTCGAATATGCTGTAAGTTTAACATCTGTTTGAATACGTGTGGCCAAGTCAAAGGACAACCTATACTAGGCACCACAGGATGATAATAGCCTCCCTGTCTTCAACAACAAAAGGTCCAGGAAACTGACTTATCTTGGGTCCAAGTTGGGAACTATTTGGGAGAAATATAGTGAAAAAGTAAATAAACCAGACAAGAATAAAAGAATTAGACAGGGATCTGATGGTAAAGAATACTTTTCCCAGCTACAGACCAATAGAATCTGGACAGAATGAGAAGGCTCATAACTACACCTGGCACCATGAAGTAAAGTGGAAATCTCACAAGGGAGGCCACTTTGAGGCCTATAAACACCTTGCAAAACTACTCATTAGGATTTCAGAACAACAACATGTTTAGGATGTGTGTGTTCAATATGTGCATGTCCTGGGTTCTCCTCATGATATTTTACTTACTTATATGTATATTTCCCTAAACCTTTGTTGATTATAAAGCAAAGCGAAGAGAATAACTGTGTGGCAGAGGCAAAGAGCAAATTAAAAACAAAAAACATACTGTAGTCATCGTGTTGAGACTATAAAGTAAACTGAATTAACTGATGGACAGGAGATGCTCTTTCTGAAATTTTTTTAACAAATTAAAAAATTCATAAAATATTCTTCAGCATTGACGGTAATATACAATGCATAGATCAGTTAGTTCAAGCTTTACCTTCAGGGAGAGTCATTGACCATAATAGAGAATTCAGATTCTGAGAGTCAGCTAGTCTTATATCAGAAAGTTTCACATTTCAGACCTGGCTGTACCTTTCAGCTATTCACGTCTCTTTAAGCTAGTCATATCTTGATAAGCACCAGAGGCTTTGCTACTTAGCTTATTGAATATCAGAAATAGCTTTTCACTGGTGAAATGAGTGATTCGTTTAATTAGCATGAATTTAGAAATGAGCTCTCATTGGTGAAATTGAAGGGATTCCATATATGTGGATTGGCCGAAACATCAGAGAATATCCTCATACTTAGAGGAAGAAGGTAAGAGTCGAGCAAGAGAGGATGTCAGGGGTGATGTCCTGACAGTGCTGCACCAGCTGCTGGTTTAGGAAAATGTCTCCTTGCCTGTTGCCAGCCTTTAGGCACAGGATCCTGCCTCCTTCACATCTGTATCATGTGAAACTTTCATGGAAGTTGTAGCCGGGCATCTATCCGGGTAGCGAGCTGCACATCCCCCGATTAAGGGACTCTTGCCTAGAGGGCTTCATCATCCTAACACAATGCCACTCAGTCTTGGACTTCACTGGCTCCATATAAAACAGGCAACACCAATAGCCAAAGGGATAAAAGATTTCACTTAGGATTCCATGTTCACCCCAATACAATGTATGCTATAAGCACTCTATACAACCCCATAAAACTATATATATATATATATGGAAAGTTCAGTTTGTTCTCCAGGCTTTCAGCCACACCCCAGGACTCTCACATATTGCAGTGCTGTGTTGTAACATCAAAACCTCTCCTTCACCTCATGGATCCAGTAGCAGAAAATAAGGAAAACACATTTTCTTTCATGGCTTTTTAGTGTCTACACATGCCATCTCTTCAACCAGACTATCACTTAAGTTTTTCTACATGCCTCTCGTCCACCCCCCAAATTCGTCTCTCCCTGTTTCCTGAGTCAAGCTCCACTCCACTAGAAGGCCCTCCCTGGTCCTCCCCTCACAGAGTCTCATCAATCACTAAAGTCAGGTTGAAGCCCCAGCTCACGTGGACCACTCAGGAATCAGCACTCAGACACGGCACACCTGCACCCCTCGTTTTGACAATAATGTTATGCTGTCTGGAAGGGTGGCGGCTTAACACTTTCCTGAGTGTATTTCATCTCCCCTCAAATGCACTGAAAGCCTCTTCAGCACGAGAAGTGTGCACACTTGTCCTGTCAATCCACCCACTCTTGACAATGTCATGATGACTGCATAACAGCCAATTAATGTCTATTGAATGAACACGCTTGTCAGGTAGAAAAATAAATGAAATGGCTTGTCAATATGAGCAGCAGCTGTAGGTGGTAATATCATTTTCCTCATTTGCTTAAAAGGTACCAAAAGACACTGACAAACTTTGTGGGTTTCATTTGAAAAGCCAAAGTAACAAGTTATCAGTTATATTGAAACCTAATGGCAACTACAGAAGATAAATAAAAATAGGGAGTAGACAAAAATCCTAGGATATCATCAATACTGGGACGCAGACAGATCTCCTAACTTTACAAGTCCTCAGCGTTCTCACCAGGAAATCAGGAATGATACCCGCCTTGGCCCTGTTCATATGGCAGGTGTGACACAGGAGCAACTACTATGCGGAAAGAGCTAAGACAATGGCAGCTGTTATTCAGAAATAACCCACCAGGAGTACCACTTGTTTTGAGATTTTAAAAATCTATGTTTAGTTAGAATAATCACACATTATTTCCTGTGTTTAAAAAATACTCTTCCTGGCCGGCCCCATGGCTTAGCGGTTAAGTGCACGCGCTCCACTACCGGCGGCCCGGGGTCAGATCCCGGGCGGGCACTGATGCACCGCTTCTCCGGCCATGCTGAGGCCACGTCCCACATACAGCATCTAGAAGGATGTGCAACTATGACATACAACTATCTACTGGGGCTTTGGGGAAAACAAAAGGAGGAGGATTGGCAATAGATGTTAGCTCAGAGCTAGTCTTCCTCAGCAAAAAGAGGAGGATTAGCATGGATGTTAGCTCAGGGCTGATCTTCCTCACAAAAAAAAAAAAAATTTTAAATCCTCTTCAGAAGAATTCACCGTCATCACCATATGTCCACATCAAGGTCTCTCCAGAACCAGTGCTCAATCTTTGCTTTATTATGAGATGTTAGTTGATCAAACTTGAGTCTCCAGAGCTTTCTTGGCATTTGTGCTGATTGTCGCTGTTTTGCATTCAATTAATAACTTTGTTGTGGCATTTCCTCGACCGTCGAGGCATGTCTTTTTCTCTGCTGTATTTCTGTTTAGCATTTCAGAAATGTAGTTATTTTCCAAGTAGGGTTATATGCTCCCTGCCTCCAGGCACCATATGGTATGACCCCTGTTTTCCCCAGGATATTACATATTCTATATACATAACAGACACACAATGAGTACTAAGGAACTGATAAATAAATGGCAAGCAATGGGATATATTGGAACACATGAGGAAGCCATTTGGGATAAAACTAATTTGGCCAGAGTTTGTTTTTCCAAAATGGCCTGTCCCCTGCATTGTGTATCTGCTTTCCCGTGTCCCAAAGAGAAGAGTAAATTCCCTTAAGATGAGGATGCAACTTCCCCCTCATTGACATTACCTTAAGGATGAGCATTTCTCCCTAAGCTAGGATTTGGTTGCTGCAGTCATCCTGTGACCACCCAGTTCGAGACAACAGACCCGACCTAGCCAAGCCCATCTAGATAGCAGACCTGCTCCCTGCTGTGTCCATCAATAGCTATTCTGGCCAGGTAATCTGACAGGGTGATCTTGTGGCTATAGTTAAAGGGACATTACAATCCTATGTGATACATGGTCTTTGACGGTATATAACCACTCTGTACACCTCACTTCTTTGGTGCCCTTCCTTCCTTAGGGAAGGAAAACCCAGGAGCACAGTCCTCAAAAGTTGGCTCATAATAAACTCACTCCAATTTTGATTTATAGATTGATTATGGATTATTGACTTAGACATTTGTTGATGTAGTCATGGCATGATTTCAGAGAAACCCACCAGAGACCACCTGGAATCTACACTGAACTGGCATTGGGTACCAATAGGGGCTTATTGTGCCCCCCAGATCACTGCATTCTTCAGGTGATCCTGGTGAGTTCTCCTGTAACCTGGACCTCCTTATTGTAAGTCAACAGTTCAGAGTTTATTTGAGTTTTCCAGTCTTAAGGCTAGGTGTCTTAAGGCGGTATCGGTACATACCCTAGGTCAGAGGAACCTAAGGGAGCATTCTTAGGAAAGAGAAATCCAGGGGGTATTTCCTAGACCCGAAGAGCCTAGAGGGCACTTTTGGAGTGAATAGGGCAGGCGGAAATTTTTAATTTGGCTTAAAATTGGAAAGAATTGTGTTTATAAGGTCTGAACAAAACTGCTTGATAGAGAAATGAGAGACTGAATCTGTTCAGCTGCGAAAAAAAGGGACATTGCTCCTCCCGGCCTTTTGTGCATTCTCAGACCTGAACTTGTAAAACTTTTAGAAGAAAACATAAGGAAGAGTCTCCTCGACATTGGTCTTGGGAATGATTTTGTGGATATCCCACCAAAACCGCAAACAACAAAATAAAAAATCAACAAATGGGGCTACATCAACTTAAAAGCTTCTGCCCAGCAAAAGAAACAACAAACAAAATCAAAAGGCTGCGAGAAAAATTTTACAAACCACGTATCAGATAAAGGGTTAAATATCCAAAATTTATAAAAAACTTTTACAACCCATAAGAAAATGTATAAAGAACTCATACAACCCAACAAGAAAAAAGAAATCCAATCGAAAAATGGGCAAAAGACTAAGTAGATATCTGTCCAAAGAAGACATCCAAACGGCCAACACATGCATGAGAAGGAGATCAACGTCACAAATCATCAGGGAAATGCAAATCAAGACCACAAAGAGCTATCACCTCACACGTGTAAGGATGGTGATCATCAGAGACAAGGGATACTAAGTGTTGACAAGGATATGAAGAAAAGGGGACCCTTGTGTGCTGTTCATGGGAATTTAAATTGGTGCGGCCACTATGGAAAAGACAGTGGAGGTTCCTGAAAAAATTAATAATAGATACACTTCAGTGTATTTATCCAAAGAAAATGAAAACACTAACTTGAAAAGATATATGCACCCCTGTGATTATTACAGCATTATTTATATAGCTAAGATATGGAAACAACCTGAATGTCCATCAATAGATGAGTGGATAAAGAAAACGTAGTATGGGCCAGCCTGGTGGCATAGTGGTTAAGTGCATGTGTTCCACTGTGGTAGCCTGGGGTTCAGATCCTGGGAGCGCACTGCCTCACCACTTGTCAGGCCATGTTGTGATGGAGTCCCATATAAAGTGGAGGAAGATGGGCACGGATGTTAGCCCAGGGCCAGTCTTCCTCAGCAAAAAGAGGAGGATTGGCACATGTTAGCACAGGGCTGATCTTCCTCACAAAGAAAAGGAAAGAAAATGTGGTACATATTTACAATGGAATATTATTCAGCAATAAGAAAGAAAAAATCTTGCCATTTGCAATGTCATGTATGGACCTTGAGGTCATTATGCTAAGTGAAATTACTGAGACAGAGAAAGACAAATACCATTTGATCTCAGTTATACATACAATCTGGCTCTTCAGTTTCTCACCAAACTTCCTCTGGCGGGCCAAGTTGAGTACCGGTTTTCTTTTTTTTGGTGAGGGAGATCAGCCCTGAGCTAACATCTGTGCTAATCCTCCTCTTTTTGCTGAGGAAGACCAGCTCTGAGCTAACATCTATTGCCATTCCTCCTCTTTTTTTTTTTCCCCAAATCTCCCAGTAGATAGTTGTATATCATAATTGCACACGCTTCTAGTTGCTGTATGTGGGACGCAGCCTCAGCATGTCCAGAGAAGCGGTGCGTCAGTGTCCGCCAGAGATATGAACCTGGGCCTCCAGTAGCGGAGCTTGCGCACTTAACCACTAAGCCACAGGGTCAGCCCCAATATCTGTCTCTTCTTTATATGTGTCTGTCTACATGTATGTTATATGTATTTTACCTCTGGAGGGTATGGTCAAAATTAAAAGCTCTATTCAATTAACTTGAGGTAAGTGCTTAGAAAAGTTATTTCTAAATCCAAATGTTTTTCCAGTTAACATGATATGAAATAATATTTGGTAAATAAAAGCTTATTTAAGCTTGTTAGTTTTCAGCATTGGATATAAGACAGACATACAGACTTTCTTTGTCAGATAGACAATCCTGATGAAGAATAAATTGATGAACTCACACTCAATCTCAATTTCAAGATTAATTACAAAGTCAAGAGAATGTGATATTTTACAATACTGCAATAATCAAGAGACTGTGATATTTTAAAATGAATAGACACAGAGGTAAATGAAAAAACATGGAAAGTCCACACATAGACCTCTGCAAGTACAGACAACTTGATCTTGGTCATGACAATAAATGCACTCCAACATAAAACATAATAGATTTTTAGTCTTTAGTCTTTTAGTCTCTAGTCATCATCAACCATGGTGATGATACAAAAGGACGACCCTATGGAAATAAATGAACAAAGACACAAATTTTGCACCTTAGAAATAAATGTACTCAAAATCACTCATCAATTTAAATATAAAATACAAAACTATAAAATTCATACTGGGAAATAAGAGAAAATCTTCATGATTTATAGTTTGATGATTTGTTTTCATATACAACACAAAAAGCACAATCCATGAAGAAAAGAATTGATCATGTGGACTTGGTTAAATTTAAATTCTCCAATCTGGGAAAGACAGCATTCACAGAGTGGAAATACAAACTCCTGACTAAGATAATACATTTGTAAAACACATATCTGCAGAAAGACTTGCATGCAAATTATTCAAAGAACCAGTCAAACGCTGCAACAAGAAAACAAACTCCCCAAATTAAAATAAATAGACAAAAATATGAATAGACAAGTTATCAAAAAAATATATATATACATGGGAAATAAGCAAATATAAATTGCTCAACAACAAGGAATTATTGGAAAATAAAATCCATTGTGCATTAAGAAAAAGCAAATTATAACACCAATGAGATACTCTACTCTTCTAGTAAAATAGCTAAAAACCAAAAACTGACAATACCAATTACTGGTGAGGATGTGGGACAATAGGAAATCTCATTCATTGCTGATGGGAATACACATAGTATAACCTCTTAAGAAGGCATCTTGCTAATTCTTGTGAACCTAAGTATAGTGTCACTATATGATGCACCAATTGTGCACCAGTATATTTCTCCAACTACCATGAAAATATACATCCACACACAGACCCCTAAGAACATCTAAAAAACAACTTTATTCACAATGACCAAAACCTAGAAGGAACCATGATATCCTTTAACAGGTGAATGACACCCAAGTGTGGGACACTGAGTGAAGATACTTGAGGAACACATGGGCTACAGGCACAGGGTAAGGAAACACACGGGCTACAGGCACAGGGTAAGGAAACACACGAATTCAGACAGCGCCTAGAGTAACAGTAGATGAAAACACTGGTTGTCTAGATGGGCTGGAGACATAGAGAAGGCAAACACGAGCTGGCATGTGCTGAAGCACAGCTAACAGGCACACTCAGGGATGGAAAGGGATGCAGACACATGGAGTGAGAGAGACATGTGAGGTCTGGTATGAAATGTGGGCACAGGAGATAGAGACACTCGAGGAAAGATACCCACTGAAAGTACGTGAGAGAATGAAATTAGGTGTCTGACATGGGTTTTAGAGAGATGGAATGGAGACTCATATGGGTTGGCATGGTCTACAGGAACAATGAATGGAGACTTTTGAGAGGTCGCATGGACAGAGGGGAGAGAAAACCTTGACAACACAAAAGGTCAGACGTGGGCTGCAATCATATGAGATGATGACACTGGACAGAAGATATCAGCTTGAGGTAGAGGGATGGAGACACACGAAGGCTGGCATTGTTGCAGGCTCATGGGCTGGAGATCCTATGGGACAGACATGGCTTGCAGCTCAGAGTTTAGAAATACGCTAGAGAAGACAAGAGATACTAGCTACATCTGTGCTTGGAAGACAATAGTGTGTAGCCTTAAATGAATGTATGAATATGGAAGACAGACAGGAAATCCATAATCTCAGCTTCTGTCTTAAGAATTAAAAGAGAATCACACTGGAAAAAGTACAGAATGGAAACAATAATAAAGATAAGAATCAATGAAATAGAAAAATATTAAAGAAACAAATCAGGCTAAAAGTTATTTTTAAAAATATTAATAAAGTTAATAAACCACTAGAAAAACTGATTAAGGAAAAAAAAAGAAGTGAAACACAAATCACCAGTATCAGAAATCAAATAAGAATTTTTGCGCCCAAGGTGGGGCTACACTGGCCAGCAAGTTGCCTTCTCTGCCTGGAAGAACTGCCTTCTCCCTGGATTACTACTGCAGATGAAATACGGGAACCCCTGATGAAAGCCGGCAAAATGTAAGACTTCTTAGCACATCAGCCACCCAGAATCTCTACCTGTGGAGTCCGGTGGAAGGAAGTGGTGAGAAATTTTTTTCGCTATCTAAATTTAGATTGGCAGGAGAAAATATTTGGGGAACTAGTTTCTTGTGCTTTTAGTGACTCTGGTAAATTTGATAGAGTACTCTTGGTTTTGATCTTGATCCCTTTTCCTCCCAGAGATAGTCTCTGTTTTTCTCTTTTGTCTCTGTCTTTTGTATCATGTGTCATAAGAAGGAAATACTATAGGGTAGGATGCAGGTATAGGCCCTATGAGCCTACTGTCCGGGCCGGCCCCACAGACTGGTGAGTTTGCGGGTCTCACCAGACTGGCGTCTATTTAGACAAACTTTGCTGTGGGTTAATATGCACATGAAGTGAAGGCCATTGCCAGGGGCATCTTGGAAGCCAAAAAGCCGCAAATTTGGTGGGCACGGGTCGAGCAGTTAAGAGCCATTAGGGCGCTCGCCACTTTCAGAAGACTCCCGTGACAGGATAATTTGAGTCACAGAACAAGGTAGATGACACAGGTCTCCCGCCAACTGCAAGAAAATGTCCATGCAACGATGAGGTACTCTGTAAAGCACACAGTCCCCAACCCCGTGGCACCTCCCCCCCAGGTATTATTCTGACTCCAAGAGACCTAAGGCGTGGCTAAAGCTGTCATTGTGCCCATAAGAAAAATACCGGATGAGGTTTGTCCTTCTGTATTGTTCTGTGTCCTGAGACAACTTGGCTTTGTGACCAGTGAGAATATTCTCCTTGGTCTCTACCATACGGAAGGTGCATTTACCGGGGTTCCCCTTGGTGGTCAGTCAAGTAGACTGGGGTTCTGAACTGTCTCTTTGTCCGGCTGTGCCAAGCTCTCAGGGGAGTTTGTCATAAAGGGCCCAGTCCATAAGGGTTTTTGTCGTCTTAACCTTTGTTGTGTGGGAGATCAAGATTTGGCCACCCTGAAATGTATCTCTTTGCCTTGATTGTTTTCGCTGAGGGACATTTGACCTCCCCCACTATCTGCCTAAAGAATTTCACATGGTGGTTCCTTCCTGGAACAGATCTTCTATCACGATAGTTGTAATGATAATGTAAGGTAGATGTTACAATGGGAGAGGCACCAAGCCCCTTTTATCAAAAAACTCTATCTCTCCCTGACCGCATTATCTACAGATGACCCTGAAAAGAATTGTCCTCCTGCCCTCTGAAGTCCCAGGCCACTACCCACCCCAACACATTCCTCGCCTTTAGCTGCAATACTTAAGCAAGCAGCTTAGAGAGAGGGACGAGTTGCTCATTTCTGAGTTTCTCCCATGTATACATGTTATTAAAGTTGGTATTATTTTCTCCTGCTAACCTCTCTTTTTAATTATTTGGCCAGCCAGAAGAACCTTAAGGGAAAGGGCAGAGGGAGATTCTCACTCTTGCCCCGACAGTTTTGGCGTAGTCGCCAGGAGCCTCACTGGCTGGCAAGTTGCCTTCTCTGACTGGAAGACCTGCCTTCTCCCTAGACTACTGCAGATGATGAGATACGAGAACGCCTGACGAAAGCCGGCAAAAAGGTAAGAATTCTTACCACGTCAGCCTCCCGGAATCTCTATCTGCAGAGTCCGGCGGAAGGAAGTGGTGAGAATTTTTTCTCTTTCTAAATTTAGATTGGCAGGAGAAAATATTTGGGAAACTAGTTTCTTGTGCTTTTAGTGACTCTTGGTTTAAATTTGGTAGAGTACTCTTGGTTTTGATCTTGATCCCTTTTCTTCCCAGAGTGGTCTTTGTCTTGTTCTGTGTCCTGAAAACTTGGCTTTGTGACCAGTGAGAATATTGTCCTTGGTCTCCACCATACGGAAGGTGCATTTACCGGGGTGCCCCTTGGTGGTCAGTCGAGTAGACTGGGGTTCCAAACTCTCTTTGTCCGGCTGTGCCAAGCTCTCAGGGGAGTTTGTCATAAAGGGCCCAGTCCATAAGGGCTTTTGTCGTCTTAACCTTTATTGCTTGTTAGTGCTGGAAAAATCCCATGCCAGTATCGCCTGCCCGGTGTCACAGATTAGCGGGTATGTGACTGGAGGTGTCCCACAGTAGTGTGGGGGACCGGAGACACCATCCTTACCACCTGTGCAACGAAGGTCTTTACTTTCTCTGAATATCTTTGGGAGTGAATTCTGTGGATCATGGGGGCTACATCATCTGCGCCCTCACCAGGGACGCCTCTTGCGTCCATGGTAAAGATTTATTCTAAGCGTGGATTGTTACCCCCGGGTCTTTCCTTAAAAAGGCTTATTGGTTCGAGTCACTATTGGAATAAATATACAAATGAAGATCCTACTCGTCAATGGCCAGACGACGGATCCTTTGAATTGGAAAAACTTCTAAATTCGGGGAAAACAAATGTTTTGAGAGCTCTCACATAATTATTTATTTGGTACCTAAGAAAAGGCCAGAAAAAGGAAGGGAAAAATTTGAGTAGCCTTAAGACCTTGACTCAGGTTACAATTGACTTGAGAACATGTTAAGTGTTGATAAGATTATAAAGCTTGGAATGTTTCAGCTAATTTTATATAAAGAGGTTACATCAGCTTTACCAGAGTATGTTTTAAAATGTCTGAGTGGGAATGCTTCCCTTGTCCAAAATTAGAAGACCAAGACCTATTGATAAAAATCTTAATGATAACTATGTTTAAAGGTATAAGAGGTGATGAAATTTACATGAAATTTTGTAGAAAAAAACTGATGTTATTTCTATTACAGAATTGGTTAACAAAAATAGTAATTTAAATGATGGCTAATTTATCTGAAGTCTTATGAAGTCTTGTAGGCAATCTAAATAATTATTGGGAACAAGTAACTAAATAGTTGTGAAAAAGATGAATGTTAGATGAACTTTAAACAATAACTATGTGTTATGGTGGTTACAGCTTCCAAACTCCTTTTCGTGACTTAAAACTTTAGAGTTTTGCTAAATTTTATGATAAAAATTCAATTGAGTATCTAGATCATTTCCAAATAAGATAAGATATTAGACATTGATTGCTAAACGTACGTTTGTCTACTTTTGGCTTTTCATTACAGGAAAAGTAAAAGGTGTTTTGGGTCTATTGATAAACATGTGTTTTATTAAAAGATTGTACTATAAAGTAACATATTTCTAGAAGTGATAAAGTGTTTATAAATTTTCCAAGCCACAAGATAGTGATGTAAAAGAAATTTATAATTGTTTACTTAGTTTTTACTTACAAATTGGGGTTTCTAAGAGTGAAAATTTCTAATTAGTATATGTGATTGAAGCCACTAAATATTAAGAAAAATATGTCTGTGTACAGGGAAAGTAAGATGTATAAAGAAAGTACAAAGAATGGAAATATTTTTTTTGGTTGA
Source organism: Diceros bicornis minor (assembly GCF_020826845.1). Taxonomy (NCBI): domain Eukaryota; kingdom Metazoa; phylum Chordata; class Mammalia; order Perissodactyla; family Rhinocerotidae; genus Diceros; species Diceros bicornis. The sequence continues at coordinate 860,882 of NW_026691656.1, forward strand.
TTAAGAAAGATAAATTTGTCCTCAAGTACTAGGAGGGAAAAGAAAGACATGGGACAAATTCTGAATGTGAAAAGAAAGCTATAGAAGGTTTGTGGAAGGAATTCTGGAAAAGCAGTTTTTGCATGGTCAAGTTGGCTAAGGTTGAAATGAATTTAATTAAGTAAATGAGTTTTAATATCAGAAGTAAGCTGGTACAAAATTATAATTTGGTCTTATTTCTCTTAAAAGGATAATTTTCTTGAACTTGATAAAGAGGTTATAAAAGATTTTTCTTTACCTTTGAGTAAGTCTACCTAAAAAAAAAAAACCTGTTAAAATAATTTCCTACGTTCAAAAGACTGAGGTCTCTCTATTAAGGCTTTTTGGACTGTTAATGCTCTGTTTGCTTTGACTGTTTATATTTTTGACAAGCTCCCCAAAATTCGTATCTTAAATAAAGTCTTTTTTTTTTACTTTTTTCTTTGAGAATTTTCAAAAGACCCTGGAACTTCTCAAAGAAATTTGCTCTCTTAAGGAGAAAGATAATACTAAACTTATTAGGCTTATTCAGTATGTTAAATTACATGGGAAGCATTGTCAGACAAGTGATGATAAGTCTGCTTAGGTGCTATTATGTGGGTAAATGTTATTGATATAGGTGTTTTAAAATTGTATAACATTACTGAAATTCTGATCATCAGTCATAATTCTGGTTATTATTATTTTAAAATATTGTAGGTCACAAAATTAACCAAATTTCTCTGTCAATTGCCATTTTGAGGTCTTGTTGTTTACAGACTCGTTTCTATGCTCTAATGCTTTTACAAAATGTTTCAACTTCAGAAAAATTCATAGAAAGGACTCTGACATTTACACTGAAGTACAGGCTTCTGATAAACTTTCTGATCATAAAACTGAACTTGGTAAGAAATTACAGAAATCTGATGGAGAGACTGATGACTTCATGAAGCTGCTAACAAAAAGATTGGGATCAAGAATGGATTACACAGGACTGAAGGAACTTATAAGGATAATTATAATTTTTATGATTTTTCATTTGAAGTATTGCTGAATTTTTAATGTTTTGTTTTTTCAGATTTAAGGAAAACTTTTTCTCTTTTCTCCTGACCTAGCTATGATTTATAGCAATTTGGTAAATGATATTTTTGTAAGTAAAATTGAAATATTTATCTTTTTCTCTCTATCTGATCACTCGAATTTGGAAACTCTTAGTAAGTAAGTATTGTTGTTTTCATGGCAATATAGTTATTTGCCTAAGTTCAATAAGAATCTGTTCTCCTTATAATAGGATACAATTGGAGACACTGGTTATATTACCAAGGTTGTGACTGGAACATCATATTTGCAATATAACCATACAGCTTTTGAGGAATGAAGATTGGACTATATGGAATAAAGCCACGTGGAAATATTGGCCTGGTACCTTATGTTCCAAGCAACACTTACCAGGATAAGTAAAGAATGTCACTTATCTGGCAGGTACAAGGAACCTCGAAATATTTGGGGGGAACCTCGGAGGAGAGGAATTCACCCAAATCTGTAGGTATTGCAGGAAAAGTCTGATGACAAAATCCTTGGCTTGGCTTTCCTGGCCTCGAGAGGCCTTTGAAATTCAATCTGAGATTCCTTATAAAAAGTTCCAGCAAAGCAGATTTAAAATAGTCTATGTGATCTATTGCTATTCTTTCTGTACTTATGTAAATAATTGTGCCAACTCTATTGGAACTAGACTTATTTTGCAAACTAGTTAGTTTTAATTTGGCTATCTTAACAAAATTGAGGGTGATTTTAGAGAGAAAAATTATATTTCATTAAAAACTCTAGTATACATTTGCGGATATTAGATCCTATTTTTGCTGTCTTTTGAGGTTTTTGTTTTATATCTGTTGACTAGACTGGATCCTGATTTCTTCTAGTCTCCTAAAATATCTGGCTACAGATGTCCAAACTAACATTTTTGATTTTTTCCATCATTTTCATTTGAAATCACTGAGAACTGATCCTCCCCTTTTTCCTGAAACCTTACAAAATAAGCTGATAGACTTGATATAAACTTGAGATGACCTGACGACACCATCAGAGACATTTTAAACTGCAAAAGATGCTTTGATGCTGACATCTAAAAATCTTCTTAACTTGCTGTCCTCTAACTCAGAAACACGTTTCCAATTTGCTCCATTAACCTTGTTTTTCTTTTGTTTTCATAGAAATGCTTCTTATTAATTACTTGATTGCTTGCTTCCATAAAATAGGCGTAACCTTGAGAGCCCACCTGCATCACCACCTTCCAAAATGAACTTAATTGAACTGATCTATTATCAGGACTAAGAAATGTGTTCAGTGAGATAAAACAATCTACCAACTCAGCTTCTGGACTATGAAACTTCTTTAAGTTTCAAAAAGACTGTGAAACTTTTAGTTTCAAAGGTGGGACTGTGGGAGATCAAGATTTGGCCACCCTGAAATATATCTCTTACCTTGATTGGTTTCTCTGAAGGACATTTGACCTCCCCCACTAACTGCCTAAAGAATTTGACATGGTGGTTCCTTCCTGGAACAGATCTATCATGATGGCTATAAAGATAATGTAGGGTGGAGATTACAATAGGAAAGGCACCAACAAGCCCCTCTTATCAGAAGTTCTGTCTCTCTGGCCACATTCTCTGGATGACCCTGCGAGGAGTTGCCAGACAATCATTTACATTTATAAGGGAAATCTCCATTTGTAAAGGTATCTCCCTCTCTGTTTTGAGAAGAGAGGGGGATGGCCTCATTTCTAGAGGCTTATCAATGTGGAAGTTGAGGCCTTAAAGCTGCATAATAACCTTAATCTTGTTTACTGCGCTTTAGTGTTAATCTCCTGTAACTGACTCCCATCACCCCCAAAATCCTCCTTTGTCATTGGCTGAACATGGTATTTAAGACGAGAATTTCTGCTATTGTGTTGAGAAACGCAGTGTCCCTGCTTTCTCCCATGTATACATGTTATTAAACTTGGTATTATTTTCTCCTGCTAACCTGTCTTGTTGATTATTTGGCCAGCCATAAGAACCTTAAGGGAAAGGGCAGAGGGAGATTCTCCCTCTTCCCCCGACACTACCTAATAAGTTGAACCTAGAGAAGAACTGAAGAAAAAAAGCACTACACTTATTAAATATTTTTAACACAGTAAAGAAACTGAGGTTATCTAAACTGAAGAGGAAAATGTTAATAGGTGACAATTACCATCTTCAATGTATGAGGAAGTCCAGAGAAGGCGAAATTTAAAAAGTGGATATAAAGTGAAAATTATTTAAATAACACAAAGAAAAATTTTATTATATGGCAAAGTAATATAGCATACAATCAACCAATAAATAAAAAAGCAATTAATGTATATCATTGATTAGATATATTAATAATCAACAGAACTGGTTTCTGGAGGTTGTGGAATCTTTGTCCCTGGAAACTTGTCAGAAACAAACACTAAGCCATTTGTCCTGGATAGACTTTAGATCTTCTCCTGCTGGGGCTCAAGATCCCTTCAAGTTTCTTCTGTAATTTTAATCTACTGTTAAATTTAATGAGAGAAGACATGGTGACGTCAATTATGAGTGTGCTCTGGGGGGTTCCTTAGAGGAGTTGTGGAGAAAGAGTAAACACACCTGGGATCCCATAGTGTTCTGAGAAGCAGAGAAATAAAGGTATGTAAAGGGCTTGAGACATATTGGGACCTTAGTAAATAACCATTGTTATCAGTAATAATTCGTTTCCAATAGTGTAGATAAAGTTAGCTATTCTGTCAAAAAAACCTCACTCAAAAATGTCTTAATTGACTGAGGATTAAATAATCAAAGCTGGCTTTGTTTTTAATATTCTTTCTTAGCCAGGTAGGGCTCAAGGGAAGCAAGCAAAGGAATTGTGTGACACTTAGGAGAGTCACAAACCCTGAACTCAGAGTAATGTTTGCTTTAGCCCCTGAAAATTCAGGAGCCTCTAGATCCAAATGCCAACACATTCAAGTTGTTGGTGAATCTTGATTACGATTTTGATACTTTTGGCTGTCTGCTCAAGCAAAGCATCCTTTAAAACCTAGGGTTTCTAAGCCGGTGGTTCTCAATGTGTGGCTGGTCAGCAGCATCACCTGGGAAACGGTCAGAGACGTAAATTCTCGTGTCCCCCCATATGGCTGGATCACAAACTCTGGGATGGACTCAGCACTCTGTGTTGTAGGGGACCTCCACACGGTTCTAATGCACACTGGAGTTCAGGAACCACTGTCTTAGGAGAAGCCAGTACTAGGTATAACATAGGGTTAGCAAAGATTCCTCTCTCACGAGGGCTTCTCCTGAGGCCCCATGGCCAAAATAAGGATTCCCCTTTATGGCCATAGGAAGAACTCCTATGGCTCAACTCCAGGCAGCCGTCTTCAGGAATTTTTCCAATATGACCAGGAGCTCTGAAATTTGGATTCAAAAAAGAAAAAAATATAAAAAATTGATTCAACTTTCAAGAAATTTTCCTGCTTCAGATTGAGTGTGAAGTAGCTGAAATAGAGAAATTTTTCCCAGAACACTGATCTGTCATTTCTTGATGGAAACTACTGAGATCTTTCAGTGGAACTAAACAATGACCAGGTAGGTTATGGTTAGTCTGATGTGTAAGAGGAGAAAGAAAACACAAAGATAAAGAATAAAACAAGCAAACAAACAAGAGAGAGGGAGAGTAAGGAAGGGAGATAGAAACAGCGACCATCAGTCAGAGGTAGTGAGAGGAGGGGGAAAGGAATAGAAGATGCAGAGGGAGAGAAGCAGGTGCCTTTCGGTAGGAAACATACCTGTGGACACTGTGCACGTGTGGCTTTCATAGAAAGGTGTAAGATTTCTAAAAAGCAAAGAAAATAAAAACAAATCCATCCAATTTAGTAATTTGTCCTAAATTTATTTGATCAGCTCTGATCACTCTGATGTCTTCCTTCTCATTTATTTCATCCATGTCTCAAATTCTATGTCCTGCCCTTGTCTAAGGCTTCAGAAACACACCACAATTTAAACCTTCACAAGGTGAACTTTTTAAATCATTTCAAATTCTTCTTTGCCCTTCTGCACAAAATAGATGACCTACAGTGTTAGCTTACCTTTCGGTGCCTTTCAATAAAACTTTAAAAAACTTTATTCTTAAAAGTACAGTTTTAGATTTACAGATAATTGAACAGATAGTACATAGAGCTCCATACACCCACCGCACTGCCTCTCTCCTCTCTCCCAAACCCCGTTTCCCCTATTATTAACACCTTGCATTAGTGTGATACGTTTGTTATAATGAATGAACAATATTGAAACGTTGTTATGAACTACAGTCTCTAGTTTAAGGGTCACACTTTGTGTTGTACAGTTCCATGGGTTTTGACACACATATAGTGACATGTAGCCACCATTATTCACAGAACAGTCTCACTACCCTAAAAATACTCTGAGCATCAGATTAGTTCTTAGTGGTTTTTTAATATATTAACAATTGTCAGAATAACGTAAATTTTTATGATGAAAAATGTTCCACAAGTGCTAAATTTTGTTAGTCTCATTATTATGATCACTATTAGAAATAATGAAAAAAATGAACCCTTATATAAATAGAAAAATCGTAGAATTTTAAAGATAAAAAAGATCTGGAAGATTAGGAAATCCCACATTCATCAAGACTCTGCCCTCCAGTCTCTCAGCATTCTGTATCCTCTATCTGCCGAATCTGCTGAGGAGAAAGAAAGAAATCGATAAAGAAAAACAGAGCAAAAAACAAATTTGGGCTCTAAGTAGTCCTCTTGATCCAAATTTAATAACGCATGGATTCTTATTTATTGCATATTTGCATCAGGAACATAATTACTAAGTAGAGCCTAATTTGAGAATATTCGTTACGAATGAAAGATGTCATATCTAAGAACAGAATGGAATTCACTGAGGTTTTACTCTTAGGATATTTGTAGGATTAAGTCAGGACATGCTGTGAGAGTGATAAATAAGTTCTATATATTTTTATTCTCCAAGACCATGGATTTCAGCCACACTATATACCCATGTACTTTGCAACAATGAAAAACAATTAAACACTGACCTTGAATATTTTGCCCTCAGATTCATTAGTCTTTAAAATATAAATTGAGCAATTTTAATCTAGATGAGTGAAAGACTGTGGAGACTTCTAGAATGTCACGTTAGGTCCTTTGGAAGTGAAGAATTGACTTTATAAAGCATTTCTATTCCTTCTCATACCTTGACAATAGTGCTACTGTGACTCTGTTTTAAAGAGGATAATGGCAGGCTGTGCTTTGATTTGCACCTTTTTGTTTTTAGTACATTTTCTTAATATTTCTCAGTCTCTTGAAAACTTTTATCATTAAGCTCAACCTTCATTTAAATCACCAGACCTATTTGATGAAGGCGACATGAACATTTACTAGCAAACTCCTCAGAAAATTACTAATTGAACCTTCAGATCATCCATTGTAGAACTCAAACTGGATTTCCCAGGCCCCTCAAAATGGCTCATAACTATGTGTTTGTACATTTATCTGGGAAGATATTATCTAAGGGTAATTGTTCTTCCCAAATGCTTTCTTTACCTCAAACAGCAATATTCCCAAAGTTTTAATGAAAGTGTGGCCAATTGGTGAAAATCAAGTGACTTGTTTGTTTTAGCATGCCAATGAGATTAAGAAAATAAGTATTTTAATTATTGTTATTGATTATAAAAATCAGAAATTAAGCAAACAAACTTCTTTGTCCAAAGACATTTCTGCGAGTGAAATCGTCGTGAAAACTGACAGCTAGCCTCCCATTTTAACCACTAAATCATAAGAAATGTAATACCATGGGCAAACACTTGAGCGTTGTCACCTGCACGAGTCCCCAACGTTATAGCCCGATCAGGGCCACAAATCAGGAGAAGGAGCCCGCAGAGGGGAGACAGCTGTTCCCTCAGCAGTCTTCCTTCCTGGGTCAGAACACGGTCCCAGCTGATTGCTGTCTACTTTTCTAGGGAAGCAGAGAATTCTTCTGGGGACACGACACATCAGGTGTTAAGGATGTCATCGTTCTTTTTGAAACAAATGTTACTTAATGTGACGCACTTCTCAGGACAGGAGGAGCCACCTCAAGGGAAGGAAGATCTTCTCCAGGAGCTGAGGGTCATCCAGGGAGAGCAGAGTCAAGAGCTGCAGAGGGACAGCCCGCTCTCGCTCTCCCTCTAAAGGACATCTCAGTCCCCAACTGCTCCTGGCGACCACCCCAACGGTTCCCATTGTATCCTCGGAGATGCCCGAGCATGCGCAGGACGGGCGCTCAGAGCAGCAGAGGGGCTGGTGAGCTGGAGAGCCCCGGAGCATATGCACTGGAGGGGGGGGGTCCCTGGTGTGGACGTGGCTGCCTCGGAGGTTTGTGTGGCGGGATTGGCAGTTTCTGGATCCTTCCTCCAGGATTTTCAGCACTGGGTAGCTTGCCTTTCTGTAGTGTGGAGGAACGCTGGGCAGGAGCGGCGCCGAGGTCGGCGGTGGGCAGCGGGCTCGGTGTGGAGATGTCCGCTGCAGATGGCGGGAGCGCAGTGTCGGGGGCGGGGGCCGGGGCTGCTGGCGGGCTGCTCCAAGCGGAGGAGCCCAACTTTGTCCCTTGGAGGAGCAGAGGAGAGCCGCCTGGCAGGCCGGTCCCTCTGCCTTGGTGGGGCCACACCACACCTGGGCCTCCTGCCCACCCAGCGGAGGTGCAGGGAGCGGCATGGAGTCACCTGCCCTCTGCATGAGCTCTTGAGTTCCTGCCACCCGAGACCCTGTCTAGGCCAGGTTGGGATATCTCCCGGTGAACACGGCCCTTCATAAGATGGCCTGAGGTCAGCACTCCTCTGTCTGACTCTGTTCAGGCTATTGGGCTCCTCATTGCATTCTTTAAACAAATAAATATTCCTACTTCCTTGGGACCACTTTTATAGAAAAGCCTAATCCCATTAATAGTTTCTGATAATTGACTGTATATTTGCAAGGCGAACTTTGAAGCCTGTGAATTATTGTAAACTGCATTTAATGAAAGGAGCTTTAAATAATCTTTGGTGCAAATTATGTAGCTTCCTAATAATAACTCACATTCTGTTAACATAGACTGATGACTGATCAATTGATGACTGACATAATGTGTAGGGAATTTTGGTATCAGTGGAAAGATTTTTCTTGGCAGTTGGTGATAGAAGTAAAATCGGATTAGGAGGAGGTTTTTAGAAGTAGTATGTAGTGTGTGTTTTGTCTCCATATTCATTTACAATTGTAAGAATTTAGATTTGGAAAGCTCATAGAACAGGAATTTTCAAATTTTGATTTGACTGATAGGGTGAAAAGTCAAAAGGCCAAATACGGTAGGATTTCATTTATATGATATTCTAGAAAAGATAAACCATAGGGAAAGAAAACAAGTCGTTAGTTGCCATTGATTTTAATATTTAGTTAATCATTTAGTTTAATCATTAGTTTTAATATTTCTGATTAAAAAATTCATTTTAATGATAGCATCCTAATTATGCTTTCGGATGATACCAGAATTTAACCTATTAAATTCTCCAGTAGGAACAAATGATATGTTGGTTATTAGTGTCTTTGAAGTGTAAGTATTGTTGGTAATGAATATAAATGAGATTTTTCGGATTGTGAACTACTGATTTTTTTACTAGATCCTGTTGGACGTGGCATATTACAAGCTTCAAAAGGCTCTTTAAATTATTGTAGCAGGCTGAAGCTATTAAATTGTAATGTAAGATCTTTATAGATGAAACAGGCAAAAATACAAAAAGCCATTCATCATTTTATCTTTGTTAAAAAAATGAAGTAAATCTTACCATATACATGAATGACTTTTGGCTAGATAGACCTGAACTTGACAAGATGGACTCATTAGTATGGTGAATTTGTTTTGGAATGTTAAAATGGGAGAGGACATTTGTGTTACCTGAGGGTGACCCAAGTCAATATGGTAGGTTTCACTGTTTATATGCTCTTTCTGAGTTACCATCTTGATTAAACAGCTAGTCATAGATGTACTAATAAATTTGGACCATTTTATGTATCAATATTTTAAGATGTCCTATTTCCCTGATAGTTTCTGATTTCAGGGTGTCTGGGAAAAACAGTTTCTCAACATAGGTAAATTGGAATATAATTTTTGATTGTTGACATTGAATCATAGAATTGTGGAGTTGGAAATAATTTTAGTGGTTGTAGAGCCTAATCTCTTCATTTTCCAGGAAATGGAAAGTGAGGTTTCTCAAGTTAAGTCATCCATAGTCTGACTGCTACTTAGTGGCAGAGTTGGAACTAAATTCTCAGATGCTTGTCTCCAGATTCCTAATACAGTGCTCTCTGTGCTACGTACTATTAAGTAGACAAACAAATGAGTTACCTTCCCAGATCATATATGTAGCCAGCAGGGTTGATTCTTTCCCATATGCATTTTTTTCCTTTCTTTTTTAAATAACTACTAACCACACTTAATTCATTCCCCTACCATGTTTAATGACTATACTTTGTGTGTGTGTGTGTCTCCTCGAGCACACGTGGACTCCTTAGAAGGGACACCTGACTGTGATTGTATTGCTAGGCCAGAGGCTGATGTGTATCTGCAACTTGACCAGCTGCAGCCAAATTACCCTCTGAAGTTTTAACAATTTCCATTCCCGCCAACAGTGTCTGAGTCATCCTTGCCATGGGAATTGTCAGATCCGCATTGTCAGATTTTTAAATTTTTGCCAATCTGATGAGTGAGAAATGATGTATTTGTTTTCCTCTTTGTACGTTAGTTTTGACAAATGCATAGAGCTGTGCAACTACCAAAATCAAGATACAGAACTGTTCCAGCACCCAGAACTGCCTTCAGCTGCTCTTTTGTAGTCAACTCTTCCCCCACCCTTAACCCCTGATGGCTAATGATCTGTTGTCTTCCCCTATGGTTTGTCTTCTCTAGAATATCATATAAATGGAATCCTACAGTATTCACCGTTTTGAATCTTGTTTCTTTCATTTAGCGCAATATGTACATTTGAGTGTTCATCCATGTTGTTGACTGTATCAGCAGTTCCTTCTGTTTTATTGTTGAATGTAGTATCTATTGTATGAATGTACCACAGTTTATCCACCCACCAGTTGAAGGACATTTGAGTTCTTTTCGGTTTTGTCTTTTTTGACTATGAATAAAACTACTATAAATCTTTGCAAACAAGTTTTTGTGTGAACATTAGTCTTCTTCTCTTGGGTAAGCACCTAGAAGTGAAATTGCTGGGTCATATGGTATGTGTATGTTTAACTTTTTTAAAAACTGTTTGTGGTAGTAAAGTCATGTCCCACAAAGATGTCCTAATCCCTGAACCTGGGAATACTTTAGTTTACTTGGCAAAGATGAATTAAATTTGCAGATGGAATTAAGGTTGCTGATCAACTGCCTTTAAAATAGAGAGATTACCATGGATTATCCAAGTGGGCCTAGTGCATCACAAAGGCCCTTAAAAGGGAAAGAGAAGCAGTAGAGTAGAAAAAATTGCAACAAGGTAAGCAGGGCCAGAGAGATGCCGAGTTCTTGGTTTTGAGGGTGGCGGAGGGTCGCCATAGGCTAAGGAGTGTGGTGTTCTCTAGAAGCTTGAAAGGGCTAGGAAATGGATTAAACTTTATAGTCCCCCCAAAAGAACCTAGTTCTGCCAACACCTTGATTTTAGCTCAAGGAGACCCATGTCAGACTGCTAACCTACAGAACTGTAAAACTATAAATCTGTGTTGTTTTAAGCCATGAAATTTGTGCTAATTTTTTACAGTAGCATAACAAACTCCACTTTTTAAAACTGTTTTTCCAGGGACTGGCCCCGTGGCTTAGTGGTTAAGTGCGTCTGCTCCGCTATTGGTGACCGGGGTTTGCATCGTGGGTGCACACCGATGCACCGCTTCTCCAGCCATGCTGAGGCCACGTCCCACATACAGCAACTAGAAGAATGTGCAACTATGTCATACAACTATGTACTGGGGCTTTGGAGAGAAAAAAAAAAAGGAGGAGGATTGGCAATAGATGTTGGCTCAGAGCTGGTCTTCCTCAACAAAAAAAGGAGGATTGGCATGGATGTTAGCTCAGGGCTGATCTTCCTCACAAAAAAGTAAATAAACAAATAAAACTGTTTTCCAAAGAGGCTGAACCACTTTGTGTTCCCACCAGCAGTGTAAGAGTGTTCCAGTCACTTTCCATCCTCATTAACACTTGGTATGCTCAACCTCTTTAATTCTAGTCATTCTAATAGGTACATAGCAGGATCTCAATGTGGTTTTTATGTGCATCTTTCTCACGATTAATGACGTTGAGCATCTTTTCATGTGCTTATTTGTCATCTGTGTATCTTCTTTGGTGAAGTGTCCAAACCTGTGTCCATTTTAAACTAGGATTTTCTTATTACCGAGTTTTGAGCATTCCTTATAGTCCTGTCAGATATGTGATTTGCAAAGGTCTTCTCCCAGTCTGTGGCTTGCCTTCTCCATCCTCTCACCAGTGTCTTTGGAAGGTCTGTGTAACATAACTCAAGAGGTTCCACATGACTTTGTTTTTCTTCATTGAGAAACAGAATGAGGTTGGAGCACCTGAGTCCAATCAGACCTTGATCAGAGTTGGGGCTGGGTCTGCCTTTTAGTAAACCCAGCCCTTCCACTTTCCCCGTTCCTGTTAGCTGTGCTCCCCTCCCCCACACAGGCGTCTGGTTCTAAGTCTGGTAGATTTCTCTCTCCTTAAGTTTGGGAGCCCATAGACAATTCAGCTACACCCTTCAGACATCTCAGCACAGCTCTCCAGCCTCCTACTTGATATCGCTTCACAATATGGGAAATTCCCTGCAGATCAGACTAGTGGTATGTTGGAATTAGGCCACTTCCACCACTTCTGGAGGTTTCATTTTGCTTTGTAGAAGCTTTTGGCCTACTTCCCCAGATTCCTGTGTGGCACCAAAACTTAGCACAAGTGCTGCGAGAAAGAGCAGTAGTGTGTCTGAAAGCCCTCAGGTTTCATCTGCCACACCAGTCCTGCAGAATCACTACAAGTTTGGCTAGTTTCTCTTTTCCCTAGCCGAGGATCTGGTTTGCTCAGCCACCCAGAATCAGAAAACGCCTGCAGGGCTCATATAAAAAACTTTTTCGTCTTTCTGGAATTTTAGTTGGTTGATTCTGAAGTTCTCTGATGCTCTAAAAATATATTTATAATTTATCTGGCTTTGTCCAGTTTTGCAGCGAGTGCTTTCCTGTCCTGGTCTACTCTAAAACAGAAGTTCCCTTGTCATTAGTTTTTAACTCCATCAGTTATATATTGTCAATATTATGATTGTTTGGAAAATCATGCTTTCAATGATTTATTCCGATGTTTACCCTTTATTATCTTTACAATCCATTTTTACCTCTTACCATTTCTTCTTCTATCAGTTTGTTTCTTCTTCCTTTTTTCTTTTGTGAGGAAGATCAGCCCTGAGCTAACATCCATGATAATCCTCCTCTTTTTGTTGAGGAAGACCAGCTCTGAGCTAACATCTATTGCCAATCCTCCTCCCTTTTTTTTTACCCCCAAAGCCCCAGTAGATAGTTGTATGTCTTAGTTGCACAGCCTTCTAGTTGTTGTATGTGGGACACAGCCTCAGCATGGCCAGAGATGGGGTGCATCGGTGCGCATCCAGGATCTCAACCCGGGCCACCAGTAGCGGAGCGCACACACTTAATTTCTTACCCACGAGGCTGGCCCAGTTTCTTTCTTCTTCAAGTACATTCTTTTTTACTTTTTAAGTCTTTTCCTTGAGGAAGATTAGCCCTGGGCTAACATCTATGCCAATCTTCCTCTATTTTGTACATGGATCATCACCATAGCATGGTTGATGAGTGGCGTAGATCCACACCTGGGATCCAAACTCATGAACCCAGGCCTTGGAAGCGGACTGTATTGAACTTAAACCACTACGTCAGGTGGCTGACCCCCTTAAAGTACATTCTTTAGAAATTCCTTAATGAGCATTTGTTCGTGGTAATACCCTTAGTAAATGTTTGCATAAAAATATCTTTAAGTCACCCTAGTTATTGAGATATGGTTTGATTGGGTATACACTGAAAGTTATTTTCTCTCTGTACCTTGAAGATTTAATCCAATTCTCTCTTGCCTTCCATTGTTAAGTAATGTATCATAGGTCTAAATGTAAGTCTCTGTAAGTGTTCTGATCCTCTGAGGGGCTTTGAATATCTTCTTTTGTATTTAGTGTGCTTTGGTTTCCCTGAATGGATCTGGCTCTAGAATTTTGTTTTTTTTAATTTTGCTTGAGATGTATTCAGCTGCCTGAATCTAGAGTAGAAGTCTTTTATCAATTCTGGAAATTTCTGTTACTATATCTGAATTTTACTTTAAATCATATATATATATTTATATTATTTAATTCAAATATATATACATATACACATTCAATATATAGTCATTAAATATATATTTATATTATTTAATTCAATATATGATATTATTCAATATAGTGATTTTTATTATTGAAAAAATATACGAGCATTATTTATATATATAGTTTCCTGTACTTGGCCAAACTCAAGCCAGTCTCCTTTGAGCCTATAATAACTTGGCCTATAATAACTACAGCCTCTCAGCACAAATGGTTTCACATTCCCACACATATTATAAGACTTAAACACTTACACAGTTTCTAATAGCTCAAATCAACATCCTTAGGATGACCCCTGCCCCCTTAAAGTGCCTGCCTGAGAAAGCTCAAGGCAGCCAACAGAATTGACTATTTGTTCTGACCAACACTCGATCATTGGCCCCTGACATCCCTTTCTTAGAGCATTTACCCAAAAGTGTTTACAACTGTGAATCTTTCCTCTGTCCTTTAGAGTTGTAGGTGTGTCTGCTATAACTCAGGAGTGCATTTCTCAAGGTCCCGAGAGCCATTCCTTGAGATGAGGACAGGGTGTCTGTCTCCCAGATGCTGTGAGAGGAGAGAAGAGAAACTTTGATTATTTCCAACTAGCAGACACAACTGGCCAGATCACACTGCACTGACCAACATTCTGTAACTTTTCCCTCCCTGACTCTACTGAGCCCTGCTCACCCCTCTGCCTGCTCCCTCATTATCCCTTTCAAATGCCCAGTCACCTATGTACAAATCAAATTGAGTTCAGTTCATCCTGTTCCTTTTTCCCTATTGCAGTGGTATATGCCTGATTAAAATCTGTCCTGACCACTTTATCTAGAGTCTGGCTTTCTGTATACTCCACATTTAACACACATACAGATAATCTCATGCATATGCATAGATGCACATATACAAATGTAACCATGGGCCCTTCAGGACCAGTTCAACTGACCCCATCTTATGAACAGAGTAGTTAGTTTTCTTTCAGGAACTGAGACCCCTCTTCCAGTTCAGACAAGTGGGACCACCAACTCATCAACTGGGAGTTCACAAATGCTTTATATGTGACCTTTATGACATCAAGGAGCTAAAATCTCCATTCTCCGATCATGGTAGCACTACCAATTTGTGAACACACATCTGATGAAGAGCTGCAAAGCTTGACTTTGATTACTCAGGTCATCAATTACCTCACTTCTCCTTACTTCCAATCATCTACCTCCACATGTCAGAACACCCTGCCCTTCATCACATAAATTGTGCCCCAAGACCTGGATCAGGGAGAGAGCTCTGAGACAGACACATGCCCCCGGCCTCCTTGCAGATCACTCTCACAAAATAAAGTTAGACTTCATTTCCCAAAAGCTGATGCCAGAATAATTGGCTTTTTTAATGTGCATTGGACAAGAGAACCCCAATATTGTGCAGTAACATCAATACATGTATATACACTTACTGGTTGTTTTATTTTTTTTATTCTCTTTGCTTAAGAGGAGTCACCCTGAGCTAACATCTGTTGCCAATCTTCTTTTTGCTGAGGAAGATTCACCCTAGGCCAACACCTGTGTCAACCTTCCTATATTTTGTATTTGGGTTGCCACCACAGCGTGGCCACTTGTGAGTGGTGTAGGTCCGTGCCCAGGAACTGCACCTGGGCCACTGAAGTGGAGTTTTCTTAACTTAACCAATAGGTCATGGGACCAGCCCATGTCTAATTGCTTTGAAGATGTTACTAGATATGCAATTGAAGTTTCACTATGATCTCTGGATTTCCTTGCTGTTCCTTTAGTCCCTCACTTCAGTGTATGTGTTTCTGGCTACATCTTTCATGTTAGAGGAATTCCTCAAATATCAAGTGGTCCTTGGCTACCTGTTCATATTTCTGTGATGGGAAGGAAACAGCTGAGTAAGATCTCTGTGAGCCTGATGGGGTCTGTGAATGTCTGGACTCAATGTTTCTTCAGGGGTGTTGAGAGTTGAACTAGTAACAGGCAAACAATTTTGGTGCCCACACTGATCTCTAACAACATACTTATTCTACTCATTCCCACAATGACAGACATCCTCTGAACACGTGGAAATGCTGACAACACACTCCCACACACACATACACACTATTTGCAAATGACCAGCAGCATTCAGACTGTAAACTACACATGATAATGCACACTGATACTTAGAACATACACGCAAACATGCACGCATACAGACCACTCACTGTCTCAGAGACCACAGTGACTTGAACTCTCTAAACACACACCCGTCAACAAAACACACCTTCACATAGAAGCCATAATAGCCATGCACCCTGTGACCATACAGAATTGCTGAACACATAGACATCCACACAACAAGGTATGTGGCCATGCACATCTAGGCTTGATCAGGAGTTTTTTCACACCTCAGCATCAACATGGACACCCCGGGGCGAGAGGGAGAGGCAGAGGGCACAGGGAGAACATGTGGGGAGCAGTCAGGAGACACTTACATAAAGCAAATATGGTACCCGAAAAGCTGGTTGCTAAATGACATATGACTCAAGGGTATGAGGAGGCAAGAGGATCTGAAATGGTACAAAGGAAGTGACTGATACAAACCCATCACAAGATATTTAAAAGTAAGGAACAGTGATATTTTAAAAAGCACTGAAGAGAGTGCATCAAAGCTTTGACATAATTCCAAACAATGAATGACATGGAATTCTGGCCAAAGAACAGCCATTATTGCTGTTAAAATTCCTATTTAAATGTTTCTTATAAAATTATAGAAATACTCCTTGAAAAATGACAAATAGTCATTGGTTTAAAATATTTAAAACATTTCAGGATAAAGTTACTTCAGCTTCCACTTTTATTGAGTAGCTTTTTTTGGCCAGCTAGAATAGCTGGACAAAGCACACAGAACTGCTGTTTGAAGGGTTGTAGAACATCCTGTGGAAACAGGACTTGAGGGTCTACAATATCTGAGACGAGGGAAGCACAAGATTGTGAGCACCATCTCCACGTGGCTTCTCCCTTAAGGCATTTGCTATTTCAAGAGTGAGAGAAGAGAGTCTGAGCAGAATGAGGAGGAAAAATGAACTGAAATTTGGTTCCAGCCAAGTCCAGTAACTTCTGCTTCTAGTCATGTGTGGTAAAGGCAGAGTAACAAATAACATTGATTTAATAAATACTGTCTGCTTGAAAACACCAAAGGGATGTGGAAGCAAACAGGACTTGATGAAAGAAAATTTCAAAAGGAGAAGAACCTTTTTAGGTGAGATTGCCACACATGCCCTCACCCGGGGTAATTTGCTTAATCTGGACTCTGATAATCAAACCTGTCTTACCAGAAGACAATTGTAAGTACAGTCTGTCATAATTGATCTATGTTAGCTTTTAAATATCACAAGTTTTGTTTGGCTGTTAATTTTTACTCCCTCCACTAGAAGACTTTATGAAGGGAAAGACATGGTATCATTTGCCACATGATCTCCAGAACATTCTTCAGTTTGGGCTGTATGACTTCTATAAATATTTGTTAATTGTTGGTTTCATGAATGCTATGGACTGAATGTCTATGTAATCCAATTTCATACGGTAAAATCCTAATCCCCGACCTGAGGGTATTTGGAATTGGGGCCTTTGGGTGTTAATTAGCTTAGATGAGGCCATGAGTGTGAAGCCCCCATGATGGAATTAGTGCCCTTACAAGGAGATGGAGTGCCAGAGCTCTCTCTGCCAGATAAGGGTAGAGCAAGAAGCTGTCCTTCTGCAAAACAGGAAGAGAGCTCTCACGAAAAGCAAATCAGCTTGAACCTAGATCTTGAACAATCCGGTCTTCAGAACTGTGAGGAATGCACTTTTGTTGTTAAGAGTGCCCAGTCTAGGGATGGCCAGGTGGTGCAGTGGCTAAATGCGGGTGCTCCGTTTCAGTGGCCCCAGGGTTCACAGGTTCAGATCCCAGGCATGCACCGATGCACCGCTTCTCAAACCATGCTGTGGCATCGTCCCATATAAAAAGTAGAGGAAGGTGGGCACAGATGTTAACCCAGGGGCAATCTTCCTCAGCAAAAAAGAGGAAGATCGGCAACAGATGTTAGCTCAGGGCTGATCTTCCTCTCTCACACACACACACACACACACACACACACCTCAAAAATGCCCAGTCTAGGGCCCTGCCCCATGGCCTAGTTTTTAAGTTCAATGAGCTCCTCTTCAGTAGCATGAGTTCAGTTCCTGGACAAAGACCTATACCACTCATCAGCAGCCATGCTGTGGGGGTGACCCATATACAAAATAGAGGAAGACTGGCACAGATGTTAGCTCATGGTGAATCTTCCTCAGCAAAAATATAAATAAATAAAGTACCCCGTCTATGATATTTTTGTTACAGCATCCCATACTGACTAGGACACTGAGTGTGTGAATAAGTTCATTTAGATTGACGATCCTTCTTCTACATGACATGTTACTGCCAATGATTCCTAAATTGGTGTGAGTCAAATTTCCCTTAAGGATCATAAAGATGTTAAGGCCCTTCTCCCTAGTTATGCACATACTGATACACATGAAAACATGTTGCGTCAAGTGCTTTATTGACACCTTAGTCTCACACCTGATCTCATTGGCCTTCAGTGAACCTCAGTGTTGCAGTCAGTGTATTCCCCAAAGGGCAATAAAGGAATGTCCCTAGACTGAAAAGGGTCGGTATTCATCGTGTTGCTCCTGTCCTCTGCCCAGCCAGCTCTAGAACACGGTCAATTTACAAGATAGGCTTTTCTCCAGGCAGCTCTATCTTTCTCCCAACATGTTCTCATTTAGGATGATCTCACCAGGAGGAATGAGTGGAAATTTGGAGAGAAGAGCTACAGAAGGCATCTGCCAGTGGAAGTTCTTTGTGGTTACATGACCTAGAATATGGACACCTGGCTGCTCTAAGTTGTCCTGAAAATGGAAACCTTCCCATGTCTGCAATATCCTTCCATGTCCACTTTCCCCTCCATCTCTCTGTTCTTGATGACCAAATTGCCTTGGCAATGACAATAAAAGAATGAAAGTAGGGAATGGCCCATTTCTAGTCTCAGAATTCTGTGAAATTTTACTGCCTATCCCCAGTCTTCCAGGACTGACACTCTTTTTATTCTTTTAAGATTAGATTACATTTTAATCTCCTTTAATCAGAGTTTTCTCTCATCCTTGTTATGTATATACATGTTCTGATACATAATATTGAAAACATTATTTTTGGCCCTAGAATCTCCAGATTCACTCATAGTTATTTTCTGATGGATGCATGCCTTTGTAATTATGTTTATAACTCCAGTAACTATAGAAATTGACTAAATGATGAGTAGTAATGTACGAATACAGGAAAATAGCCCATTTTTTTCAACATAAACTTTCATGTTATCATCAAAACAAATACATGAATACTTAATTGTTCAGCAAAAACTTTTACTATGTACATGTAAGCAATTATAAATGTATTGGAGTTGGTTTACCTTGTCGATTATTCCTTGTTTCTGAATTGTGCATTCAGCATTTCCATGAACACTTTAGAATTCTGCATCTTTATCCTACCATTTTATTTTTTTGTTATAATTTTTATTAATTTATGTTTCCCCCAAAGCCCCAGTAGATGGTTGTATGTCATAGCTGCATATCCTTCTAGTTGCTGTATGTGGGAAGCTGCCTCAGCATGGCCAGAGAAGTAGTGTGTGGGTGCGAGCCTGGGATCCAAACCCGGGCCGCCAGCAATGGAGCGCGCACAATTAACCGCTCAGCTACGAGGCCGGCCCTATCCTACCATTTTAAATACTAGGTCATCGACAAAAGTCCACATTACTCGTTCAGTTGTGTGTTAGTGGATCTTTTGTAGGGTGTCTTCCTAGGTATGTTTTCACATGGTCATCGACAAAAGTCCACATTACTTGTTCAGTTGTGTGCTAATGGGTTCTCCGTAGGGTGTCTTGCCGAGTACATTTTCCAACGTGAACGCCACCTGATGGCCTTGTGACACTGATATAAATGCTGGTGTCTCCACAGATCATGGGGCCAAAGATGTGTGGTCTGTTATGAGAGGTTTGGGGATTCGATCGGAGATATGAAAGATACTTTCCACTCCAAACAAATGGACTGAAGGTATATTTTATTACATAGAGGATAGTAAAGGCGAGAGTCTGCAAACAGATCCGAATAGGTCAAATATTAAGAGGGAAAAAACATCAGCCCAACTGGAAAGGGAAAACATCCACATCGGCTGAAGAGAAATGACACAAATCAACTGGAAAGAGAAACACCAGGTTGACTGAAAAGAGAACACATCAAATCAATTACTTCATATCAAATCAATTACTTCACATCAAATCAATTACTCACAACATCCACGCCCCACTGCTGGGAAAGCCCTGTCAATCGACGTGGCTGGGCAAGGATCACACGTCCTGGACAAGGTGTCCTTTCCACAGGTGGAACTCTCACCAGGTCTCAATTTCCAGCAGTTTATATAAGCAGTTACAGAGTTTACAGAGCACGCATCTAGTGTCCCCATGCACAAAATGGTTATCTGTGGCGTACGTGCACTGAGCCCCTTAGCTAACGTCCCAGCCCAGTAGTTGTGTACGTGCATTGTTCTCTTTGGTCTTAGCCCGGCACAGATAGCCAGTCCATCCCACGCTACGATGCTCCAAGAGCCTTGAAATGTTACAACTTTCAACTCTCTCCATGGGAGAAAGGCCAGTTCTCAGGAAAAGGCCAGTTCCCACCACACAGAAAGCAGCTTTGTATTTCTTTGTGTGCTGGTGGCTATATGTCGATGGAGCGGCCAAACATGGCTGTACTCACGTCAAGACAGGTCCTTTACAGAGTCATATATAACCTAATAATTTTCATTCAATTAATGTAAGGAATGCTATGGAAAGTAGATTGATGACAATTAATAAAAGATGATTGATTATGAACATGCTGTTAGGGAGAAAAATTGAACCTCTGGGTATAATGGTTTACTTCTTATGCAATTAATCAGCCACCCTAACAAACCCCGTTTATAAGCAGGTCTATATACATATATGTATTAGATTAAGATTATATCATCTATTAGTTTGAATGTGCTTTTGTAAAGTACGTCTTGTTTCTCTTGCCCTTTTGTACTGGGAGAAATATGGAATAGATAGAAACTGACTAGATTACTTTGGTCTGAACTCAGATCATGTAGGGCTTGAATCATTCAACAAATGAGCAATTAATGGCAGCTACACCACTGGGATCTCCTGATCCAACATCACAGACATACACCCTATTGTAGATACAGAGTGTAGAATAAGATTGTGCTGTAATCTTGAGGGGAACGTGTTCTGTTGATCAATATTTTGGATCAATAAGTGATAAAATATTTTGACTAGCTGGTCTAGATTTTAATCACTCAGAGGTTATTTTCTTCTCTGAGGTCACCCCAACCAAAATTGTTAGTCCATTTAAATTTTGTTATCCCTCGATTTGGCTTACCTTTGTTTTTTTTTTAATTCATTGAAGCTCCATAGGGTCTTCTCGTCTTATTTTGTCATTCCTGCCTCTTCAGACAAAGGTCAATTTCACTGTTTAAATGTAAGAGAGAGTAAAACCCTCGAGTGGCCGTTCATACAAGTTCTCATTTAGACAACAAATGATGATGTTGCCTTTGCAAGGTCTGGTCACCACCGAGTGATTAAAATCTAGACCAGCTAGTCAAAATATTTTATCACTTATTGATCCAAAATATTGATCAACAGAACAAGTTACCGTGAGGATAACAGCACAATCTTATTCTAGAGACCATATCCACAATAGGGTGTATAACCGATGTTGGATCAGGAAATCCCAGTGGTGTAGCCGCCGTTAATGGCTCATTTGTTCAACGATTCAAGCCCTATGTGCTCTGAGTTAGGACCAGAGTGAGCCAGTCGTTTTCTATCTATTCCGTATTTCTCCCAGTATGAAAGGGCAAGAGAAACAAGGCATACTTCACAAAAGCTCATTCAAACTAATGAATGGTATAATTTTAATCTAATATATATATGTATATAGCCCTGCCTATGAACGGGATTTGTTAGGGTGGTTGATTAATTGCATAACCATAAACCTTTATAGCCAGAGGTTCAATTTTTCTCCCTAACAGCATGTTCATAATCAATCTTCTTTTATTAATTGTCCCCAATCTACTTTCCATAGCATTGTTTACACTGATTGAATGAAAAGTATTAGGTTATATATGACTCCGTAAAGAACCACACACCACTGGCGCCATGATATGTGGAGACACCAGTATTTACATCAGTGTCACAAGGCCATCAGCTGGAGTTCACATTGGAAAATGTACCCGGAAAGACACCCTACAAAGGACCCACTAGCACACAACTGGATAAGTTATGTGGAGTTTTGTCAATGACCTAGTATTTAAAAAGGTAGGATAAAGATGCAGGATTCTAAAATGTTCATAGAAATGCTGAAGGGACAATTCAGAAACAAGGAATAATCGACAAGGTAAACCAACTCCAATAGATTTATAATTGCTTACATATACACAGTAAGAGTTTTTGCTGAATAATTAAGTATTCGTGTATTTGTCTTGATGAAAACATGAAACTTTATGATGAATAAAAATGGGCCATTTTCCTGTATTAGTACATTACTACTCATCATTTAGTCAGTTTCTATAGTTAATGGAGTTATAAACATAATTAAAAAGGCATGCATCCATCAGAAAATAACTATGAGTGAATCTGGAGATTGTAGGGCCAAAAATAATGTTTTCAATATTATGTATCAGAACATGTATATACATAACAAGGATGAGAGAAAACTCTGATTCAAGGAGATTAAAATGTGATCTAATCTTAAAACAGTGAAAAGGGTGTTAGTCCTGGGAGACTGGGGATAGGCAGTAAAATTTCACAGAATTCTGAGACTGGAAATGGACCATTCTCTATTTGCATTTTTATATTGTAGTTGCCAAGGGAGTTTTACCACCAAGAACAGAGAGATGGTGGGGAAAGAGGACATAAAGGGATATTGCAGACATGGGAAGGGTTCCATTTTCAGGACACCTTAGACCAGCCAAGTGTCCATATTCTAGATCATGTAACCACAAAGAATTTCTCCTGGCAGATGCCTTCTGTAGCTCTTCCCTTCCAATTTCCACTCATTGCTCTTGGTGAGATCATCCTAAATGAGAACAGGCTGGGAGAAAGACAGAACTGCCTGGAGGAAAGCCCATCTTATAAATTGATCCTGCACTGGAGCTGGCTGGGCAGAGGACAGGAGCTGCACGGTGGATACAAGCCCCTCTTCCGTCCAGGGACTTTCCTCTATTTCCCAAAGCACTGGCTGTAACACTAAGGTTCGTTGAAGGCTAATGGGATGAGGTGTGAGACTAAGGCATCGATAAAGCACTTGATGCAACCTTTTCATGCATATCAATATGTGCATAACTACGGAGAAGTGTCCTAACGTCTTTATGATCCTTAAGGGAAATTTGACTCACACCAAATTAGGAATCATTGGCAATAATGTGTCATGTGGAAGAAGGATCATCAATCTAGATGAACTTATTCACACACTCAGTGTCCTAGTCAGTATGGGATGCTGTAACAAAAATGCCATAGACTGGGTTCTTTATTTATATTTTTGTTGAGGAAAAGTCACCATGAGCTAACATCCATGCCAGTCTTTCTCTATTCTGTATGTTGGTCACCCCCACAACATGGCTGATGATGAGTGGTGTAGGTCTGTGTCCAGGAACCAAACCCAGGCTACCGGAGAGGAGCTCACTGAACTTAACTACTAGGTGGTGAGGCAGGCCCCTAGACTGGGCACTTTTGTTTTTGTGTGTGTGTGTGTGTGTGTGTGTGTGAAGAAGATCAGCCCTGAGCTAAGATCTGATGCCAATCCTCCTCATTTTTGCTGAGGAAGATTGGCCCTGGGTTAACATCTGTGCCCATCTTCCTCTACTTATTATATGGGACGCTGCCACAGCATGGCTTGACAAGCGGTGCATCAGTGTGCACCCGGAATCCGACCCTGTAAACCCTCAAGCCGCTGAAATGGAGCACACACACTTAGCCGCGCCACTGGGCTGTCCTTAGACTGGACACTTTTAACAACAGAAATGTATTCCTTACAGTTCTGAAGACTGGGATGTTCAAGATCTAGGTTCCAGCTGATTTGTTTTTAGTGAGAGCTGTCTTCCTGTTTTGCAGAAGGACAGCTTCTTGCTCTACCCTCATCTGGCAGAGAGAGTTCTGGCCCCCCATCTCCTTATAAGGGCACTAATCTCATCATGGGGGCTTCATACTCATGGCCTCGCCTAACCTAATTAACTCCAAAAGGCCCCACTTTCAAATACCATCGCGTCATGGATTAGGATTTTAACGTATGAAATTGGGTTACATAGACATTCAGTCCATAGCATTCATGAAACCAACAATTAACAAATATTTACAGTAGTCATACAGCCCCAACTGAAGAATGTTCTGGAGATCATGTGGCAAATGATACAATGTCCTTCCCTTCACAGAGTCTTCCAGTGGTGGCAATAAAATTTAACAGAGAAACAAAGCTTGTGATATTAAAAAGCTAACATAGGTCAATTATGACAGATTATACTTACTATTGTCTTCTGCTAACACAAGTCTGATTACCACAGTCCAGTTTACGGAAATTCCCCCGGGTGAGCAGATGTCTGGCAATCTCACCTAAAAAGGCTCTTCCCTTTTTGAAATTTTCTTTCATCTAGTCCTGTTTCTTCCACATCCCTTTGGTGTTTTCAAACACACTGTATTTATTAAATCAATGTTTAATTGTTGCTCTGCCTTTACCACATCTGACTGGAAGCAGAAGTTACTGGACTTTGCTGGCATCAAATTTCATTTCATTTTTCCTCCTCTTTCTTCTCAGACTCTCTTCTCTCACTGTTGAAATAACAAACGGCTTAAGGGAGAAGATGCATGGAGCTGGTGCTCACAATCTTGTGCTTCCCTCATCTCAGAGATTATAGACCCCCAAGTCCTGTCTGCACAGGATGTTCTCTGACCCTTCAAGCAGCTGTTCTGTGTGCTTTATCAAGCTTTTATAGCTGCCCAAGGAAAGTTGCTCAATAAATGTGGAACCTGCAGTAATTTTATCCTGAAATGTTTTAAATGTTTTAAACCAATGAATAGTTGTCGTTTTTCAAGGAGTATAATTTTATAAGAAACATTGAAATGGGAATTTTAACATAAATAATGACTGTTCTTTGGCCAGAATTCCATGTCACTAATTGTCTGGAATTATATCTAAGCTTTGATGAACTCTCCTCAGTGCCTTTTAAAATATCACTGTCCCTTACATTTCAATATCTTGTGATGGGTTTGTATCAGTCACCTCCTTTGTACCATTTCAGACCCTCTTGGCTCCTCATACCCTTGAGTCATATGTCATTTAGGAACCAGCTTTGCAGGTATCATATTTGCTTTATGCAAGTGCCTCCTGTCTGCTCCCCACATGTTCTCCCTGTTCCCTCTGCCTCTCCCTCTCGCCCCGGGGTGTCCATGTTGATGCTGAGGTGTGAAAAATCCCCTGATCAAGCCCACACGTGCACGGTCACGTTCCTGGTTGTGTGGATGTGTGTGTTCAGCAATTCTGTATGGTCACAGGGTGCATGGCTATTATAGCATCTATGTGAAGGTGTGTTTTGTTGATGTCTGTGTGTGTTTAGAGAGTTCAAGTCACTGTGGGCTCTGAGACAGTGAGTGGTCTGTATGAGTGTGAGTTTGTGTGTATGTTCTGATTATCAGTGTGCATTATCAGGTACAGTTTACAGTCTGAATGCTGCTGGTCATTTGCAAATAGTGTGCATGTTTGTGTGTGTCTGTGTGTGTGTGTTGTCAGCATTTCCAAGTGTTCAGAGGATGTCTGTCATTGTGTGAATGTGTGGAATAAGTATGTTAACTTATTTAACACAAAAAGACTGAGAGCATGGGTACCAACATTGTTTGCTTGTTTATGTCAACACTCTACACCCCTGAAGAAACACTGAGTCCAGACAGACACAGGCCCCATCAGGCCCACAGAGATCATACTCAGCTGTTTCCTTCTCATCACAGAAATACGAATGGGTAGCCAAGGACCACTAGATATTTGAGGAATTCCTCTAGAATGAAAGATGGAGCAAGAAACACATACACTGAAGTGAGGGACTAAAGGAGCAGCAAGGAAATCCAGAGATCATAGTGAAACATCAATTACATCTCTAATAACATCTTTAAAACAATTAGAGATGGGCCAGACCCATGGCCTGGTGGTTAAATTCAGAGAACTCCACTTCAGCGGCCCAGGTTCAGTTCCTGGCATGGACCTACACCACTCATCAGTTGGCCATTCTGTGGTGGCAACCCACATACAAAATAGAGGAAGGTTGGCACAGAGGTTAGCTCAGCGTGAATCTTCCTCAGCAAAAAGAAGAAGATTGGCAACAGATATTAGCTCAGGGTGAATCCTCCTCAGCAAAGAAAAAGAAAATGAAGATAAAACATCCATTAAGTATATATATATGTATTGATGTTACCGCACAATATTGAGGTTCTCTTGCCCAATCTACATTAAAAAACGCAATTATTCTGACATTAGCTTTTGGGGATAGAATTGTAGCTTTATTTTGTGAGATTGATCTGTAAGGAGATGGGGACACGTGTTTGTCTCAGATCTGTCTCCCTGAGCCAGGGCTTGGGTTACAATTTATGGGATGAAGGGCAGGGTGGTCTGATGTGTGGAGGTAGATGATTGGAAGTAAGGAGAAGTGAAGTAATTGATGATCTGTGCAAGCAAAGTCAAGCTTCATGACTCTTCATCAGATGTGTGTTCACAAATTGGTAGTGTTACCATGATCTGAGGATGGAGCTTTTAGCTCGATGTCAAAAAGGTCACTTATCAAGCATGTGCACAGGCCCGGTTGATGGGCTGGTGGTCTCAACTGGCCTGAACTGGACGAGGGGTGTCAGTTCCTGAAAGAAAATGCGGAACTACTCTGTTGATAAGATGGGGTCAGCTGAACTGGTCCTGGAGGGCACATGGTTGTGTTGGTATATGCATATATATGCATATGCATGAGATTATCAGAATATGTGTTAAATGTAGAGTATACACAAAGCCAGAATCTATTTAAAATGATCAGAACAGATTTTAATCAGTAATATACCACTGCAGTAGGGAAGAGGGAACAGTGCTGAACTCAATTTGATTTGTACATAGGTGACTGGGCATTTGAAAGGGAGAATGAGGGAGCAGGCAGAAGTGTGAGCAGGGGCTCAGTAGAGTCAGGGAGGGAAAGGCTACAGAGTGTTGGTCAGTTCAGTGTGATCTGGCCAGTTGTGTTGGCTAGTTGGAAATGATCAAAATTTAACTTCTCTCCTCTCACAGAGTCTGGGAGACAGACACCCTGTCCTCCTCTCAAGGAATGGCTCTCAGGTCCTTGAGAAATGCAGTTATAGGAGACACATACACAACTCGAAAAGACAGAGGAAAGATTCACAGTTGTAAGCACTTTTGGGTAAATGCTCTAAGAAAGGGGTGTCAGGAGCCAATGATCGAGTGTTGGCCAGAACAAACAGTCAATTCTTTTGGCTGCCTTGAGCTTTCTCAGGCAGGCACTATAAGGGGGCAGGGGTCATCGTAAGGATGTGGATTTGAGCTCTTAGAAACTATGTCAGTGTTTAAGTCTTTATTGTGTGTGTGGGGGGTGAAACCATTTGTGCTGAGAGGCTGTAGTTATTATAGGCCAAGATCAAGGCCTAGTGAAGAAGAGGGCTCAAAGGAGCCTGGCTTGAGTTTGGTCAAGTAAAGGAAACTATATATATGAATAATATATGTATTTTTTTGAATAACATAAATCATTATATTGAATAATATAATACATTGTGTTAAATAATATAAATATATATTTAATGAATATATATTGAATGTGTATAAATAAGAATGTGTATATATATTTGAATTAAAAAATATAAATGTATATATGATTTAAAGGAATATTCACACATAATAACAGAAATTTCCAGAATTAATAAAATTCTTCTACTCTAGCTTCAGGCAGCTGAATACATCTCAAGCAGAATTAAAAAAATAAATCTAGAGTCAGATCCATCCAGGGAAACCAAAGAACACCAAATACGAAAGAAGATATTCAAAGCCCCGCAGAGTGACAGAACACTTATGGAGACTTACATTTAGTCCCATGATACGTTTCTTAACAATGGAAGGCAAGAGAGAGTTGGATTAATTCTTCAGGGTACAGAGAGACGATAACTTTCAGTGTATACCCAATCAAACCATATCTCAAGAACTGGGGTGAATTAAAGATATTTTTATGCAAACATTTACTGAGTATTACCACCAACAAATGCTCATTAAGGAACATCGAAGGAATGTACTTTAAGGGGGCCAGCCACCTGATGTAGTGGTTTAAGTTCACCACGCACCACTTTGGTTGCCTGGGTTCATGGGTTTGGATCTCAGGTGTGGACCTACAGCACTCCTCAGCCATGCCGTGGTGGTGACCCACATGCAAGATAGAGGAAGATAGGAAAAGATGTTAGCCCAGGGCTAATCCTCCTCAAGGAAAAAATTTAAAAAGTGAAAAAGAATGTACTTTAAGAAGAAATTGATAGAAGAAAAAATGTTAAGATGTAAAAATGGATCGTGAGGATAAAAAAGGGTAAACGTCTGAATAAATCATTGAAAACATGACTTTACCAAACAATAATAATATTGACAGGGTATAACTGATGGAGTTAAAAACTAATGACAAGGGAACTTTTGGTTTAGAGGAGACTAGGACAGGAAAACACTATTGCTGCAAAACTGGACAAAACCAGATAAATTATAAATATATTTTTAGAGCATCAGAGAACTTCAGAACCAACCAACTAAAATTCCAGAAAGAAGAAAACTCTTTTATGTGAGCAGGGATTTTTATCTTTCTTTGCCTTGCAGGCATATTCTGATTCTGGGTGCTTGCCGAGGATCTGGCTTGCTTAGTCAGAGCCTCGGCTAGGGAAAAGAGAAATTAGCCAAACTTCTAGTTTGGTGTGGCAGAGGAAACCTGAAGGCTCTCAGACACACAACCGCTCTTCCTCACAGCATCTGTGTTAAGTTTTGGTGCCACACAGGAATCTGGGGAAATAGGCCAAAAGCTTTCACAAAGCAAAGTGAAACCTCCAGAAGTGGTGGAAGTGTCCTAAGTCAAACATACTGCTAGTGTGATCTTTTGGGAATTTGCCATATTGTGAAAAATGTAAGGTAGGAGGCTGGAGAGCTACGCTGAAATGTCTGACGGGCGTAGCTAAGTTTTCTGTGGGCTCCCAAACCTGAGGAGACAGAGATCTACCAGACTTAGTACCAGACCCCTGTGCGGGGAAGGGGAGCACCGCAAACAGGAACAGGGGGAAAGTGGAAGGCCTGGGTTTACTAAAACTGAGACTCAGACCCAAATCTGATCAAGGTCTGATTGGACTCAGGTGCTCCAACTTCACTCTGTTTCTGTATCTGAGGGAAGATAAGGTCATGTGAAACCTCTCGAGTTACTTTACACAGACGTTACAAAGAAACCCGTGA
The DNA here is from genome assembly GCF_020826845.1 of Diceros bicornis minor. Lineage (NCBI taxonomy): Eukaryota > Metazoa > Chordata > Mammalia > Perissodactyla > Rhinocerotidae > Diceros > Diceros bicornis. Next base: position 889,912 of record NW_026691656.1, read on the forward strand.
GAGGCTGGAGAAGGCAAGCCACAGACAGGGAGAAGACCTTTGCAAGTCACATATCTGACAGGACTATAAAGAACTCTCAAAACTCGTCAATAAGAAAATCCAAGTTTAAAATGGTCACAGATTTGGACACTCACCAAAGAAGATACACAGATGGCAAATAAGCACATGAAAAGATGCTCAAGGTCGTTAATCATGAGAAAAAGGCACATAAAAACCACATTGAGATCCTGCTATGTACATACTGGAATGACTAGAATTAAAGAGGTTGACCATACCAAGTGTTAATGAGGATGGAAAGTAACTGGAACACTCCTACATTGCTAGTGGGAACACAAAGTGGTTCAGCCTCTTTGGAAAACAATTTTAAAGTGGAGTTTGTTATGCTGCTGTAACAAATTAGCACAATTTTCATGGCTTAAATGAACTCAGATTTATAGTTTTACAGTTCTGTAGGTTAGCAGTCTGACACGGGTCTCTTTGTTCTATAATCAAGTTGTTGGCAGAGCTAGGTTCTTTTTGGGGGACTTTAAAGCTTAATCCATTTCCTAGCCTTTTCAAGCTTCTAGAGACCACCACATTCCTTACCCTATGGCCCCCCTCCTCCACCCTCAAAACCAAGAACTCGGCATCTCTCTGGCCCTGCTTCCCTTGTTCTATCTTTTTCTCTACTCTACTGCTTCTCTTTACCTTTTAAGGGCCTTTGAGATGCACTGGACCAACCTGGATAATCCAGGATCATCTCCCTATTTTAAAGTCAGTTGATCAGCAACCTTAATTCCGTCAGCAAATTTAATTCACCTTTGGCAAGTAAACTAATGTATTCCCAGGTTCAGGGATTAGGACATCTTTGTGGGCCATGACTTTGCTACCACAGTTTTTAAAATAATGTTAAACATGCACATACCATATGACCCAGCAATTCCACTTCTATGTGCTTACCCAGGAGAAGAAGACAAGTTCATACAAAAACTTGTTTGCCTTCTCAAATCATAAAGATTTATAGCAGCTTTATTCATAGTCAAAAAAGACAAAACTGAAAATAACTCAAATGTCCTTCAACTGGTGGATGGATAAACTGTGGTAAATTCATACAATGGATACTACATTCAGCAATAAAACAGAAGGAACTGCTGATACAGTCAACAACATGGATGAACACTCAAATAAATGTATCATGCTAAATGAAAGAAACCAGACTCAAAAGGCCAAATACTGTAGGATTCCATTTATATGATATTCCAGAAAAGACAAACCATAGAGAAAGACAACAGATCATTAGCCACCAGTGGTTAAGGTTAGGGGAAGAGTTGTCTACAAAAGAGCAGCTCAAGGGAGTTCTGGTTGCTGGAACTGTTCTGTATCTCAATTTTGGGAGTTGCACAGCTCTATGCGTTTGTCAAAAGAGGAAAACAAATACTTCATTTCTCACCCATCAGATTGGCAAAAATTTAAAAATCTGACAATGCCAATCTGACAATTCCCAGGGCAAGGATGACTCAAACACTGTTGGAGGGAATGGAAATTGTTAAAACTTCAGAGGATGATTTGGCTGCAGCTCGTCAAGATGCAGATGCACATCAGCCTCTGGTCCAACAATCCAATCACAGGCAGGTGTCCATTCTAGCGAGTCCACACGTGTGCTCGAGGAGACACACAGGAGGATAGTCATTAAACATGACAGGGGAATAAATTAATTGTGGTTAGTAGTTATTTAAAAAAGAAAGGAAAGAAATGCATATGGGAAATAATCGACCCTGCTGGCTACGTATATGATAGGAGAAGGTAACTCATTGGTTTGTCTACTTAATAGTATGTAGCACAGAGAGCACTGTAGTAGGAATCTGGAGACAAGCATCTGAGCATTTAGTTCCAACTCTGCCACTAAAGCATCAGTCTGACTGTGGACGACTTAACTCAAGAAACCTCACTTTCCATTTCCTAGAAATTGAAGAGGTTAGGCTCTAAACCACTAAAATTATTTCCAACTCAACAATTCTATGATTCAATAAGTCAACAATCAAAAATTATATTCCAAAGTACCTATGTTGAGAAACTGTTTTTCCCAGACACCCTGAAATCAGAAAGTATCAGAGAAATAAGACATCTTAATATATTGATACATAAAATGGTCCAATTGTCTTGGAATGTCTATGACCTGGTTTTTAATCAAGATCATAATTCAGAAAGAGTGTAAAAGCAACTAAACCTGCCATATCGACTTGGGTCATCCTCAGGTAAAATTTATATATCCTCTCCCATTTTAACATTCCAAAAGAAGTTCCCCATACCAATGAGTCCATCTTGTCAAGGTCAGGTCTGTCTAGCCAAAAGTCATTCATGTGTATGGTAAGATATACTTGATTTTTTAACAAAGATAAATTGATGCTTGGCTTTTTGTATTTTTGCCTGTTTCATCTATAAAGAGCTTACATTATAATTTAATAGCTTCAGCCTGCTACAATAATTTAAAGAGCCTTTTAAAACTTGTAACATGCCATGCCCAACAGGATCTAGTAAAAAAATCAGTAGTTTAGAATCCAAAAAAGCTCATTTAAAAGTTTCATTACCGCCAATACTTACACTTCAAAGACACCAAGAACCAACATGTCATTTCTTCCTACTGCAGAATTTAATAGGTTGTTAACTTCTGGTATCATCCAAAAGCATAATTAGGATGCTATCATTTAAATGTATTTTTTAATAAGAAAAATTAAAACTAATGATTAAACTATTAAACTAAATGATTAACTAAATATGAAAACTAATGACAACTAACGATCTGTTGTCTTTCCCTATGGTTTATCTTTTCTAGAATATTGCGTAAATGAAATCTTACCGTATTTGACCTTTTCCCTTGTCAGTCAAATCAAAATTTAAAACTTCTTGTTTTATGGGCTTTCCAAATCTAAATTCTTGCAATTCTAAATGAGTATGGAGACAAAACAGACACTACATACAACTTCCAAAATCCTCTTCTTTATCCAATTTTAATTTTAACACCAACTTCCAAGAAAATCTTTTCAACTGAAACCAAAATTCCATACACATTATGTCAATCATCAATTGATCAGTCATCAGTCTAAGTTAACAGAAGGTGAGTTAGTATTAGGAAGCTACACAATTTGCACCAAAGATTGTTTAAAGCTCCTTTCATTAAATGTAGTTTACAACAATTCACAGGCTTCAAAGTTCACCTTGCAAATATAGAGTCAATTATCAGAAACCATGAATGCGATCAGGCTTTTCTATTAAGGTGGTCCCAAGGATGTAGAAACCGTTCTTTTGTTTAATGAAGGCAATGAGGAGCCCAATAGCCTGAGCGGAGTCAGGCAGAGGAGCGCTGACCACAGGCCCTCTTCTGAAGGAAAGCTTTCACCCAGAGATGTCGCGACCTGGCCTAGACGGGGTCCCAGGGGGCGCAAACTCAAGGGCGGGCACACAGGGCAGGCGACTCCCTGCCACCCCCTGCACCTTGGATGGGTGGGCAGGAGGCCCCGTCGAGGTGAGGCCCCGCTGGGTTGGGGCCCCGCCAAGGCACAGGGACAGGCTGGCCAAGTGGCGCTCTTCTGTTCCTCCAAGGGACAGAGATTGGGCTCCCCCGCCTGGAGCAGACTGCCAGCAGCCCCAGCGCCCGGTCCCATCCGCCGCCCTGGACACGGTGCTCACGCCATATGCGGCGGAGATCTCCACGCTGAGGCCGCTGCCCACCGCCTACCTCAGCGCCACTCCTGCCCAGTGCTCCTCCACACTGCAGAAAGGAGAGTTCCCCGCGCTGAAAATCCTGGAGGAAGGATCCAGAAACTGCCCGAACACCCCCACACAAACTCCAGTGGCCACCACTTCCGCATCAGGGATTCCGCCCCCAGTGCATGCGCCCTGGGGCTCTCCAGCTCGGCGGCCCCTCTGCCACTCTGAGCACCAGTCCTGCGCTTGCGCGGGACTCTGTGGATACAATGGGAACCCTTGTGGGGGCACTGGGAGGGGTGTCGGGGATTGGGGACCGAGGTGTCCATGAGATGGAGAGCAGGAGCAGGCTGACGCTGTGCAGCCCTTGACTCTGCTCTCACTGGATGACCTTCAGCTCCTGGAGAAGTTCTGCCTTCCCTTGAGGTGGCTTCTCCTGTCCTGAGAAGCCCATTACACGATGTAACATCTGTTTATAAAAGAACGTTGACATCCTTAACACCCAATGTGTTGTGTCTCCAGAAGAATTCTCTGCTTCCCCAGAAGATGAGAAAAGGAGCAGCTGGGACTGGGTTCTGACCAAGGAAAGCAGGATGCTCAGGGCACAGCTGACTCCCCTCCACTGGCTCCTTCCCCTGATTCGTGGCCCTAGTGGGGCAACAGCGCTGAGGACTCCTGCAGGTGACAACGCTCAAGTGTTTGCCCACGGTATTACATTTCTTATGGTTTAGTGGTTAAAACGGGGGACTAGCTGTCAGTTTTTCAGACAATTTCATTTGCAGAAATGTCTGTGGACAAAGAAGTTTGTTTTCTTCATCTCTGATTTTTAAAATCAATAACAATAATTAAAATACTTATTTTCTAATCTCATTGGCATGCAAAAACAAAAAAAGTCACTTGGATTTCACCAAATTGGTCACATTTACATTAAAACTTTGGAAGTATTACTGATTGAGTTAAAGAAAGCATTTGGGATGAACAATTAACTTCAGCTAGTATGTTCCCAGATAAATGTACAAACAGAGTTATGAGCCGTTGTGAGGGGCCTGGCAAATCCAGTTTGAGTTTTACAATGGATTGTCCAGACTACAGATTACATTAGTAATTTTCTGAGGAGTTTTCGAGTAAATGTTCATGTCGCCTTCATCAAATAGGTCTGGTGATTTAAATGAAGGTTGAGCTAAAGATAAAAGTTTTCAAGAGACTGAGACATATTAGGTAAATGTACTTAAAAAAGGGTGCAAATTAAAGTAAATCTGCCATTATCCTCTTTAAAACAGATTCAGAGTAACATTATTGTCAAAGTATAAGAAAGAATAGAAATGTTTTATAAAAACAAATCTTCACTTCTAAAGGACCTAACGTGACATTCTAGAAGTCTCCATAGTCTTTCACAAATCTAGATTTAAATTGTTCAATTAATACTTTAAATACTAGTGAATCTGAGGGCAAAATATTCAAGGTCATTGTTTAATTGTTTTTCATTGTTGCAAAGTAGATGGGTATGAACTGTGGCTGAAATTCATGGTCTTGAAGAAGAAAAATATGTAGAACTTATTTATCACTCTAACAGTGTGTCCTGACTTAATCCTACACATGTCCCAAGAATAAAGCCTCAAGGAATTCCATTACGTTATTAGAAATGACATCTTTCATTCACCATGAATATTCTCTAATTAATTCTCTAGCTAGTAATTATGTTCCGGATGCAAATAGGCAAGTAAAAGAATCCATGCCTGATTAAATTGGGCTCATAACATGTATACATGGGAGACACATGAGAAATGGAGTCTCTCAAAAGAATGGCAGAGATGCTCCTCTTAAATACTATCTTCAGATAAGACAAAGGAGGAAGTTGGGGGTGGAGTTTGGGATGTGAGAATGGCAGAAGACAATTCTCATGGAGAGGGACATGTAAATGTTTGTCTGAACCAACACCCCTGCACTGGGCTCTGGTCCTGAAGGGACAACAGGGAGGTGACCACGAACAGGCCTCCCAGTGGTGGTGCCTTCCCAGGGGTGGCATGTTGATGCTGGGGGAAGGGGGATGGTGTGTGACATGACACCAGTGGTGGAGTCAGCAATGCAGAGGTCAGGGATCTCTCTCGCTCTCTCACTCTCTCTCTCTCTGTCTCTCTCTCTCAGGGACCTTAGAAGAGGAAGTTGGCACAGCCTGCGCCCATCGCATACCTCTCTCATGGGCCCTTCTTTCTCTGGCCGCTATGGGAGACCTGCAGACTTGGGTTTAACCCATGAGGCCAAGGGCACATGCACAGCCACCGGAGGTAGGGGGGGCCTTGGGAGTCCTCAGTGAAGGCCCCACCTGCCTGCGAGGCCTTGACACGGTGACACCACCTGAAAATAAAGCAAACACATATAAGCATATGTAGTTTTAAAAGGAAAAGCACACAACTAAAAGAATTGATATCATTAAATACGTTATTCTATTTGTTTATGTGTCAAATTACTGATAGGAAATAGCCTGGTGTAGTGATAGTAGAATTGATCAATTTCATAGAAAATTCTTTTAACGGTTGTTCATATCTTGTGTTTTACATCATTGATTAGGGTAATATTTTCATCTTTTCCTTTCCTAGTGTCTCCATCAATCAGCGTTGAAGTGGAACTGAGTACATACTTTTCAGAAGCAGCATCATTCTCTACTCAGCCAGAGCATTGGGCCTGACAATAGCTGGATCCAGCAGAAAAGTGGACACTCTAGGAGATGTCATGTGGAGATGTGCCTGGCTGGACTAATAGTCACGTGGATATGATTTTTAAAAAAATCTCTCAGAGCTTTCCTAAAATCAAATAATATTCTTAAGTTGCTTTAGTAGACGAGACATTAGTTAGTGTCTTTTTAATTTCCACAGAAGCTTTATTTATGTTACTAAAGAAACTAAACATTATGTCTTTTTTCTTGTTACCAAAATGGACTTAGTATTAAAAACAAGAAACCTACAAGAAAGGGAAAACTTACATGAAATAGAAATTGTGGGTCGCAGCTTTTAATTTTATATAAAATCATGTTTTATTTATTTACAATTTCTCTCAACTGTGCTTTTGAAAATAACTTAGTATTATAAATTACCAGTTAGAAGAGGGTGTGCTCCAGTAGAAGTCAGGTGACTCAGACCTGAGTTCTAGGCCCAGGTCTGTTTCTGGTTAGTGTGTGACAACGTACTTAGGCTCTCTGGAATGTAGTATTCCTTTCTGTAAAATTAAAGAAAACCTGGAGAAAAGTATTCTGTACAATCAACAAGCACAAAACATGTACAACATTGCTCTACATATTAAGATTCCAGCTGTAATAGTCAAGACATATTAGTGTGTGTAAAATTATAATGATTTTCTTATTTTCTCCAGCTGTGAACCATGTTAAAATATATAGTAATAAGCAGAAAACCTGAAGAACTAGGTGATTTAAAACACCTGTTGTTACAGCTAGGCCATTCAAGGGTGAAATTAATTTCACACTTCTCCTTTCCTTGTAGCCAGTGAAGTGTCTGGAAGACAGAAAACACATAAAATTAATTGAGAGTTAACAGTATTTGGAGGCAGTTGAGGTTAAGCACTCAACAATGATGTCCCTTACTTCAGGAGCAATTGAGTCTTTGTCATAAGTTTACTTTATACACGGGTTCTATTCTTAGATTATTTCTGTATGTTTCTTAGAAGAGAGACAGGGAAGGAGAATTAACTCAATCTACTGTGCGCCAGTTCCTTTACTGTATTCCCTTATGCAATTCTTACAGTAATCCTTTAAAGTAACTGTTATAATTCATATTTAACTGATAAAGAAAACCATGTTTACAAAATTGATGAAGGGTAAGAGGGAAGATCTGAACATCAGTCAATTGGGCTTATGCCTCATATTCTCTCCACTGTGATAAAAATGGTGCTTCAACATGGGTACTCACCATCTGGCTATTTAATACCGGCTCCTGCCAACAGCATTGGATGAGAAGAGATGAGAATTTTGTTTCCAAAGTTATTCTATTATATTTAAACTCTACTATTTATGAGTCGGATGTCAAGACATGTTTTAGAGGCATAGAGAGCAACTGATTAGTTCACCTACACATTTTTTCAGGTTTACTATAACTTTCGTGTGCCACATTTTGTCAACTATACCAACTTTAGTGCTTCACTGTTCTGTTTTATAAAACTCAGAATTTCACTTTTCATGTAAAGCATTTTGCTGCTCTCTTAGTCACTAGATGGCAGTTCTGTATCTCTGCAAATTACCACTGCAGCAGGAAATGAGATGTCTTAAGCCAGTTTGCTGTGTACAAATGATGGACATAGGAGGACTTCTGGTCCATCAAGGCTGCCTGTGTTATTCCGTGGCTGTAACGGGGATGTCCAGGACTGCTTAGTCAGAGGCACGAAGCAGAGTCAGAAAGCATCCTCTAAGTTCTTCAGATGTGAGTTCAGGCACCCGTCTTCTCACCTGAGCACATTGGAGTTTATTGAATGTGTTCAGACTCTTACTCTCTCCCTGTACTTAATAAGTCTGGGAGCACCATACCCCTAGAAAAAACACATGACACATAAAGTCTTTTCTCAACTAAACAGAGTTGAGGGCCATGGTGTTGCCCGGGAGTTTGATGCTTAAAGAAAATACAGCTGGTGCTCAGGTGGAAGGAAAGAGCATCAGCTACTGCTGGAGGGCTTTTATTGATGCTCTTATGTTATGAGCAAGTTTAAAATAAAACCACATGGCTTAAACCTCACTAACTGATTGTTTTATTTTCAAGTAATATGCTCTGAAAATATGCTGTGTCTAAAAAGCTATTTCATAAAACTGAAACAGTTCTGTTTTTTATTCTCTGGTATTTGAAATACTATTAAAACTGTAAATCCTTTAACATTCTACAATATATAAATAGGCAAATATCAATTATATTCTCTAAAAATGTCTGCTCCCATGTTAAAGTTTAATATATAGCAGCAAAATTGGTTACCACCCAATTTTTAACTCATCTTTTGCTTTTGAAATTACATAATATTTGTGTTTTGAAGTATTTTCCTAAAACTCAGCATCTTTCTGATATAGACTAGTTGAAAGGTAACTAGAATGAAGTTTGATCTTTAAAACTTTAGCTTTGTGTAAGAATTGAAAACAAGAGGCAGTTGGGTCTCTCTAATTTATGATATTTATTAATTGTGAATAGCCACATCTATTACAAAGTGGTGAATAATAAAAAGAAATTAAACAATATCAGCACTCTCTTACCCCACACATACAGTTTATAAGCAAATAAATTCTCAAAGGTCAGAAAAATGTTTATGATTTCAGATAACTGTTAAAATACTATCTCATTCCAGTTTTAACCTCATTTGAAATTGACTTAAATCTCTTCTCTTAGATTCCTGCTCTGATCCGTGCCCCCAGGTCCCCTCAATGCCTCATTTGATTGCAAACTTATCTGAGGAATTGAATATTTTTTTCCATTTGTTCTCTTTAAGGTATCTGTGATAGTGCTTTTTATGCAATGACCACTTGGTACAATTCAGTATTAGTTTCAGAAACATCTTTAGTTAGGAACAAATCAAGGAAACAGATGTGAGGAATGTGGGGATGCCTAGCTGATGCTGCTTCAGGGATTCCTCACGTGAGTCTTGTCATAGAAAAGTTTAAAGAGTAAAGCAGCATTGGTCAGTTCAAAAATGTGGAGTGAACATAATCCTAAATAATGATGGAGACCTAAAAACAAGAAGCCACTTAAATTTCATTGAAAGGTATTAGACACATCAAAGGGCTGGGAAAAAAACATTGTTTAATGTAAGTTCTTTCTAAATTCTAAGTCAACAAGTAATATGAAATTATATGGTAATTATAAACCACAAAACAACAATTCACAAGACAAGTAAACAACTAAAGTAGAAACCAGAGTAAGAAAAATAGAGGTTAAAGCAGAGATGGAGAGTAATGGTTGGGGTAAGAAACCATGGCTTAGTCATCCGTGAAGTCTCCCTCAGACTCTGATCATTCCTAGTGCTCAGTAAACAGTTTGACCCCATGAGGCTGGGGAGGGCCAAAGTGAGAGGTGGTTGGGAGAGGAGACAATGCAAGGATACCCTTGTGGAGGCACTCACATTGAAAATCAGTGACATTTTTGCCAAGGTGTTTATCATATTAAAGATTATTCTGAAAAAGTTAAGGATTTTTCTGGAATGTACATTTTCATTTTATGGAAACTCCAACTAGCCCAGAGAAAGATTTAGACATTTTAGCTTTAGAAATAGAGAGAGGGGCCAGCCCAGTGGTGCAGCAGTTAAGTGAGCACACTCCGCTACAGCAGCCCTGGGTTCAGAGGTTTGGATCCCGGGCGCACACCAATGCACCACTTGTCAAGCCATGTTGTGGTGGCATCCCATATAATGTAGAGGAAGATGGGCACAATTGTTAGCCCAGGACCAATATTCCTCAGCAAAAAGAGGAGGATTGGCATTGTAAGTTAGCTCAGGTCTGATCTTTCTCATAAAACAAAAAAAGAAAGAAAGAAATAATGAGAAACTTTTTTGTCAGTTTTATTTTTTTTGATGTTTTAATGGTTTCTAACATTGTGAAATTTTGGGTTGTACATTTTTGTTTGTCCATCACCACATATATGACTCCCTTCACCCCTTGTGTCCACCCCCCACCCCCACTGACCTGGTAACCACAGTCCAGTTTTCTCTGTCCATGTGTTGGTTTATAGTCCACATATGAGTGAGATCATACAGTGTTTGTCTTTCTCTTTCTGGCTTATTTCACTTAACATAATACGCTCCAGGCCCATCCATGTTGTTGCAAATGGGACGATTTTGTCTTTTTTTATGGCTGAGTAGTATTCCATTGTATATATATACCACAGTTTCTTAATCCAATCGTCAGTCGAGGGACACTTAGGTTGCTTCCACTTCTTGGCTATGGTGAATAATGCTGCAATGAACATAGGGGTGCATAAGCCTCTTTGGATTGCTGATTTCAGGCGCGTTGGATAGATTCCCAGTAGTGGGATGCCTGGATCATAGGGCATCTCTATTTTTAATTCGTTGAGGAATCTCCATACCGTTTTCCATAGAGGCTGCACCAATTTGCATTCCCACCAGCTGTGTATGAGGGTTCCTGTTTCTCCGCATCCTCTCCAACATTTGTTGTTTTTTGTCTTGGTGATTATAGCCATTCTAACGGGCGTGAGGTGGTATCTTAGTGTTGTTTTGATTTGCATTTCCCTGATGATTAGTGATGTTGAGCATCTTTTCATGTGCCTATTGGCCATCTGTATATCTTCCTTGGAGAAGTGTCTGTTCATTTCCTCTGCCCATTTTTTGATGGGGTTGTTTGTTTTTTTGTTGTTCAATTGTGTGAGTTCTTTATATATTATGGAGATCAACCCCTTGTCAGATATATGTTTTGCAAATATTCTCTCGCAGCTGGTTGGTTGTCTGTTCATCTTGATTCTGGTTTCATTTGTCTTATAAAAGCTCTTTAATCTGATAAACTCCCACTTGTTTATTTTTTCTTTAGTTTCCCTAGTCTGGGAAGGCATGTCATCCGAAAAGATTCCTTCAAAACCCATGTCAAATAGTGTGTTGCCTATATTTTCTTCTATGAGTATTATAGTTTCAGGTCTCACCTTCAGGTCTTTGATCCACTTTGAGTTAATTTGTGTGAATGGCGATAGCACATGGTCCACTTTCCTTCTTTTGCATGTGGCTGTCCAGTTTTCCCAACACCATTTATTGAAGAGACTTTCCTTTCTCCATTGTATGTTCTTAGTACCTTTGTTGAAAACTAGCTGTCCGTATATGTGTGGTTTCATTTCTGGGCTTTCAATTCTGTTCCATTGATCTGTGTGTCTGTTTTTGTACCAGTACCATGCTGTTTTGATTACTATTGCTTTGTAGTAAGTTTTGAAGTCAGGAATTGTGATGCCTCCTGCTTTGTTCTTTTTCTTTAGGATTTCTTTAGCTATTCAGGGTCTTTTGTTTCCCCATATAAATTTTAGTATTCTTTTTTCTATTTCTGTGAAGAATGTCATTGGGATTCTGATTGGGATTGCATTGAATCTGCAGATTGCTTTAGGTAATATAGACATTTTAACTATGTTTATTCTTCCAATCCACGTGCATGAGATATCTTTCCATTTTTTTATGTCATCGTGGATTTCCCTCAATAATGTCTTGTAGTTCTCATTGTATAGGTCCTTCACCTCCTTGGTAAGATTTATTCCTAGGTATTTTATTCTTTTTGATGCAATTGTAAATGGTATTATCTTTTTGAGCTCTCTTTCTGTTACTTCATTATTAGCATATAGAAATGCAACTGATTTTTGTAGATTGATATTGTACCCTGCAACTTTGCTGTAGTTGTTGATTGTTTCTAATAGTTTTCCAACAGATTCTTTAGGGTTTTCTATATATACAATCATGTCATCTGCAAATAGTGAGAGTTTCACTTCTTCATTACCTATTTGGATTCTTTTTATTCCTTTTTCTTGCCTAATTGCTCTGGCCAAAACCTCCAGTACTATGTTGAACAGGAGTGGTGAGAGTGGGCAGCCCTGCCTCGTTCCTGTTCTCAGAGGAATGGCTTTCAGTCTTTCCCCTTTGAGTATGATGTTAGCTGTGGGTTTGTCATATATGGCCTTTATTATGTTGAGGTACTTTCCTTCTATTCCCATTTTATTGAGAGTTTTTTTCATAAATGGATGTTGTATCTTGTCAAATGCCTTCTCTGCGTCTATTGAGATGATCATGTGGTTTTTATTCTTTGTTTTGTTCATGTGACGTATCACGTTCATTGATTTGCGGATGTTGAACCATCCCTGCGTCTCTGGTATAAATCCCACTTGATCATGCTGTATGATCTTTTTAATGTATTGTTGTATTCGGTTTGCCAATATTTTGTTGAGGATTTTTGCATCAATGTTCATCAGCGATATTGGCCTGTAATTTTCTTTCTTTGTATTGTCTTTGTCTTGTTTTGGTACCAGGGTGAAGTTGGTCTCATAGAATGATTTAGGAAGTATTCCAACTTCCTCTATTTTTTGGAATAGTTTGAGGAGGATGGCTGTTAAATCTTCTTTGAATGTTTGGTAAAATTCACTGGAGAAGCCATCTGGTCCTGGACTTTTATTTTTTGGGAGGTTTTTGATTACTATTTCAATCTCTTTACATGTTTTTGGTCTATTCAGATTCTCCATTTCTTCTTGGTTCAATTTTAGGAGGTTGTATAAGTCTAAGAATTTATCCATTTCTTCTAGATTGTCCAATTTGTTGGCATATAATTTCTCATAGTATTCTCTTATAATCCTCTGTATTTCCATGGTATCTGTTGTAATTTCTCCTCTTTCATTTCTAATTTTATTTACTTGAGCCTTTTCTCTTTTTTTCTTAGTAAGCCTGGCTAAGGGTTTGTCTATTTTGTTTATCTTCTCGAAGAACCAACTCTTTGTTTCGTTAATCCTTTCTACTGTTTTTTTGGTCTCAATATCATTTATTTCTGCTCTGATTTTTATTATTTCTCTCCTTCTGCTGGCTTTGGGCTTTGTTTGTTCTTCTTTTTCTAGTTCTGGTAGGTGTAATTTAAGGTTGCCTATTAGGGCTTTTTCTTGTTTGTTAAGGTGGGCTTGTATCGCTTTGAGTTTCCCTCTCAGGACCGCTTTTGCTGCATCCCATATGGTTTGATATGGCATGTTATCATTTTCGTTTGTTTCCAGATAGTTTTTGATTTCTCCTTTAATTTGATCAAAGATCCATTGGTTGTTCAGTAGCATGTTGTTTAAGCTCCACATTTTTGTCATTTTCCCATTTTTTTTCATGGTTCATTTCCAGTTTCATAGCCTTATGGTCTGAAAAGATGCTTGTTATGATTTCAATGTTCTTAAATTTATTGAGGCTTGCTTTGTTTCCCAACATATGGTCTATCCTAGAGAATGTTCCATGCGCGCTTGAGAAGAATATGTAGTCAGCTGTTTTTGGATGGAGTGCTCTGTATATGTCTACTAGGTCCATCTCATCCAGTTTTTCATTTAAGTCTAATATTTCTTTATTAACTTTTTGTCTGGATGATCTATCCATTGCTGTAAGTGGGGTGTTAACATCCCCTACTATAAGTGATATGTCTTCTTGATGTAGTGTCCCTTTTATCATTATATATTTCCCTTCTTTGTCTTTCTTAACCTGTTTTATCTTGAAGTCTACTTTGTCTTATATGACTATGGCAACACCTGCTTTCTTTTGTTTGCCATTAGCTTGGAGTATTGTCTTCCATCCTTTCACTCTGAGCCTGTGCTTGTTTTTAGTGCTAAGATGTGTTTCCTGAAGGCAGCATATTGTTGGGTCTTGCTTTTTAATCCATCCTGCCACTCTGTATCTTTTGATTGGAGAATTCAATCCATTTACATTTAGGGTAATTATTGATATATGAGGGCTAAATGTTGCTGTTTTGTCACTTACTTTCTGGTTCTTTTGCATTTACTTTGTTTCTTGTCCCATTTGTTTTGGACTGCCAATTCAGTTTGCTTGATCTTTCTTATGATTCTTCTAGTTTTCTCTTTGTTTATCATATGTGGTTTTGTTTTGATTATTTGTTTAGTGGTTACCTTGAGGTTTGGGCAAAAAATCTTGTGTATGAGATAGTCCATTATCTGATAGCCTCCTATTTCCTTATACTAATTCAATTCAGTCTCTTTCCTCTTCCCCTTCTAAGTTGCTCTTGTTATACCTTATTCTATCTTGTGTTGTGGCTGTGTGTTTACAGTGATGAGGTTAAATTTATTTTTGGTGAATTTCTTCCTTTGATCTTTGAGTTTAGTATTTAAGTGGTTGCTAACCTATTCCGGTAAAGATCTACTATTTCTCTGATTTTGTCTACCTACTTTTCTCCTTACTCCAAGCTTTGTGTTCCCTTTCTCTTCTTGTTTTCAGGCCTGAGGGCCTTCTTGAGTATTTCTTGTAGTGGGGGTCTCGTGGCCATGAACTCCCTTAGCTTTTGTTTATCTGGGAGAGTTACTATTTCTCCATCATATTTGAAGGATATTTTTGCTGGATAGAGTATTCTTGGCTGAAAGTTTTTGTCTTTTAGTATTTTGAATATATCATTCCAGTCTCTTCTAGCCTGAAAAGTTTCTGTTGAGAAATCCGCTGAGAGCCTGATGGGAGTTCCTTTGTACGTTATTTTTTGTTTTTGTCTAGCTGCCCTTAATATTGTTTCTTTGTCGTTGACCCTGGCTAGCCTTACCACTAGGTGTCGTGGTGAAGGCCTTTGTCTGTTAATATATATAGGCGTCCTGTTGGCTTCGCTTACTGGTATTTCCTGCTCCTTCCCCAGATTTGGGAAATTTTCAGCTATTATTTCCTTGAATAGGCTCTCTGTTCCTCTTTCCCTCTCCTCTCCCTCAGGAATACCTATAAGTCTTATGTTACATTTTCTAATAGAGTCAGATATTTCTCGGAGTCTTTCTTCATTTCTTTTTAGTCTTTGTTCTCTCTCTTCTTCCATCTGGAGTATATCTGTATTCCTATCCTCTAAAGTACTTATTCTTTCCTCCATATTGTCAGCTCTGTTCTTTAAAGATTCCAGATTCTCCTTTATCTCCTCCATTGTGTTCTTCATCTCCATCAGCACTGATAGGTTTTTCTTTATGATTTCAATCTCTTTTGTGAAGAAACTCCTAATCTCATTGACTTGTTTGTCTGTGTTGTCTCGTATTTCGTTGAGTGTTTTTATGATAGCTATTTTGAAATCTCTGTCATTTAGTTTATGGATTTCTGTGTCTTCGGGGTTGATTTCTGGGTGCTTGTCATTTTGTTTCTGGTCTGGTGATTTCATATATTTTTGCATTGTGGTTCCTGTGTTGGTTTTGTTTTTCCTCATCCTGGAAGTCTCTGGTTGCAATTTCCACCTGCCGCCACTGTCTTGTGGTAAAGGGCTGTGTAGTCTAAGCCCCCTCTGCTCTGCCCCAGTTTTTCTGCTGCGATCCCCAGTTTTGTTTTGTTTTATCCCGCTGCTATCCACGGGTCCAGTCGTTTGATCAGGTTTGCCTCGGATTGCTAGGTCTGGTCTGGTCGAGCTGCAGACTCCGGGTTGCGGGGAGGGGGGAGCTCTCTCTTTTTCCCTCTGGGTCCCTGACATGGGAGGCTTCTCGTTTGCCCCTCTTTATCCTCTCTCTGGGGTGCTCAGATGTTGATGGTAGCCCTGTGGCTCCTCTGAGTCCTCTGTGCAGGAGTTTCCCACTGGCTGAGAGAGTCCAAAGAGCCACGGGTTCCCCGCTGAGAGCCGACCCTCCCCCCTCTCTGGGAGCCACGCGGACCGGGATCGCTGATGTGATGGGGAGGGAGCGGAGTTCTCCTTACCTCTCCCCACTTCCTCCGGGGGCCCAGCACGTTCCGCTCTCAGATGTGCAGCTGTGTGGATCCCTCCGCTCTAGGTTTTCACTGTCTGGGATTCCGTTGTTGGTCTGTGGCTGTTGCTTTTGTTGTATCTTGTCGAGGGAAGAGTTCACGGGAAAGCTCACTCTGCCATGATGCTGACGTCACTCTTTTTTGTCAGTTTTAATAATGAACACCAATTAGCAACTGGGAAACAGCTACAAATTGAGATGAGAATGTGAAGAAAGAATTAGACGTCACATGTTTTTGCTTTTCTCTGGGGCAGTAAGGCTTGCAAGAGGAATGAAGTTCCATCTTTGCTCTATTGAGTTTGAGAAGGTGTAAAATTCATTTGTGCTGGGCAACACTGTTGACCTGTGGAGAAAAACTAATGGTTCAAGCAACTGATCTAAAGAAATAACTGAACTCATAAAAGTTAAGCTTATAAAGTGTGCTTCAACTCTATTTAACTTTACTGGACATCCATTGACCTCTATGTGCAAGTTATTTGTGATAGGTATTAAAGGAAATATAAAGAATTATAAGGTTCCAAGCTCCTCCACATACATGAAATTATTTGCAAGATATAACTTGATTCTGTCAAGGTATTTAGTGTATGTTGTATTACAGAACTTTAAAAAAATGAGAAAGTTATCAAGAAATTGTAATTAAGGACAGCTTCTAAGGAGAGGTGGACTATATCAAGTCCTCAAAGGGACCACTTTTGAGCAGATGGAGGGAAGAAAGAGTGAGGATTTCAGATATGAGAAGAGAGGAAAGGTACAGAAGTAGAAAGGAACATGGCATTTGGGCATGGGGGTGGGGAGGCCATGACAGGCACAGTCTTCCCGTGACTGAGAGGCAGCTCAGATTCCTCCTGCAGGAGCTCAGCATTGCTTCACACCTCCTGGCCTCCTCCACCTGCAGACACCGTGCTTGAGCCAAGGCCTATCTTTTTTAATTTTGTGAGGAGATCAGCCCTGTGTTAACATCTGCCAATCTTCTTCTTCAAAAAAAAAAGAACCAATGAATTAGAAAAACGATTCCAACACATCACTATGTCCAGGTAAGCTGCAAGGCAGGGAGGTGGTATTTGTTTGGAGGATAAGATACATTTTATTTATTTTTATTTTTTTGAGGAAGATCATCCCTGAGCTAACATCCATGCTAATCCCCCTCATTTTGCTGTGAAAGACCAGCTCTGAGCTAACATCCACTGACAATCCTCCTCCTTTTATTTTCCCCCAAAGCCCCAGTAGATAGTTGTTTTTCATAGTTGCACATCCTTCAAGTTGCTGTATGTGGGATGCGGCCTCAGCATGGCCAGAAAAGTGGTGGGTCGGTGTGCACCCGGGATCCGAACCCAGGCCGCAGGTAGCGGAGCGTGCACACTTAACCGATAAGCCACGGGGCCTGCTCAAGGTGCATTTTAATTTTCAGGAAATAGTAGTTCAGCATCTGTTTCATCGGAAGGATTCCCGAGATGCCATTTTAGCCCTCTGGTGTGAAGCTCTTTTGTCCACAAGATGTTCTCCTTTAGAGAGCCCGTGGTAAGTTATTTACCACTTCCCACATGTTCTGAGAGTCTCTTCTTTCTTGAAATCCCCTTTCAGACTTGAAAACCTACATTATTTTTGTGCATAATCTCCTCTATTTAAAATCTGGATTTCTCTTCCTGTAGGATCCTGTGTGGCACATGTAGCCTTACTGTAAATTTGGAATGCCATTGATTTGTTCCAAAACCTTAGAATGTTTTAGAACTTAGAACCTGATGAATAGAGAATTTATATGCTTATGTTTAGGATTCATATTTTTCAGATGGCTAGAGGTATCCCACTTGCCAGTAATGTGGCTTTAGGTTTAGCAGAACTTGAAAATCTGAATATACTAGAAAATAAATTACATCTCTCATACTAACATTTACAAAATAAATGATCACAATGTTAACTTACCAATAAGCACTTTCTATATTCTAGGCTCTATATTATGCTTACATAATAAACATGATAAAGTTTCAAAGAGGAGCCAATTAACTTTTGAGCAAAAGCTTGACTTGAGTGTATCTTGGCTTCATTTTGACAGTTGTAGCCTTAATTTTATAGTAATGTTTTCTTTTTCTGGGAATCAGATAATCTTGTTGTTGGGGGAAGAGGGAGAATCTCCCTCTGCCCTTTCCCTTAAGGTTCTTATGGCTGGCCAAATAATTAACAAGTCAGGTTAGCAGGAGAAAATAAAACCAAGTTTAATAACAGGTATACATGGGAGAAACTCAGAAATGAGCAACTCATCCCTCTGTCTAAGCTGCCTACTTAAGTATTGCAGTTAAAGGCGAGGAACGTGTTGGGGGTGGGTAGTGGTCTGGGACCTCAGAGAGCAAGAGGCAACTCACATGGAGATAGAAATGCAAATGTTTGCCTGACAACTCCTCTCAGGGTCATCTATAGATAATGTGGTCAGGGAGAGATAGAGTTTTTGATAAAAGGGGCTTGGTGCCTTTCCTGTTGTAACCTCTATCCTACATTATCTTTACAGCCATCATGATAATAGCTCCTTACTGAAACAGATCTTTTGTTTTACACTCTATAGGCAGTTTGGGAGGGGAAACTCAAATATTCTTCCTGAGTTCTCTGAGTCCTTATTGTCTTCAGCTTGAAATAATCTGCATACCAGAGTGGTGCCTCCTGAGGTAATTTGCCCTGAGAACCATCAGTTCCCTCCTCTGAAACTTCCCTAGAAGTTTCACAGTCCTTTTGAAAATTAAAGAAGTTTCATAGTCCAGAAACTGAGTTGGTAGATTGTTTCATCTCACTGAGCACATTTCTTAGTTCTGATAATAGATAGTTCAATTACATACATTTTAGAAGGTGGTGATGCAGGTGGGCTCTCAAGGTTACACCTATATTGTGGAGGCAAGAAATCAAGTATTTAATGGAAACATTTCTATGTAAACAAAAGAAAAACAAGGTTAATGGCTGGAGCAAGTTGTAAAGCAGTTTCTGAGTTTAGAGGACAGCCAGATAAGATTTTTAGATGTCAGCGTCAAAGCAGCTTTTGCAGTTTAAAATGTCTCTGATGATGTCATCGGGTAATCTCTTAAGTTTATATCAAGTCCATCAGCTTCAGTTTGTAAGGCTTCAGGAAAAAGGGCAGGTTCAGTTTTCTGTGATTCGAAATGAAAATGATGGAAAAAATGAAAAACGTTAGTTTGGACATCTGTAGCCAGATATTTCAGGAGACTAGAAGAAATCAGGATCCAGTAAAGTCAACAATATAAAAAAAAAAAACCTTAAAAGACAATTAACAAAACTAGGATCTAATATCCACAAAGGTACACTATAGTTTTTACTGAAATATAATTTTTCTTTCTAAAATCACCCTCATTTTTATCAAAGATAGACAAATTAAAACTAAGTAGTTTGCAAAATAAGTCTAGTTCCAATAGAGTTGGCACAATTATTTACATAAGTACAGCAAGAATAGCAAATGATCACATAGGCTCTTTTAAATCTGATTTGCTGGAACTTTTTATAAGCAATCTCAGATTGAACTTTAAAGGCCTCTCGAGGCCAGGAAAGCCAAGCCAAGGATTTTGTTATCAGAATTTGCCTGTAATACCTACAGATTTGGGTGAATTCCTCTCCTCCGATGTTCCCCCAAAATATTTCGAGGTTCCTTGTACCTGCAAGATAAGTGACATTCTTTACTTATCCTGGTAAGTGCTGCTTGGAACATAAGTTATCAGGCCAATATTTCCACGTGGCTTTATTCCATAAAGTCCAATCTTCATTCCTCAAAAACTGTATGGTTATATCGCAAATATGATGTTCCAGTCAAAACCTTGGTAATATAACCAGTGTTTCCAATTGTGTCCTGTTATAAGGAGAACAGATTCTTATTGAACTTATGCAACTAACTATATTGCCATGAAAACAATACTCACTTACTAAGAGTTTCCAAATTCGAGGGATCAGATAGAGAGAGAAAGAAAAATACTTCAATTTTACTTACAAAAATATCATTTACCAAATTACTATAAGTCATAGCTAGCTCAGGAGAAAAGAGAAAAAGTTTTCCTTAAATCTAAAAAAACAAAACATTAAAAATTCAGCAATACTTCAAATGAAAAATAATAAAAATTATAATTATCCTTATCAGTTCATTCAGTCCTGTGTAATCCATTCTTGATCCCAATCTTTTTGTTAGCAGCTTCATGAAGTTATCAGTCTTTCCATCAGATTTCTGTAATTTCTTACTAAGTTCAGTTTTATGATCAGAAAGTTTGTCAGAAACCTGTACTCCAGCGTAAATGTCAGAGTACTTTCCATGATTTTTTCTGAAGTGGAAATATTTTGCAAAAGCATTAGAGCAAAGAAATGAGTCTGTAAACAACAAGACCTCAAAATGGCAATTGACAGAGAAATTTGGTTAATTTTGTGACATACAACACTTTAAAATAATAATAACCAGAAATATGACTGATAATCAGGACAGATCAGAATTTCAGTAATGTTATACAATTTTAAAACACCTATGTCAATAACATTTGCCCACATAACAGCACCTAAGCAGACTTATCATCACTTGTCTGACAATGCTTTCCATGTAATTTAACATACGGAATAAGCCTAATAAATTTAGTATCTTTTCCCTTATACGAAGACAGCAAATTTCTTTGAGAAGTTCCAGGGCCCTTTGAAAATTATCAAAGAAGAAAAGTAAAAAAAAGACTTTATTTATATGAATTTTGGGGAGCTTGTCAAAAATATAAAACATTAAAGCAAAGAGAGCATTGAAAGTCCAAAAACCTTAATAGAGAGACCTCAGTCTTTTGAACACAGGAAATTATTTTAACAGCTTTTTTTTCTGTCTTTTAGGTAGACTTACCGAAAGGTAACGAAAAATCTTTTATAACCTCTTTATCAAGTTCAAGAAAATTATCCTTTTAAGAGAAATAAGACCAAATTATAATTTTGTACCTGCTTCCTTCTGATATTAAAACTCATTTACTTAATTAAATTCATTTCAATCTGAGCCAACTTGACCATCCAAAAACACCTTTTCCAGAATTTCTCTTCCACAAACCTATAACTTTCTTTTTACATTCAGAATTTGTCCCATGTCTTTCTTTTCCCTCCTACTACTTGAAGACAAATTTATCTTTCTTAATCAATCAAATAAAATATCTCCATTCTTTGTTCCTTCTTTATACATCTTACTTTCCTTGTACACAGACATAATTTTCTTAATATTTTGCAGCTTCAATCACATACACTAATTAGAAATTTTAACTCTTAGAAACCCCAATTTGTAAGTAAAAACTAAGTAAACAATTATAAACTTTCTTTTACATTAAGATCTTGTGGCTTGGAAAATTTATAAAGACTTCATAACTTCTAGAAATATGTTACTTTATAGTACAATCTTTTAATAAGACACACGTTTACCAATAGACCCAAAACACCTTTTAGTTTTCCTGTAATGAAAAGCCAAAAGTAGACAAACGTAAGTTTAGCAATCAATGTCTAATATCTTATCTTATTTGGAAATGATGATACTCAGTGAATTTTTATCACAAAATTTAACAAAACTCTAAAGTTTTATGTCACCAAAAAGAGTTTGGAAGCTGTAACCACCATAACACATAATTATTATTTAAAGTACTCCCAACATTCATCTTTTTTCACAACTATTTAGTTGTTCCCAATAATTATTTAGATTGTCTATAAGACTTCATATGACATTAGATAAAATTAGCCATCATTTAAATTACTATTTTTTTAACCAGTTCTGTAATAGAAATAACATGTTTTTTGTACAAAAGTTCATGTAAATTTCATCACCTCTTATACCTTTAAACATAGTTATCATTAAGATTTTTATTAATAGGTCTTGGTCTTCTGATTTTGGACAAGGGAAGCATTCTCAGTCAGACATTTTAAAATATACTCAGGCAAAGTTGATGTAACCTCTTTATATAAAATTAGCTCAAACATTCCAACCTTTATAATCTTATCAACACTTACACTTTTACATGTTCTCAATTCAATTGTAACCTGAGTCAAGATCTTAAGGCTATTTAAATTTTCCCCTTCCTTTTTCGGGCTCTTTTTTAGGTACCAATTAATCAATTATGTGTGAGCTCTCAAAACATATTTTTTCCCCCAATTTAGAAGTTTTCCCAATTCAAATAATCCGTCGTCTGTTCATTGACAAGTAGGATCTTCATTTGTATATTTATTCCAATAGTGACTAGATCCAATAAGACTTTTTAAGGAAAGACCCAGAGGTAAATTTCCACGCTTAGAATAAATCTTTACCATGGACGCAATAGGCGTCCCTGATGAGGGCGCAGATGATGTAGCCCCCATGTTCCACAGAATTAAATATCAAATATAATCAGAGAAAGTAAAGACCTTCGTTGCACAGGCGGTAAGGATGGTGTAGTGAAAACCGTGTCTCCGGTCTCCCACAATAGTGTGGGACGCCTCCAGTCACAGACCCGCTAATCTGTGACACTGGGCAGGTGATACTGGAATGGGATTTTTCCAGCACTAACAAGCAACGAAGGTTAAGACGACAAAAGCCCTTATGGACTGGGCCCTTTATGACAAACTCCCCTGAGAACTTGGCACAGCCGGACAAAGAGACAGTTCAGAACCCCAGTCCACTCAACTGGCTACCAAGGGGCACCCCAGTAAATGCACCTTCCGTATAGTGGAGACCAAGGAGAATATTCTCACTTGGCACAAATCCAAGTTGTCTCAGGACACAGAACAAGACAGAAGGAAAAACCTCATCCATTTTTTTCTTATGTGCACAATGACAGCTTTAGCCATGCTTTAGGTCTCTTGGAGTCAGAATAATACCTAGAGGGGGAGGTGCCACGGGGTGGGAGACTGTGTGCTTTACAGAGTACCTCGTCATTGCATGGACATTTTCTTGAAGTTGGCGGGGGACCTGTGTCATCTACCCCGTTCCATGACCCAACTTATCCTGTCACGGGAGTCTTCTGAAAGTGGCGAGCGCCCTAATGGCTCTTAACTGCTCGACCCGTGCCCACAAAATTTGTGGCCTTTTTGGCCTCCAAGATTCCCTTGGCAATGACCTTCACTTCATGTGCCTATTAACCCACAGCAAAGTTTGTCTAAATAGATGCCAGTCTGGTGAGACCCACAAACTCACCAGTCTGTGGGGCCGGCCCGGACAGTAGGCTCATAGGGCCTATGCCTGCGTCCTACCCTATGGTATTTCCTTCTTATGACACACTATACAAAAGACAAAGACAAAAGAGAAAAACAGAGACTATCTCAGGGGAGAAAAGGGATCAAGATCAAAACAAAGAGTACTCTACCAAATTTACCAGGGTCACTAAAAGCACAAGAAACTAGTTTCCCAAATATTTTCTCCTGCCAATCTAAATTTAGAAAGAGAAAAAAATTCTCACCGCTTCCTTCCACCGGACTCCACAGGTAGAGATTCTGGGAGGCTGACGTGGTAAGAAGTCTTACATTTTGCCAGCTTTCGTCAGGCGTTCCCGTATCTCATCATCTGCAGTAATCCAGGGAGAAGACAGTTCTTCCAGCCAGAGAATGCAACTTGCCAGCCAGTGTAGCCACACGTTGGGCACAAAAACTGTTGCGGGAGAGAGAGTATCTGCCTCTGCCCTTTTCTTAAGGTTCTTATGGCTGGCCAAATAATTAACAAGCCAGGTTAGCAGGAGAAAATAATACCAAGTTTAATAACATGTATACATGGGAGAAACTCAGAAATGAGCAACTCGTCCCTCTGTCTAAGTTGCCCGCTTAAGTATTGTAGCTAAAGACGGGGAAGATGTCGGGGATGGGTAGCGGTCTGGGACCTCAGAGGGCAAGAAGACAACTCACATGGAGATAGAAATGCAAATGTTTGCCTGACAACTCTTCCCAGGGTCATCTATAGATAATGTGGTCAGGGAGAGATAGAGTTTTTGATAAAAGGTGCTTGGTGCCTTTCCTGTTGTAACCTCTATCCTACATTATCTTTACAGCCATCATGATAATAACTCCTTCCTGAAACAGATCTTTTGTTTTAAATTCTTTAGGCAGTTTGGGAAGGGAAACTCAAATATTCTTCCTGAGTTCTCTGAGTTCTTATTGTCTTCAGCTCAAAATAATCTGCATACAAGTGTGGTGCCTCCTGGGTTAGCTTGCCCTGAACACCATCACCTCCATTTATAAGGATGCACCCATTATATAGATTCTGTACAAAATTGCAAAGATCACTTTTTCCTTTTCAAAATTTATTTGTTTTAACTTTTAATAGTGAGATCCTTAGTGTTGGTTAAACTGCTGCAGAATTACTGGACATGCTGAGAGTCTTTTTGAAAAGTGTAGAAGTCTAAAGATAATGAAAAGTACATTTCTCGAATGTCAACTCCCTTGATGATTTGATAGGCATCTGTCTAGTTGTACCAGGAAGAGATGTAAGATTGAACATCAGGACAGCACACAAGGAAACAGGCTGCAAACTTGAGGGCTTCCCATGGACCACAGAGTGCCTGGCTGACTCTTGGAGATTAAATCTGGGCTTTGTCCATGGGTGGACCCTGAGAGGAATATTTTGCTTTAATGACCAGAGACTAGACAACGTTTTATGTTGATAATAATACTTACCATGTAAATTTCTTTGTAAATCTCTGAATAAAATTAAAAAATATAAGCCGCATAGAAATCAACTCTTACTGACAAGCCCCACAGCCTTCTCTAGAGAGCTCAACACAAAATATCTCCACTGATTGTGAGTTGCTGTTCTCTGAAAGCCAGCCAGCACTTCACTGATAGCCCTGGATAAGGAAGGCCAGATACAATCCTTTGAAGATGTTTAGCTGAATTCAGAACCAAAAATCCTACCTCCAGTTGGCTCCCCTGTGAGAATGGATTGCCGGCCTTGTTTCACAGCCTGAGCAATTGAGGTTTCAGATGAGATAAATTGCTCTGTTCCCCAGGGATGGAAAAGCTGGACTGTGACATCAATTCAATGCTGAGATTTTGCAGGTAAAGATAGGGTCATAGAGGGGAATAAAGATTTCAGCAAATTTGAGTTTTGTTCTCAACAGTGGAAATAATTTAAGAAGCAGATAGTCTCTTACTCCAACTTCTCTTCCCTGTTCTCTATCTGTCATATCACTGTAAAAATTCTCTCTATGAAAATTTCAATCTTTTTTCTTTGTAGTGTGTTTATTATCATCTTTACGAATTCTTTGACTTCACCATCTTCCTGGCACCACAACATTAGCCATTGAGATATTATTATAGATTCAGTTTTGCAATTTCATCCTCTTATCTCTATTTCCTGTGCCATTTCGTAGTTTTAGTTCTTATTGTATCTTATGCTTGAAAACATTTGAAGCTTACAGTGTGTATCAGTTCCTTATTTTCTCAAAGTTTTATTATCTAAGTGCCCTCAACTATTACTTTTTTTTAGAAAAGAAGTAAAATACATAACAGAACAATACACTGTAATAAATTGACCACTTATAAAATTAAGTTCAACCTGAAATCCCTCCTCACTTAACAGAGACCACCTTTCATAATTCACAATGCTTTAGTGTGAGTAGGGTCAGTTTATCAATGATTTTTGGCTGTTTTAAACCACATGAGATGAATACAATATAAGGTAAAATTGTTAATCTTGCAGAAGTTGTAGAATTTCCTGATGGTTAGGGAAGTTGATGGTGGAGAATCTGAATCATATGAAAAGTAGTTGATTAATTAGCACCTGAGTTTGTTAATTTGGTAAGGATTATGATGAGACATACATGTTGAAAAGATAACTTTGCATATCAGAGTATTGTCAGAGGCCACTGGGAAAATTCATAATATTCTCAAATACTACAAAAAATGACCATTTTTTCATAAAAGATGTCATACATGATGAAATCATATACTTCTCTCAGAAAATTTGCAATGAAGAAAATTAACACTTCAGTAATTTTAATTCTAACAATTTGTTCATGCTTACTAGTAGGTTAAAAAACTTTTTAGAAATAAAGTGATAAGTGATGTACTTGCTTAATTTTTAATTTTTTTTAGTAAGAAAACTTTTTCATATTTTTAAAAAATATTTATTTGTAATTATTTTATGCTGAATTTATTCTTGGGCCAAATACATTTTTTTTTAATTAACTAACACCAATTCTTTTCAAACTCTTTCAAAAAGTTGAAGAGGAGAGAATACCTCAAAAGTCATCCTATGGGATTAGCACTACCCTGATATCAAAGCCAAAGACACTAAGAGAAAAGAAAACTATAGGTCAAAATCTTAGATGAATATTGATATAAAAATCCTCCATAAAATAGTAATAAACTAAATTCATCAGCATATTAAAAGTATTATACAGCATTTTTATGTGGGATTTATTCCTGGAATGCAAGGATGTTTCAATAT
The DNA here is from genome assembly GCF_020826845.1 of Diceros bicornis minor. Classification (NCBI taxonomy): domain Eukaryota; kingdom Metazoa; phylum Chordata; class Mammalia; order Perissodactyla; family Rhinocerotidae; genus Diceros; species Diceros bicornis. Next base: position 916,387 of record NW_026691656.1, read on the forward strand.
ATGAAAATGAATCAATGTAATAAACCACATTAACAGAATGAAGGAAAAAAAACACATGATCATCTCAACGGATGCAGACAAGGTGTTTGACAAAACTAAACATGCTTTCATGCTAAAAACACTAAAAAACCCCTCAGAGTAAAAAGAAGCTACTTCAACATAATAAAAGCCATATATAGAAATCCACAGAGAACAACATATTCAGGGGTGAAGAAAGGATAGCTTTTTCTCTAAGATCAGGAACAAGGCAAGAAGGCCCATTTTCACCACTTCTATTCAACATGGTATTAGAAGTTCTAGCCAAGGCAAGTAGGCAAGAAAAAGAAAGAAATAGCATCCAAATTGGAAAGGAAGAGGTAATATTATATTTGCTTACAAACAGTATCTTATATGTTGAATCCCCTAAAAATTCCATCAAAAATTTGTTAGAAATAGAAAATTCTGCAGAGTAGTGAGACACAAAATCAGCATGCAAAAACTAGTTGTTCTTCTATACATTAATAATAAGTAATCTAAAAAAGAAATTTAAAAACTTTACATTTTTATTTACAATAACATCAAAAAGAGTAAAATACTTAAGAATCAACATACTCAAAGAGGTAAAAATTCCAGTGATGGTGTGGCAAAGTTAGAAAAATCTATCCTAAAATTCATATGGACTCTCAAAGGACACTGAATAGCCAAAACAATCTAGAAAAAGAAGAACAAAGTTAGAGAACTCACGCTTCCTGATTTCAAAACTTACTATAAAGTAGTCAAAAGAGTGTGGTATTGGCAAAAATACTCACACTGTACTAATGAAATAGCACAGAGACCCCAGAAATAAAACTTTGCATATATGGTCCAATGATTTTTGACAAAGGTACAAAGACCATTCATTGGAGAAAAGATCAGTTTTTCAACAAATGTTGTTGGGAAAATTGGATATCCACCTACAAAAGAATGAGGTTGGATCCTTACTTTACACCATATACAAAAATTAACTCAAAATGAATCAAAGATATAAATGTTAGAGTTGAAGCTATAAAATCCTTAGAAGAAAACACATGGTAAAAGTTGTGTCATTGGGTCCAAATGCCATTGTAACAATTATTTCTTTAATATGACACCAAAGACATAAGTAACAAAAAAATAACAAATTGGACTTCATCAAAATGAAAAAGTTTTCTGTATCACAAGATACTATCAACAGAGTAAAAAGGCAAACCATGTAATGGTTGAAAATATTTGCACATCACAAATAAGATAAGGGATTAATATATAGAATAAATAAAGAACTTCTACAACTCAACAATAAAAAAACAACTCAATTTAAAAATGCACAAAATTCTTGAATAGACATTTCTCCAAAGAAGATATAAAATGAACAGGAAACACAAGAAAAGATGCTCAACATCACTAAGTACCAGGAAAATGTGAAATAAAAGCACAATGAGCTACCTTTTCACACCCATTAGGATAGTTACTATCACAAAATCAGAACATAACAAGTGTTGACAAGGATGTTGAGAAATTGGAACCCTTGTGCTCTGAGTGTGACAATATAAAACTGTGGAAAACAGTATGCCAGTTCCTTCAAAAATTAAAAATAGAATTACTATATGATCTAGAAATTCCACTTATGGGTTCTGAAATAATAAAAAACATATTTATCGGCCTCTGCATCCAGTTCTTGGCACAGAGCTCCTAAAACCTTTGTAATTTCCTCAGTGATAAGAATATTAAGAGAATCTTTTGTTTTGTTGAGGCAACTCTGGGTGGGCCCCTGGATGCCTCCTGAATGGGGGCTGGTCACCAGAAAGACCAAGCCCTGATTAGAAGCTTGGAATTTTTAGCCCTACCCCTTATCCTCCAGAGAGAGGAGAGGGGCTGGAAACTGAGTTAATAATTGATCATGCCTATGTGAGAGAACCTCCATAAAAATCCCAAGAGAAGGCGGTTCAGAGAGCTTCCAGGTTGACAATGACAAGGACTGCTCGGAGAGTGGTCCACCTGGAGATGGCATGAAAGCTCTGTGTACCATCACCATACTTTCCCTATGCACCACTTCCAACAGGCTGTTCTTGAATTATATCCTTTTATAATAAACTGGTGATCTAGTAAATGTTTCTCTGAGTTTTGTGAGCCACTTTAGCAAATTAATCAACCCCAAGAAGAAGGTTGTGGGAACCTTTGGTTTTTAGCCAGTAAGTCAGAAGTATAGGTAACAACCTGGGCTTGTAACTGGCATCTGCAGTTGAGGTGAGGTTGGGTGGGTGTGCAGACTTATAGGACGGAGCCATCAACCTGTGGAATCTGATGTATCTCTGGGTTGTCAACATCAAATTGAGTTGAATTATATGGCAACCAGCTGGCATTCCAAGAATTGTTTGTTGGATGTGTGGGGAACCCTCCTACATGTGAAAAAGTGAATCTGAGAACACCATTTATTGGTATACATCCAAAAGAACTTAACGCAGAGGTATAAAGACATATATGTACACCCGTGTTCTTAACAGCATTATTCAAAATAGCCAGAAGCTGGAATCAAGCCAGGTGTCCATCACTGAACGAACTGACAAAAAAATGTGCTGTATACACATAGTGGAATACTCTTCACACTTAAAAAGGAAGGAATTATGACACATGCTATGACATGGATGAACCTAGAGGATTTTATGCTAAGTGAAATAAAGCCAGTCACAAAAGGAAAAATACTGTATGATTCCACTCATATAAGGTACTTAGAGTAGTCAAATTTATAGGAATACAAAGGAGAATGGTGGTTCTCAGGGGCAAGAGGGAGAGATAACAGGGAGTTGTTGCTTAATGGGCACAGAGTTTCAGTGCAAGGTGAAAATAGTTCTGTGGATGGTTGGAGGTTATGGTTACACAATTATGTGAATGTATCGAATGTCACTGAACTGTACACTTAAAAATGGTTAAAATTTTATGTTATGCATATTTTATGACCATTAAAAAAATTATTTTCAACAAATGAACAAACACTAGCTACATGTAATAGCATGGATGAATATCACAACCATAATGCTGCATAAAAGAAATTATATTCAAAAGGCTATATATTTTATAATTCCATTTATATAAAATCCAAGAAAGAAACAAAACCGAGGTCTGGCTTCTACTAATGGTGGAGTAGCCTGTTGAACTAACACTCTTACAGATAACAATGGTAAAATCTGCACAAAATATTATATATATTTATACAGACTCATGTGGCAATATGTAATACACATATAGTAAATGTGTATTTGTGTGTATGTATAAATCACTTCCAAAAGCAAGCAGAACTGAGAGGTAATCTTCTCTTAAATGATGGGAATTGCACCAGGAGATATTTGCAAGCTTAAGTCTTTTGCCTCAAAGCATTCCAAAATCTGTACATGGCCTAGACATGGGAAAAACTACAGTCTTACTTGTAATGTTAGAGGATGTATTTTGGGGCTGGCAGAGTAGCTGGAAAGTTAGGGGAGAAATTCTGGAAGGGAGGGAGACACAAAGAGGAAAATCACAAAATATATATGTAAGTCTCTCCCCCAAACACTCCAAATTGGCAGATCTTTGAACAACACACTTGCAGGGTAGGCCCCAGAAGGCCTAGTGTAAAAACAGCAGTTGGAAGATCAAAGAAGTAAACTAGGATTTCAGCTATGCCCACCATAAATGAGATAGGATTGGAATTTCAGTCTAGCCAAGTTGATTCCCTTCTAGAAAAATAACAAAACTCTTCCAAGGAATACAATAGAATCCGGAGACTCCATACTTATATTTCATGATTTCTAGTACACAATTTAAAAGAAGCATGAGATTTGAAGAAATAGGAAAATGTAATCCATATGTGACCAAAAGAGGGCAGTAGAAACTCTCCCCAATGTGTTGTAATTAGCACTCAAGAATACAAAAGCAGTTATTATAAAGATGATCATAGTGGTAAAGAAAAATATTCCCATAATCAATGAACAGATGTGGGAATTCAGCAGAGAAGTGGAAATTACACAAAAGAACCAAATAGGAAGATGAAATAAAAAAATACTTTTGAGTTTACCAGTAGATTAGAAATAGTAGAAAAAACATGAAGATACAGCAATAGAAACTATCTAGTCTGAAGAAAAGAATGTAAAAATTTTGAAGAAAAATGAAGCGAGCCTTATGACCTGTGAGATGATTGAGTCCCAAGCAGAGAGGAGAGAGACAGAAAAATTAAATGTGGCAGAAAGGCAAATCAATAAGTAATAGCATAAAACTTCCAAAATTTGGTGGAAAATCTAAAATTTTAGATGCCAGAAAGTCAGGAAACCCACAAAATAAAATATAAAAGAAAAGCATACTTAGGTACATGATAGTCAAGCTACTAAAATCCAAAGATAAAAAGAAAATCTTGAAAGCAGTCAGGGAAATACACACATACAGTGGAAGACATTACATACAGGGAGAAATAATGTGGATGATGGATGATATACTATCAAAAACAAAAGAGACAACTCAACAACAAAATGGCATCATTCAAGTGCAGAAAGAAAACCCAAAAGTCAACACAAAATTCTATATTTAGTAGATCTCACTTAGAAAAAGGAAGTAGAAGCCACAATAAGATACTGCACGCCTATTAGATGGCTGAAATAAAAAATAAAATTGCAAATACCACGTGCTGGTGAGGACTAGGAGCAATTAGAACTGGGAATGCAACATGATAGTTGCATTCAGAAAACAGTTGAGCAGGTTCTTATAAAGCTAAACATACACTTATTATATGACTCAGATATCCCACTTTTAGATATTTACTGAAGAAAAAAGAAAACTAATGTTTAAACAAAAATCTTTGTGGGAATCTTTATAGCCATTTTATTCATAATTGCCAAAATCTGGAAATAAACTAAATGTCCTTGATCAGGTGAATGGAGAAAGAAACTGGGTTGCATTGGTACATTATAATACTACTTGGCAATAAAAAGGATAAAGTCTTTTTTTTTTGTGAGGAAGATAAGCCCTGAGTTAACATCCATTGTCAATCCTCCTCCTTTTTCCCCCCAAAGCCCCAGTAGATAATTGTATGTCATATTTGCACACCCTTCTAGTTGATGTATGTGGAACACGACCTCAGCATGGGCTGAGAAGCAATGTGTCAGTGTGCACCATGGATCTGAACCTGGGTCACCAGTAGGGGAGCACACACACTCAACTGCTAAGCCACGGGCCGGCCCCTGGATAAACTCTTGATTCACACAACAACATGGATGAATCTTGGCTGCATTTCCCTAAGTGAAGGAAACCATATTCAAAAGACTGTATAGAATATGATTCCATTTATATGACATTCTAGAAAAGGCAAAATTACAGGGATGGAAAATGATCAGTGGTTGCCAAGGAATGGAGTAGGGGAAGGGGTTGAATACAAAGGGATAACATGAGAGAACTTTGTGGGTGAAAAACACAACTCTGTATGGTACTGTGGATATGGATGTATGACCATAAAGTCAAAACCCATAGAACTGTACACAGCAAAGAGTGAATTTTACTCTGCAAATTTTAAAAATCAATCAGGATGCTGGGGAACCCAGATGGAATGCAGTGACAAATGAATCTCACTGTATTACAAGCATGTGACATAACCATACAGAAGGAGTGGGGATGAAAGATCCTGACCTAAGTTACTTTGGAAGACAGTGTTTTGACGGGATACTGTAAAACTAAAGTACTGGACACAAACACTGTACTCTAGGTGGTAAATTTGTTTTTCGTAAGGGTATGGATTAGCAATTCTGAAACTAGTTGACACAGTAAACATATTGTAGCTAACTGGAGTTAAGTTTCTCACTGTTGGTGAAAGAAGTTACAAATAAACAAAAGAAGAATGCTAGAATAAACCCTGTGGTGTTGGCTTGGAGTTGGAAGTATCAGTATGAATCCATGTCTCTTTTAATATAGCTATCAAAAAAGATAGATAGATTGATAGATCGATAGACAGATGCGTATACTTGAGTTTATATTCATACATACATTTCCAAGCTCTGCTGAGAGGGACTAGAAGAAGTGATATTCTAATATTAATGAGCAAATCTAGCTCCAGATCTTGTTTTCTAAATATCATTCTCCAATAAAAGGAACCAGGTTTTCTTGGAGAAATGGCTAATTCTAGGGTTGGAGATAGAAAATACAAAATGACCTGGATCATCTTGTAGTGCCAGAAAGTAAAAAAGTGCTTTAAAAAAAAACACACACACACACAGAAAATGATGGAACGTGTCAAAATGAATCAGTCTAAAAGACTTCTCAATGACTCAAGCTGGAAAACTGTGAGCAACAAGATAAATAATGGTAGCATTGGATAATTACCCAGAGAATAAAATAAATATCTACGAGGCTATACTGATATAAAAAAGATTAAATAAGAAAGGAAGGGAAGGAAGAAAGAAAAAAGGGAAAAAAAGAATGAGAGAAAGAGAGAAAGAAAGGAAGAAGGAAGGGAGAGGGAGGGTGGGGAATCTTCCTCACAGAATTCCAAATAATAAATGCGCTAGATAGCATGAAATTGAAAATCGCCATTAGAAAGCTACAGTAATAATTACTGTTGGAAATAGTGACTGATGAATGCAAAAACTGTGGAGGAAACTTAAAGAAGAAACAGTACAATTGCAGAGTCTCAAAGCATTTCCTTCCAAACACTTAACTTATTTCTTTTATTTCTTTAAAATACCTATGACTATTTAAAGCAAAAATTATAACACTGTATTGTGGGATTTATAACATGGGTAGATATAAAATTTATGACAACAATAGCACAAAGGACAGACAGAGGTAGATGGAACTATTCTGTAGCAAGTCTTCCATATTTTACATTGATTAAACTGGTGAACTATTGAGTCTAGGTAGGCTGTGATATGTTAAAGATGCATATTGTAATCTGGATCAACTAGTAAAAATGCAAAGGTGTGTCACTTAAATGCTAATAAAGGAATTAAACAGCATACCAAAAAACGTTTGTACAAGACTGTTCACAGGCGATAACCTGCACGTCCCCAGGATGAAGATGAGCCCACTGCGGCGCATCCACAGAGCAGAACGCCCTCAGCCGTGCCAAGGAGCAAACGGTGACACACTCATGCTGAGAGAGACTCATCAACCTCGTGCTGAGGGATGCAAGCTGGACAGAAAAAAACACACATGGGATGATTTCAGCCACGATGAACCTATGATGAAAAACCCAGAACAGGGGTTGCATTGGGGAAAGGAAAATATTGCCTGGGAAGGAACAGGAAGGATTTTTCTGGGGGTGATGGAAATTATCCTATTCTTAAAGGGATGAAAGTTATATGAGCATGTTTATTTGCCAAAACTATACGGTTGAGATTTGTGCCTTTCAGTGTGCATACATCTTATTCACCACACACACACAAAGGCTTAAAAGAAGAATAAAGTGAGGTGGGAATGGGATGGAGTGCGGATGAAACAAAAATGGCAGATGATTAGTAGTTGTTGAAGCTGGGTGATGGGCCTACTATGCTATTTTGCTTATTTTGTATATTGTTTAAATTGTTCTGTAATAAAACACTTGTATAAGAAGACAAACTCGATATACAGTGTTTGCTGGTAAGATATCAGTTACCTTTGGGGAGGAAATAGGGAGAAAGTGATGGTCGGGGCCTGAGTAAAGCTGGTGCTAGTTCTTGGTCACAGAAGTGTGTTCACTTTGTAATAATTCTTTGAGATTTACGTGGATGACTTCTCCATATATTTCTGTACGCATGTTATTCATCAATAAACATTTTAAATCCTGCATATTTGCAAAAAGATACTAACTTAATATCTCAGAATAACAGCAGTGTTTTGATTTAAGGTGGAACACATTCACTCATGACACCATTAGATGGATTTTAATACTCCCCAGTATCTATTAATGCCCTCATCCTTGCATGGCTCCTGGGTCTTTCCATTTTTGCCTCAGTTTTGCAAGTGGCATTGATTTGAGTTTTTATGATGCCATCTTTCTCCAGCAAGGTCCACCCCCACCACGATGCTCACCAAGGCCTCGACACCTAGCACAGTGCCGTGTTCCCAGCATGCACTCAAGACCTGTGGGACTGGGTTGAATGAGGAACAAAATGAGGAGTACATGATGTTCGTAACTTATGTCTAGGTGCCATATTGTGACTTAGGAAATTGGTAGAGTTTTTCAATAGATTTGCTATGCCTTCTAATTTTTCCTATTTAAAACAATGGGAAATAGGGTCTCAGAGTTCTTTCTCAGAGAAAGTCTGACATTTCAGGCAGAGATTACTGACAATTATTAATGGCATATGACTTTCTCACCTCATCTTAGTGTTAAGTTTTTAATTCCTTACCTTGGAAATGACCTAACTTTGCTTCTTCCAAATCTTGTAGTAATACTGATGCTCCAGAAAGTCAGGCCATGGATATTCTGCTGTTGTGAGTCCTCCTTGCAAAGAAGTGGAGCTGTGCATCCACCAGTCTGAGAAGCATGTGGTGCTGTAGTATTTGGAATCCATCAGAAAATCTAAATGGAAAAACGACTTCAGAGAATTATCACCATAACCCTCCACAGCAACAAATTATTTTGTGATTCTGAGGGTATATCTAAACAGGGATATTAAAACTAGTTCCCAGGGAGCCAGCCCTATTGTAGAGAAGAAATTGTATATTACCTTCCTTCACAAACTTGCCTAACACTGTGGGAAGGACCAAAGGGAAGTTTCGGTGTTGTTGCCTATGTTAATGAGGCCAAGAGGTCCACACTGGGATAAGGAAGTCCAGTGAACCAGCCTGTGTGCAGTGTGGGAGAAGGGGCATGTGTGTGGTCCCCTGAAGTGGCTTAGGGGTCACTTACCAGTGCACCTGTGTTTCCTGACTGTATAATGCAGGAATTGGGGCTATCCAATGTGATGTTTTCTCCTCTTTATGACATGCCTCAGGACAGTCCTTCTAAGACTCCTGAGCAAGGTATGGGCCGTTCAAGCAGATTGGGTCCAAAGGGAGGATCTCTGCAGCAACCCTGACCACGGGTCCAGAGGGAGGATCATGGCTGCCTGAAGGGATGAGGGGATGGTAGGACAGGTGGCCTTGAAAAGGCAAATTCCAGGATCCCAGGCACCTGGTAGTTCCATTTTAGATATTGAATTTACATTTCAAATACTGGCCAGAGAGCTTCCACCAGGCCTGCAAGCAACCTCAGCAATAGCCATGCTGGTGAACCCCACTCCTACCTGAGTAACAGCCTCAAGGGATGTAGCCCAACCACACTGCGCATACTCTGGGAGGTTGGCAGGGCATGGAGAATGGGCGTGGTATAGAAAAGAGGGTTAGATGGAGAATCAGAGGCGTGGGGCCCAGGGTCCGAGAGACAAGGCACGATTCGGGGCCACGAGCTGTGTATGCTGGGAGCTTTTCTCTCTTAACCGCTCCCAGCTGGCAGCCCGTAGAGCTGCAGGACAAGAACTCCCAGGATGCTCTGGGCACGGGGTTGTGCCTAGCCCTTGGAGGAGGAACAGGGCAATGTGAGCTTGGCCCAGGGCCAAATCCCCATTGAATCAGGACTCTGGCCCTGCACCCGCTCCAACTGGACTGAGTCCCGGAGGGATGTGACGGGATGAGAGGGACCAGGGAGTTAGGAGGGTGTGGCGGCTGCATGGGCAGCCGCGGGCCTGCATCGTGCAACTGCTTCTGTCCAAAATTGGAGCTGGACTCACGCCTCTTCCCCACCACCTCCCTATGTTGCTTGATTCCTCCTCCCACCTGCATGCCTGTGGGTCTTTCTACAGCCTCCTACATAGTCCAAGGTCAGGTGCTTCTCTAAAGTGCTTATGGGAACTGGTTTGACATCCCAGAAACTTTCCAGTTTGCCTGCTGACCTCTGCCTTCTCCAGCCAAAGTGCCATCATTTCATCAGCTTTTGGGAGACATTCGCCCTTGTGGCCCCTCTTGCAAGCACAATTTAAGAGTTTGCTGGGTGGTAACATTAGCTGTTGCTTGCCTTTTTCACAGATGTGGAAGTTGAGGCATCCTTGGGGTTAATCATTGGTTTCCCCAGGATCTGCTAAGAGCAGAGGGGAACAACACAATTCCCAGGCAAGTATCTAGTAGGCCGTTTTCACTAACCCATTCCAGTGCAGACGCCTCCAAAACAGCATCCTTAAGATGAGAATAGCTTAAGTATTTGATCACCTAATCTCAGCTCAGGCCTGAGTGGCCAGTCTCTCAGGGACATGAGTGATGACTCTGATCCTTCAGGAAGAGACCGGTGGTCCAGCTTTGGGAGAGGCATGTTGATGGTAGACAGCACCTGGGCAGCATTTGAAACCCGTCAGCTTTAACATCTCTGCTTTGGATTCTGGCAAGTTTCCAGGATAAACATGCCCAGGGATAGTCAAATGTACCGTATCCTTTAAAAATTGATTAGAGTAGTGAAATGAACAGAGCATAAAATATTCTGATTATTTGCAAAAGATGAAATGCAAGCAAGACCTTCTTGTTAATTTTTTTCTCCTCATTCTCTTGTCTGTACTGTACGCTTGAATGCAGAAACAAAAATTTGAATTGCCAAGTTATCTTTTCCTGAGCTTGGTAAATTAACTTAAAAGTCTTATTGAAACCTGTGGAGGAATGGTTAGCAGCTTTCATGATTCATGTCCTCCCTAAAAACCTGGGTGATGATCTACATGAAAAAAAGTCCTTGTTTATATTACACATCCCAATAAGTTACATTTCCGATTCCTGAATGTGGGATATTATCAAAACAACTGAAAAAGCTGGTCATGGAAACTGGACCCTGTCACTATGTGAAGAATTTGCCTCTTTATGAATTAATGACTTGAATTCTTTAACATTTTTGTAAAGAACGGACGGGAATCTCTACAGTGTCTCTGAATGTGGGAAGACGGGGAATTCTCGTTAGACGACATCCTCGAGTTCTTCTCTCGTGTTCAATAGACCCGGGTGATAATCCGTGTGTTCACGTGCAGCGCCACTCCCCCAGCCCCAGTGTCCATCCTACTCTGGCCTGTGACATCTTCAGGGTGTTCTGATGACACTCATCCGCAAGGGTTGGAAGGAGACATTGTAACATGAGGATATTCATCATCTTAAAACAACGAATAATGGAGAGGAAAGTCTCGGGGTCTGTGTGCTCCGATGCAACTGCTGCTGGGGTGTGGCTTCAGTGACCACTGTGCTCCCAGCAGTCCCCACAATGGCTGTCTCAGACATGTGATCTCCTGGTGCAACCACAGCAGCTGCTGACAGAGCTGAGCGCTCATGGTTCAGTTTCTTCCGTCAGATTTTGTGGCTCTGACTCTCCTATGCTCACCCCCTTCCCATTCCTATCTGCTGAGTTGATTGCTTTGTAGTGGTTTCCTAGAAGCCACTGTGTGTAACTGGATTTCACAGTGCATTTAGGGACCCACCCTCACTACACGAGTCACTGTACAACAGTGAATTATCCTGGTGTAGCCCGTGTTCATCGTGTCCAGTGGAGCTGTGAAGAACCCTGCATACTAGGAGCCTCTCTGATTCTCATGCTGCTGGGGCTGCTTATGAAGTTGAGCATCCTGACTTTGGTCTCATTGTCATTACTCTTTTCATCGACTATTTTGAAGTCGGATATGACTTTGTTAATAATGTGGACACTGGCTGTCACAGGAACTTTTATGTATCTTCCCCAACAGCTCTGTGAAGTAGTCCTGTGATCCCCATTTTACATGGGGGGACACTGAAGCTCAGAGAGATGGAGTAGCTTCCTTCACATCACACAGTTTCTTAGTACATTTTGTGTCTTCACCTGGAGCTCCTCTTCTCAGGTGTGAGCATTTAGCTGGTGATCCACTTTATGCCTCTCTTCCAGTCTCCCCAAAGGCATACACCCCATCCTGAGTCCATTGTCTGCTTGATGGCAGTCACCCTGCACAAACAGTCCCGAGCAGGGATTGGACTAGTGGGGCGTGGTCCTCCGCCTTACTCTGGAAGATACTAGGTTCATGGCGAGAGCTGGAGCAGTGGAAGATACTGACTGTCACTCACCTGGAAGGTTTGTTATGTAGAAATACTCCACTGACTTTTTCCTGGTGTCATGTCTTCTTTGTCTTCATTGCTCCTCTGGGCTTTCTCCTACAGTCCATGCTGTGCAGTAACATAGAGTACAGAGACTGGTGAACATAATACTGTTGCCCTGCACCAAATGGTCACATCACTCATTTTTCTAATTATGAAACAAATACACACAGTAAAAAAAGTCAAATTGCACTGATCTATGTACAGTAAAGTGAAACATTTCCCTTTCATCCCCTTCCCTGAAAACTCACTCTCCTACTCAGAAGGAACTATTGTTAACAGGTTGCAGCTTATTCTTCTGGAAATTTCTTATGAATTTATAAATACACAACGTTTTTTTTAAACATAAATTACATAACTACATCGTTTTGAAATTTACTGTTTCCGAAACCATATATCATAGACCTCTCTCCTTATCAGTGCACATCACTCTAACTTACCTTTTTAGAAGTTTTAGGGGTATTCCAAAGAATAGGTATACCATGATCTGTTTATATCTTCTTTGATAGCAAAGGGATGACATCCAGTTTCACTATTATACATAATGCTGCTATAAGATCCTTGTATGGAATTTATTACACTGCTTTCAACTGCTCAATACGCTTTGTTTCCTTTTAGTCAGAGACTATGATATATTTTTAACACTTTTATGGGAATTATTGTATAGGGAAATTAATTTTATCACTGAATAACCACATTTATGCGGAGGCTGGACTTCAAGGTCATCCATCTCAGTATTCTGGAGAAAAATCATGAAATTTAGAAGATTTTATGCTTGCTCCATCACATTCTAACAAGTCATGTTAACAATGTGAGTTGAATCATTGAATAGCCTCTACCCTCTCTGCTCAGATGAAGGATGACTTTTTCTTGTCTTGAAAACTTCTGACTCCAGGGGCTCTCAGTTGTGCTTCAGAGAGGGTAAGATATTGGTGTTGTATCTATTTCTCTTCAGCTGTAGGCTGTGTCTTCTAAAGATCATAGAATTGAACATGGTCCAATCGATATATGTGATTTGGTTCAAAAATTCAAAGTAATGAACTCAACCTAGGAATCTATATCTTTTGTTCTTAATAAAGAATTTCCTTTGATATCCTTAAGTCTCTGTGATTACTAGTAAAAACTCACCTATGGGTGAAGAGATGTGGTTCTGCTGGCAATGTCTGGCTTGAACATCTCTAGTTAAGCCTGCCACATCTGTAGGTAGATTAGACTTGACCTCTTGATGATCTCTGCCCTTGGTCTTTGACCTGGGAAAAATAAGAATTTAAAAAAGCTGCTGTTATTAGCACTCAATGCTAGAAATGTCCATTAAAGAGTGAATTTGGTTTGGTAAACCAAAGGGAGTATAAGCAGAACAAAGTCATTAATATCTATAAAATTTCAAAAAATTCTAATTTTTAAAAATATAACTCTATTTTTGCCACAGTGCAAACTGTGTATATATATGAATGAAATATCCCTCTGTCCATTTCTTAAGTTGTTTCCACTGATTTAATGGATTTATCTTCTAACCCAGATTCCAAGTGTGAAAGAACATCTTGGTCCTTCACAAAAAAAAAAAAAAACATTGAGATTTAATTTTCTTTTAGCTCGGCATCCCAAAGGTTTGAGGAATAAATGATTATGTAATGATACAATGATTTTGAAATCTAATTGTTAATTAGAGGGGTCTAAGATATGATTGAATGGTTGTTCATCAGCATGGTGAAGGGTATTGTACACATGGACATGTAAACACGATTCAGGAAGCTGCTTCAGCCCTGTGACATCCCTGAGAACCACAGTGCAGGGGGATCTAGGCACAAAGCCTTCTGCCTCGATCTCCAGGGTTACATGTAGATCCAGGTGTCTTGACAGTGGCTTCAGAGCAGCTAACTTTTATCTATTTTTCCCCTTCCTTATCTCCAGTTTATCTCAAACAATCCTGACTACTATATTTTAAAGTAAGACCAATTATAGTTATCTACGTGAGTTTCTTGTTCATTATTAGAGAGTGATAATCAAGAATACCATCAAATATCATTTAATTGACGTAATTAAATTTTTTGTACCTTATAATTGATTAGAACCCTACGTTTAGTTTAGCGTTTGATATTCACCAAGTGTGTTAATCTGCTTATAACTGCTACGTGCCTGACTCCTCGTATAAGTGTAACTTTGGCCCATCACAAGATTTTAATGACTCAAATCATCATAAATTAAGATAATGCACTGTCTTTTGGATGCTAGAGAGGCATATGGGTCCATTTTGGAAATATGCCCATCTGTCTTTGCTGCCCATGGGAAGTTGCCGGTTACTAGGTCTCCAGGTGGCTTGCTCAAGCCTTAGGTCTGTAATATCTTGGTGCCTCTCCTTCTAATTGGGGTAGAAATAAAAGAGATCAGAGAGACTTATTAAAGTTTTGGTTGCATGAAGTCTTCTATGAAGACCATCCATGCATATTGTTCTGGATAGCTCTCGGTTCCTAAGACTACTAGTTACTTTAAGGGCTTGTCAGGAAGTGTGAAAGGTCTGATATTTTACCTTTCTGCAAGCTAATAAGTTAGGCTACAATGGTTTTACAGATGCTGGCAAAAGACACGAGACACATGGGTCAGAGACAAAGGACTTAATGACACAGCAATAGCAGTGGTCAGAGTATCAGCATTTGCACTGGTTCACTAAATCCCACTTCCTACAGGGTGATACACAGTGGGCCAGGTGACATGGAGAGGCTTGCAAGATCTCAGAGCCTAAGGAACTCAAATCTTTGAAAATGAGCAGGATGTCTGCTAACCTTTGCCCTGGGGGGGTGTTATTTTTATTATACTGGGCATTAAGCAAGGCTGCCCTTTGCTCCAGAGGAGGCCACTATTTCTATCTTCCAAGGCTGACAGCTCTACACACATCCTTGAAAAGATAACCTGGTCTTACTTGTTTTCAAAGATAAGCTTGAATGAGACTTGACCATCATTCAGTTCTTCTGTTTCCTTTATTGAGATTGTGCAAATATGCTCTTTCCTCTGTAAAGTTCACTAACTTTATTCATACATAAGGGATGCTTTTGGTTTTATTTATTAAGTTGAAATTGTCTTATTAGAGGAAATGATGAAACTGTTACGGGTTGGATCTGAAAGCATGCTTTTCCAGGAAAATTGTGAAAGTAGTTCAGTGCTCACAGAACTTTGCCACAAGGAGCTGATAGCAACTTAAGTGATTTTAATTTGAATAGTGATTTTTACAACTTTCTTCCATTTGCTTCATCCTCTCTGCTTCCTGTAACACTCATATGGGAATGAGGCACTTTCAGGGATTCACTGAACTCATTTACAATATTCAAATGGTTTTGTTTGTTGTGTTTTTTTTATTGAGGTAAAGTTGACATACAATATTATGTCACTTTCAGGGCTACAACGTAATGATTCAATGTTTGAATATATATTGAAATGATCACCACAATAAGTCCCGTTAACATCCTTCCCCATACATAGTTACAAATGTTTTTGTCTTGTGATGAGGACATGGCATATTTCAAGATGCAGAAGAATCAACGATGGTGTCATACTTTTCTATATGCAGCTTGATGAATTTGGACATAAGTATACACCTTTGAGACTGTTATCACCATCAAGGCCACAAACATATCCGTCACCTTCCAAAGCTTTCTCTCACCTCCTTTACTACTATCATTCTGTGGTAAGAACTCTTAGTATCTACTCTAGTAGCAAATGTGACGTATGCAATAGAGTTTTGTTAGCTGAAGGCACTACGCCATATCCTACATCTCCAGAACTTATTTATCTTGATAACTGAAACTTTGTATCCTTTGACAATCAGCTCCCCATTTCTCCATCTCCCCAGCTCCTGCCAACCACCATTCTAACCTCTGCTTGTATGAATTTCACAATTTTAGATTCCATATATAAGTATTTGTCTTTCTCTGTCTGCATTATTTCACTTAGCATAATATCGTCTAGGTCCCTCATGTTGTCAAAAATGGCAGGAATTCCTTGTTTTTTCAAGGTTGAAGAATATTGCATTTCTTTATCCATTCATCCATCAGTGACATTTAGATTACTTCCATATCTTGGCTATTGTGAATTAGCTGCAATGAACATTAGAGTACAGGAATCTTTTTGAGACCCTGATTTCAATTCCTGTGGGTATATACCAGAAGTGGGATTGCTGGATCATATGCTAGTTTTCTTTTTTGGAGGAACCTCCCTACTGTTTTTCATAATGGCTGTACTAGTTTATATTCCCACAAGGGTTCCTTTTATTCACATCTTCACCAATATTCATCATCTTTAGTTTTTCTGATAATCGCCATCTTAACAGGTGTGAAGTGATAGCTCATTGTGGTTTTGATTAGTATTCCCTGATGATTAGCGACGCCAAACACCTTTTCATACACCTATTGGCCACTTGTATGTCTTCATTGGAGAAAGTCTATTGTGGTCCCTTGCCCATTTTTTAAATTGATTTGTCTTTTTGTTATTGAGCCAACACAAAAAAAGGAGAACAAAAATTGCAGGCATTATGGATGCTTCCCAGTTGATGCAGATGTTTTTGTGTTTACAGTGGTACCAAAAGATCATGTTTCGTGCTTTTTCTTCAGCTTGTTATAAGACCAACAGTAGCAGCAGCATGGCAGATAATCGGGATCTTCTGCGTTTGGAGGTTTACAAAATAAATGAGTGGTAAGGATTTTTTTATTTTTCCAAGGAAATTATTGTGATCATAGTCCATGGAATCCAGGATTAGATACGTGTAGGAGACAATTAAGGTGAGGATTACTGATCTGGCATTACTTCTGATCTTGAGGGACAGGTATTTACTGTATGATTGTTTGAATAAAAATATTAGAGATCAGGAATTTGAGGTGGGTGAATATGTTTTCTGAATTATTTACTTTTGAACATAACCACTTGCATTATGTGAACATCTGGGATATGGGAGTAAGTATTTAGCAGGGGGTGGTTGATAATATCACTATTGATTTAACCTCTATGAACACCAAGTGGTCAATGGATTAAGTAAATGAGTAGACAGAAAACACAGAAATGGTAAGAATTGGGATTTAGTAAAGGACTGGAGACTTACTCTCCTGAGTGGGAGTGCCAGGACTTGTACGGTTGAGAGTGACAAGGACAAGAAGAGAATAGAATCACACTCAAACAAAGAGGGGGTGTTAACAGGATGGAGGGGGAGAAATGATCTGGAGTAGCCTTGAGTTTTGACCTTGAGCTTTCTGTTCTTGATGCAAATCTGCCTGATGACATCCCGGGACACAGGTCAGATCTATCCCCAGAGGATCGAGGGAGGGTGGAAGTACAACACAGCCAGGGTAATTCTCCTAAAAAGGCAGGCTTCCTTTACCATTTGACACACTTTCATGATTGGTTTTGGTAGGGTAAGAGGAAAAGAAGGTTGATAAGAAGGATGATAGTCACGTCTTCGCAGACGTGGTGAGCACAGAAGGAGCAGCAGGGGCCTGGCTTCCTGAGGACAGGTTTAGGCTGAGGGCTAAACCCACCGCAACAGCCTGGAAGAAGCTACATTCAGCAGGATGGACTTGCACGGAAGCCAGAGACCTGCTGATGGCACCAGCTCGGCAAATCCTCCTGGAACAGCCCAGCCAACACCACTGTGTCCCATGACCAGGGCCTCCTGCCCAAAAATGGCACCTTGCTGCCCATGGGCTGAACAGATCCCCCTGCTTGTTAACCTGGACAAGATAGACGGGAATGTTTCAGAGAAAGTTCAAGTGAGAAACTATCAAACCCACAGCCTGCCCAGACACCCTGACCCTCTCCCCCTCCTCTCTTTCCAGACCCACAGCCTCCACTCTATCTTGGTCATCAGTTCTATGCTCCAGGACTCGTCTTGGCTATAGAGCTTCTTAAGTTTTTCAGAGCTTTACCCGAGTGTAGGGGAAAGAGGGAAGGATAATTTTAGGGATAATATGAGGGGTCTGAGTGCAAATCCCTTTTCTTTGAGAACCCAAGAGATTCAACCTGCCTGGAGGAGTGTTCTCACTGGGCTCCTCTGAGTGCTAAGGTCTCATGGGCCTGGGAGGGGACTCTCCTGTTGGTCACTGGGGTCTCCACTCCACAGCCCTACAGAGCAGCTCTGTTTTGACCACTATGAGTTTCAACTGGCCATAGAGTTCTGTTGCTATAAACACTTGAAAATCTCCAATGTGGCTCAACCCAGTAGCTGACATTTAGGGAAACCGAGTCCTGAAGCAGAACGGGTTCACTAAGGACACCAGGAGACTTAGAGATCAACTATCCACTCCCAGGCCCTGTCCCCAGCATTTGCTGCCTCCCAGGAGTTCCCGGCTGACTGAGGCGCCAATGACAGTCATACAGGAGATCCCTCATTCATCCTGGTCCTCCTATGGAGAGAGGCCTACCCACAGGGAAACTTCCCCCGATGTGTTCTTCAGGCGGCTTGTGGAGGTTTTCTGCAGAGCAGAGATGACAGTGCGGGGCGAGGAGAAGTTCTTCCAGATCTCGCATTCTTGGGGAAGGGAAGAGAATAAGGTGTGAGGTTGGGCACTGGAGCCCTGCTTGCTCTAGCTTCAGTCCCCTTCTATTTAAATCTCCCCTCCTAGATGAGACAGATGTTCAGGGAGCCCCAGAAGGACATTTAGGACCCAGAAAGTAAGACTCACAAGGAGGAGGAGTTTAGATAAATCCAGGGAATTAGCCAGGTAGGAAGTGAGCATCCTCCCACTGGGACCTGGAGTCAAGGTCAGTGGGCCCCTGGCAGGAAGGGCCTAGTGATTTGCAGGAGCTTACACCACACACTGCAATCCTGGGAGCTGATAAAGGTGGAGAGGCAGTTCCCAAGTCCCCGGAGAAGGGTTCCACTGGGCCTCCCACTGCACACCTGGGCCACCTGCACCTAGTGCTCTACCACCCTCGCCCTGTCTTGCGCTGTCATGCTCGGGTCACCGAGGCAGGTGGTGATGACAAGGCTGGCCACCCTTCTGAACTGGTCGATGGTGGCCTGGATGGTGGGTGTCTAGTGCTCACTGCCAGGTTTGTTCTTCTTCTGCCAGGTAGATCCCAGGCACTGAGAGGGCACCACCTCCCAGAAGAGCTCCTGGGGAACAGGGGGAGTGTCATCCAGCATTGCGACAGGCCAGCTCTGTGTCCAAAGCCCCTAAAGTCTGACACAGGTGTCACAGTTTAGAGCTGGAGCTCAGGAATCTCAGGATGTGGCCTGAGCCTTGTGAGAGTCCCTGAGTTTTCTTCTCTGTCCACTGAGAGTACACAGCACAGGATGACCCAGGACCCCATGTTGGCAGGGAAGGGAGAGGGGCATTTGCACCTAGCCCATCCTGGCTAACTCCAAGCTCCAGATGGTGGCTCAACTCTGTTCATGCCAAGGGGGCATCTTCCACCACCCTGATCTCCACTCTGGTCCCACTCCCCATTCTGATGCACATTCCCCCATGGCAGCTACAACCACTGGCCTTGTCTGTCTCCCTTGTAGTGAAACACACATCAGGTGTCAAGTCCTGAGGCTGTTGAGCCTCCTGAGGAGATGGCTGGGCCACCGTAGACCTGGCTGCACACAATGAGTTCCCCTCCACCACTGATGGGCCAGGCCCTGCCCAGCTTTCCATCTCTTCTACCTCATGGAGCCAGCACAGGCACTCTGTGGAGCAGGTCCTGTTACTGTCCACCTCTACGGTCTGCAGGTGGACAGCAAAGGCTTGGGGGTTTCACAAGTTGCCCAGATCATATGGTTGGTAAGGGGTGGAGCTGGGATTTGGGCCCAGATCATGGGAGTCTGGATCAAGTCTGGGGCAATGATAGCAGAGGGAAGGCCTGTTCCACCCCGACCTGAGAGCCCAGCTGATCACAGCATCCATCACGGTCAACCGCTCTACCACCTGCTTAGGAGGGAAGGCCGTGAGGTTGGGCTTCTTCTCACGCTACTTAACAGCCACAGGTGGAGACGGACTTCCCACTAGAAATGATGGTCCAGGTGACTCCAGCTCAGCAGCTCCCACTCCTGCTGGAGCCGATGTTGGCCCTTGCTCCAGCTCCGACACTGCTGATGGAGGGGACGCTGGCTCCAACGCTAGAAGGGGTGGTGTCAACAGAGCTGTAGCCAGCTCTACCTCCACCACTGCCCACTGCTCTGCTTCTGCCACTGGCTGGAGCTCTGCAGCTAGCGCTACAGTGGGATAAAGAGAAAGATTCACCCACATAGCTGACTTTCCATGTGTCCTTCTAAACACAGGAAAGATCCCACTTCCCTTCCAGGAATATCCAGCCTGCAGTCCCCCTTACCCTCTGCCTCTGCCTCAGTGGCCTCCAGAAGCTCACACTGGACAAGAGTAAGAGGGTCATGGCAGCTCAGCTCTGAAACAGGCAAGGTTACCTGCGTGTACATCCCCTTTAGCTTGAAAAAGGGACAGCCCCAGTCTGGTCATACCCTAGTTCTAGTCCAACCTGGTCATCTCAAGGTCCTGAGTGTGGAGACCTTCTGCTCCTGCTCTCATCTCAGAGCAGCACTGGATGGTGTTTGTGGCCTCAGGCACCTTCCCCTTGCCTAGTGAGTTGGTGAAATTGAAACCATTGGGCAGATCCTCGATGACATTCTGACTGGAGTTCTGCAAAGACTGTTCTGGAGCTGGGCCAGAAGGAATCAGGGGCTGCCTGCACACTGCCACTGGGGTCATCCCCCACGAGAAAGTCTGTTCCTCACTTAAGGCACAGAGGGACATTCCTGCAAAGAACTGTGGTCAGGCAGGAAAAGAGATGAAAGATCTATGGTTCAATAACATAAGAGTAGAGGAGCTCACCTTCTCATGCTACCAGCCATGACCTGGGCTATGAACATGACAGGCCCACCATGCTTCTGACACCTAACAACCAGCTTCTGCCTAGGAATGACCTGTCCCACGTACCCTGCCTTCTCCCCTCCACACAAACACACACAGACACACACACACACGGTGAATGGTAAGGGGTGTGGGGCTGATCAGGTGGGATCACAGTTGTGTCCTTGCCTGCACTAGCCTTTCCTGGGCTGTCCCGTGTTACCCTTCACTGCCTCCTGCCAGACGCCCAGATGCGTCGGGGATGAGGGCTGAGCCAACGTCGGCAACGACCAAAACTTTCTCTTTGGGGTTTTTTTTGAGCCTAGATCCTCCAAAAGTTGGGATACAACAACAAAATATTTTTTCCTGTTGACTGTCTCCAGTCAAGTGAGCTGGATGGAGGGCTGTGGGTGCCTTGTTACCAGAGTTCTAAGATCTGTTGAGGTCTATGACCAAGGAAGTGAGGTCATTTTTCAAGATTCCTTTACCTGGCCCCCTTACCTCAATCAGACTTGTTCAGAGATGCCCCCTGTGCCCTGGCTGCTAACCGTCCTCCCCCATGTCATCTCCTGAACTGTACACAAGGAGCCTACACAGCCCTAGCCACAGCTCCCTGGAAACCTAAGTCGAGTCTTAGCTTTGAGGAGACAGAGATGAATGTAGACCTCCTTTTTCTTACCAGTTCTTCATCTTGAGAAAGTCCCCATACTTCTCAGATCCTCCCCAGTCTCTAAACCTGCACCATGGGGATCAGGCTAGAATCTACTTCCTAAGGATGTCACCCGGTGTATATGACATAATATCTATTACCCCTGTGGGCTGGTGTCACATGTACCTATGGCACAAACTTAGAAACGGAAGAATAACAAGAAGGGGTGACAGGTAGCACAGAGCACCACTCAAAACAGGCCTGGATACTAGCAATGTGATATTGGAACAGTCGCTTCCAACTTGGCCTCATTTTCAGGTCAGCATCATGAGGGTGTTGAAACTAATGGAAATTTAGATACTGCCATCCTGTGGCATAAAACCATTCAATTGTTTCCTGTTTAATGGAGAATGCGACCCAAGTGCCTCATCTTGGCCTATGAGATGGGCAATCTCCACAGTGGTACCCAGTAAGCCCCACCCTGGTATAGCCATCCCAGTGGAACCACTAAGTAGTTAGTAACTGGCTTCTTAACATAATAACAGCCAAAGTGATGGGATGTATTGTCTAAATTTTGACTAAAAAAGTCTCTCACTTCCTCTTACTCCCTCTTTCATGTTCCATCACTCTCTCTCTCTCTCTCACTCTGTCGAATCCCTGTAATAGAGGAATCAAATACCAGTGTTTTTGGGCTGCCCAATGTAGACGTTAGAGAGGAGAGAAGCACGAAATTGCCCAGGCCAACAGACAGAAAGAAACACAGGCTCTCAGTCCAAACTGAACCCTGAAAACTGAGAGTGAACTTGGGGGCCAGTCCTCCCTCAGTTAAGCCTCACTTGCAGGCCTCACAGGGTGGTGATGAGGTAAGAGGGAAGAAAGGACTGTGGGAGCTTTCTGCCTGCTCCACCTGGAAGGGTGAGGGCGAGAACAGTGTCATGTGACACTGAGTCCTCAGGAGAACCTGTGAGGTAGCTGGAGTTCTCACACCTTCCAGATGAGGAAACAGGCTCGGGGAGGCCTGGCCCATGCTCAAGCTCACACTCAGAGTGAGAGTTGGAGTTTGGCATGTTCTAGTATCTCAACACCTTGGAGGATGGAGTGCTATTGGTACCAGTTGCCTGGAGTCAGATGTCCAGGGTCAGAGGCCAGTGGTGCTGGAGAGAAATGGGGTGAGGGGACTATGGCCTTACTGACACACTCCTCGACCCTGGCAGCAGGGACCCTCCACGTTTGACCCCCCACAGATCAGCCTCCAGAGAGTGCAGGAGAAGCAGCAGCAGCAACAGGTGAGTGTGCCTGTGGGAGAGGAGCTCTGCCCTCCCAGCTGGAGGCCCTCATATCAATAGAGGATGCCCCTTCCTCTTGGTGCCACAGTGCCTGAATGCCCCAGGAGGAGGGCCTGGAAAAGAGGGTGCAGGATGGATTTGTTGTGGGGAGGGCCAGGGACCACACACCCTGTGATTTGCCAGAAGCTGGCCCTGGGAAGTGAGGAGGAGGAGTGTGGTGTTCTTGGGGTGTGAAAGGAAGAGGAGTTGAGGGGAGGCTGCCAAGGGTCCTAGGCTGCTCCCCGTGGGAACCCTGGGGTCAGCCAGGAGGCTGAGGGTGAGGACTTTTCTGGGGAGGGTCTGCAGGGGGCCGACTTGAGAGCAAGGACTCATCCAACCCACACACCGATGTCACAGAGTGTCATCCCATATCTTGGCACTTTCCTTGGTCACCTGCTGATGCTGCACCTGCTGATGGGTGATAATCTCGAGGTGGGTGCACCTGAGGACCAGGCAGGGAGGACGAGGATCCTGAGCCTTGGGATGGGGAGCTCTCGAACTGAGCTCTGAGCTCTCAGCACTTGGCACATCTCCTGTCATAAGAGCCTCTCAGCCACCCCTGGGAGCTGGGGCATCAGGCCCATCTTAGGGATGAGTGGACAGAGGCTCCACCTGAGACACCCATTCCGGTTCCTCAGGCTGGGGAAGCTCAGAGCAGCCTGACAGCACAGCTGCATGAGGTTTTATCTGAGCTGGACTCAGCCTCTCCCTCCCACACTGCCCATGGAGGGAGAGAGTATTCGGACCCCTCCAAGTCAGGCAGCACATAAGTGGCTGAGCAGTCCCGTCTGCCTGAGGCCTCAGCCTCCAAGTCTGTCAACAGAGAGGGTTGTGCTGCCAGGTCCCTCAGCCTCTCCCCCATGTCCAGCTTCTCTTGAGCCCAGAGCCAGGCCTAGGTCCAAGTCCTGCTTTCTGTGCATGCCCGGCTCCCTCTGGTGACCTGGCAGTAGTGCAACTTGAGAAGGGGTGGGCATAGGGGCCTAGTCAGTCTAGGGGGCTCTGTCTGATGGACTCTGGCTCTCTGCCGTCCAGGGCAATGAGATCAACCTGAGAAGAGGACTGAAGTGAACAGCTGCTGCACCCCCTGCAGGGGAGGGGAAGGAGGAGGAAATCAGAGACCCTCTGGGCAAAACAGTCCCTGGCTCCACCCCCTGTATCTTACATTTAGTGGAAGAGTTTGATAACAGAGAAGTGGGAGACTCAACCAATTGGCGGGTGGGTTGAGGGGAGGATGAACTCAAGGAAAACTTCCTGGAGGAGGGGCTGATTATTCCCATTCTGTGAACAGGTAGAGCCTGGATGGAACTGGAGGGAAGGTGGGTTCCCAGGACTGGTCCCCTGCCCCATTCCTCACCACCCACAAGATCCATGAAGCATACCCCACCCAGGCCCTATCTGCATCCTCTCCTTCCTTCTGGTCCCAGGAATACCCAGTCCTGAGGGAGATCCTGCTGCTCCAGTTGGCTGCAAAGAATGACAACCTAGAGCCCAAGGAGCGATTTGGGGCCTGGTTCCAGGACATGGAGCTGCTCAACGAGAATGATAGGTGAGGCCGGGTAGGAGTTGGGTGAGAGCAGGGGTGGACTCTCCCTGTTGGCCAGTCCACAGAGCCTGTCTCCGTGGCCCCCCACTATGCCTCAGGCCTTATTGCATGGCGACCTCTGGGACACCTAGACTCCAGCTGCTGGGCAGGCAGTGGGGGGACACCTGAGGTGTGGCTCCTCTTAAGCTCACAGGTGCCTCTCTGTCCTGGAGCTACAACCTGTCCTGCCAGCTGGACCCCCAGACCTAGTTGGCCAGCAGAATACTCAAGGATAACAAGAACCCGCCATCATCAGGGTTAGGGGTGAGTGAGTGTCTGGGCTGTGGTGACTGACTCCTAGGGGTTCAGTAAAGCTTCGGGCTAAACGTGCCCTTGGGAAGTCGGACAGCTGGCACTGGAAGAAGGGCCAGCCCCTTCCCTGGTTAGTGGGGACACTCCCAGGTCACCCAAATTCCGAAGACCAGTTAGTTCATTTCAATATCATTCAGCTCCTCCAGGAGCAGACATGGCCCCCGCCCATTCTCTTGGGTTTTTAAGTTTGAAGGTACTTTCACAGGCAGAGCAACAACCACTGAAATGTGGGTGTCTTTAAAACAGCACTACCCAGGACAAAGTCGTAACACAGGCAGGGGCTGACTTTCTACATTCTTGAGGAACAGGGAAAGTTTTCTGCTTCTCTTTTTGAGATTTCTTTTGACTAAATTTTAGGAACTTCTAGTTTTCTAGTTCAATCTCTGGAATTGCAACAGCCCTATGTGGGGAAAACAATGTAAAAAGATCAAAAGTTGCACATTGAGAGGACAAGGCCCAAGGAAGCTCATTTGCAAATGGACTAAAGACAGGCAGGACTTAGCTCCTGAGGCCCCTCTAGGGGCTCCGTGTTCACCACTGACCTGGATTTGAATCCTGCTGTGATCCTTGTCCAGGACTCTGAATTCTTTTTCCTGCTTGTTCTGTATCCAGGAGGAAAGATTTGTGACCCAGCTTTTAAGGCTACTGCTGGGCTTTGTTCCATAAACATGACTGCTCCCTGTCAACTAGGATTTTCAGCACCCCTGCCTTCCTTATGCAATTCCCTTTAGAGCAGAAATTCCCCAGAAGGCCCCAAGCCTCCTCCCTTGCTTGAGCTTATGGATCCCCGGTGAGCTCTACTTTGCCAGTATAAGGAACCATAATCCTGGCCAGTGAGTGACCTCACACTGTCCCTTGCTGTCCAAGGTGACATCTGAGCCTGTGTCATTCTGAGGTCCATGGTCTTGGACAATCCTCCAGTTTACACACTAAGTGTTGGTGTTACCAACTCGTCCAAATGGGGCAATTGGGCCCGAGCCCATAAACTGTGTCACCCCTGGGTTTTTGTGTTTTTGTCCCCAGTCCTATGCTGTTGTTACATTACCACCACCTGCTTGGGTGTGAACACTGTTTGGAACTTTCAAAGATCAGGCATGACAAGAGTGTGGGGAGATACAGCAGGGAATGCCACTGAACTGATGGTCCATGGACGTGCATGAACACAGCCTTACCAATTAAAATACTGAAATGCTTCCTATCTGGTCGTGAACAGACACTGCTCTGAGCTCTCACCGAGAACCCACCCCATGACTAGGAGCTTTCAAATGGTTACCAAGTGGCATTTTGAACCTCATCCCTTGGAAACACCCTGTAAGACAAGGACCATATGAATCGCTTGGCACTTGTGAGTTGTCCCCTCATTTCTGATGGCTGCAAGTGTCACCCAGATACACAGGCTGCACTCTGCCAGGGAAGTCTTCTCAGGACAACCAGAAGCTGAAAATGAATCCTGGTTCCCGGCATCCCAAACCCTTCCTGACACGGCCAAGCCACCCAGGAAAGTGATTTGGTAACGGAAAGACTGGGAAGGCTGTACTTTCCCTCCAAAGAGAAAGAGAAGTGACAACAGTGAAAGCTTGATCCCTCAAATAGACAATTAAATCCCAACAAGCAGTGGGTTCTTCCAGCATTACTGATGCTGAAAAGATCTCCTTTGATAATAGCATGATCCCCCAACTGTCATGTTCATCTCCATGAATCAAATTTCCAACACATACGGATCTAAAAAACTGAGGGAAATCTGGTATTTCCTTAGATGAAACTATGAATTAACATGCAACAGAGAACAGAAAAATGGAGACCTAGAAGTACATATCTAATTTGAGAACATAGACACAAAAGTGCGTTTGAAATAATATTTTGGAATCTATTGGAATATTATAAAAAAAGAATAATCCATTTTTAGTAGGTTTTACTGTCACTGTGAGGGGAAAACCTGAATCATCCCGTGACATTGATAACTCGCTGCTGACTTTAAAGTACATATAAATAATATACATAGTAAAGGAAAATGAGAGAACAGCATGAATAAGGAAGATCTTTCTCTCCTCAGCTGAAACTCAACCTCTCACCTAAGAAAGAAATTGTTGTCTACATTTTATATGTCTCAAAGCAGAGTTTAATAAAAGAAAAGTATCAATATATTTTAAATTTTCAAGAGCTCAACGCAAGGAAACATTAGGGATGCTGCCAAGAGACCTCACTGAGGTGCCTGCTCCATTTCATCTGCTGTCAGGATGGCCTTCTTAGACCCTCACTTTCTCTGCCTTGCTAGCAAGTCTGTCTGCCATCAGTGCTATCACCAGTCTCGCTCCTGTGCTCTTCACTGCCCTTTCCTCCTTCCTGATACCTCCACAGTGGAGCTGTGGATTTCACAGATCAGTTCCTGGAATCATCTCTGCCAAATCTATAAACCAGCAGGAGTGGAAATGGGACCTGGAATGCAGACCACCTGCGAGCACACCTGGCAGGGATTCACCTGTGTGACTAGGTGCAAGTTTTTACAACGTTTTGGCAAGATTGAAAGGACTTACATGTTGTCCCGTGCTACTGCAGGCCTGGAGTCCTTGCGGTCTCTCGGGCCAGCAGATCTGGTGGGGCTGGTCCAAGTTGTCCTCTCAGAGACCAGTCATTGCCAGGATAGGATGGGATTCTAGTAACTGGCCTCTTGAATATGTCGCTGGACATCCTCAAAAGAATGGAAATGCTTAAACCTGGCTTTGGTTTGGACTGGTTCCCACAGTTACGCTGCTTCTTCTGTGAAGACGTGACTTATCATTCTTCTTCTCCTCTTACCCTATAAAAACAAATCATGAAACTGGGTCAAATGATAAAGGAGGCTTGCCTTTTTAGGACAATTATCCTGGCTATTTTGTACTTCCACCCTCCCTCTACTCTCTCGGGATATATCTGAACTGTGTCCTGGAATGTCATCAGGCAGATTTGCATCAAGAACAGAAAGCTCAAGGTCAAAACTCAAGGCCCCTCCAGATCATTTCCCCCCTCCATCCTGTTAACATGCCCTCTTTGTTTGAGTGTTAGTCTATTCTCTTCTTTTCCTTGTCACTCTCAACCGCACAAGTCCTGGCGCTCCCTCTCAGGACAGTCGACCACCAGTCCTTTACTAAATCCCAAATCTTACCATTTCTGTATTTTCTGTCTACTCATTTGCTTAATCCGTTGAGCTCTTGGTGTTCATAGAGAGGTTAAATCAATAGTGACATTATCAAACACCACCTGTTAGCAACTTACTCCCATATCCCAGATGTTCATATAATCCAAATGGTTATGTTCAAAGGTAAATAATTCAGAAAACATATTCACCCACTACAAATTCCTGATTTCTAATATTTTTATTCAAACACTCATACAGTAGATACCTGTCCCTCAAGATCAGTAGTAATGCCAGATCAACGATTCACACCTTAATTTTCTCCTACACCTATCAATCCTTGATTCCATGGACTATGATCACAATAATTTCCTTGGAAAAATAAATAATTCCTTACCACTCATTTATTTTGTAAACCTCCAAACCCAGAAGATCCCGATTATCTGCTGTGTCTCAGCTACTGCTGGACTTATGACAAGCAGAAGAAAAAGCACGAAACATGATCTTTTGGTACCACTGTAAATACAAAGCCATCTGCATCAACTGGGAAGCACCCATAATGCCTGGAAATTTTGTTCTCTTTTTTTGTTTGGCTCAAAAACAAGAAGACAAATCAATTTAAAAAATGGGCAAGGGACCAGAGTAAAATTTTTCCAGTGAAGACATACAGGTTGCCAGCAGGTGTATGAAAAGTTGTTCAGCATCACAAATCAGGGAATGCAAATCAAAACCACAATGAGCTCTCATTTAACACCTGTTATGATGTCGCACATCAAAAAAACTAAAGATGACAAATATTGGTGAGGATGTGGAGAAAAGGAACCCTCGTGGGAATGTAAACTAGTACAGCCATTATGGAAAACAGTATGGAATTTCCTCCAAAAATGAAAACTAGCCTATTATCCAGCAATCCCACTTCTGGTATACACCCACAGGAATTGAAATCAGTGTCTCAAAGAGATATCTGCCCTCTAATGTTCATTGCAGCAAATTCACAATAGCCAAGATATGGAAGTAACCGAAACGTCGCTGATGGATGAATAGATAAAGAAATGGCATATTCTTCAACATTGAAAAAAGAAGGAATTGCTGCTACTTTTGACAACATGAATGCACCTAAAAGACATTTTGCTAAGTGAAATAAGGCAGACAGAGAAAGACAAATATTCCCTTATTTGTGGAATCTAAAATAGTCAAACTCACACAAGCAGAGGTTACAATGGTGGTTGCCAGGGGCTGGGGAGATGGAGAAATGGGGAGCTGATGTTCAAAGAAACACAGTTTCAGTTATCAAGATAAATAAGTTCTGGAAATCTAGGATACGGCATAGTGCCTACAGATAACAAGACTGTATTGCATACGTTACATTTGCTAATAGAGTAGATATTAAGAGTTCTTACAACAGAATAATAGTAATAAAGGAGGTGAGAGAAAACTTTGGGAGATGATAGATATGTTTGTGGCCTTGACGGTGGTGACAGTCTCAAGGGTGTATGCTTATGTCCAAATTCATCAAGCTGTATATGGAAAAGTATGACATCATCGTTGATTCTTCTGCACCTTGAAATATGCCATGTCCTCATCACAAGAGCAAAAATTTGTAACTCTATATGGGGACGGATGTAAACTGGACTTATTGTGGTGATCATTTCAACATATATACAAACATTGAATCATTATGTCCTACCGCTGAAACTAATTTACTGTTTATCTTTATCTCAATTAAAAAAACACAACAGACAAAACCATTTGAATGGTGTACATGAGTTCAGTGAATCCCTGAAACTGCCCCATTCCAATAAGGGAATTACAGGAAGCAGAGAGGATGATGTAAGATGGAAGAAAGTTGTACAAAACAGTGTTCAAATTAAAATCATTTAATTTGCTATCAGCTCCTTTTGGATAAGTTCTACGAGCACCGATCTACTTTCATATTTCTCCTGAAAAAAATATACTTTCACATCCAACCCATAATAGTTTCATCATTTTCTCTAATAAGAAAATTTCAACTTAATAAATGAAACCAAAAGCATCTCTTATGTATGAATAAAGTTAGTGAACTTTACAGAGAAAAGAGCATATTTGCACAATCTCAATACAGGAAACAGAAGTACTGAATGATGATGATGTCTCATTCAAGCTCATCTTTGAAAGCCAGTAAAACCAGGCTGTCTTTTCAAGGATGTGTGTAGAGCTGTCAGCCTTGGAAGATAGAAATAGTGGCCTTCTCTGGAGCAAAGGACAGCCTTGCTTACTGCCCAGTGTAATAATAATAACACTCCCCCCAAGGCAAACGTTAGCAGACATCCTGCCCGTTATCAAAGATTTGAGTTCCTTAGGCTCTGAGATCTTGCATCTCTCTGCATGTCCCCTGGCCCACTGTGTATCACCCTGTAGGAAGTGAGATTTAGTGAACCGGTGCAAATGCTGATACTATGGCCACTGCTATTGTTGTGTCATTAAGTCCTTTGTATCTGACCCATGGGTCTCGTGACTTTTGCCAGTATCTGTAAAACCATTGTAGGCTAACTTATTGGTTTGCAGGTAAGATAAAACATCAGACCTTTCACAGTTTCTGACAAGCCCTTAAAATAACTAGTAGTCTTAGGAACAGAGAGCTATCCAGAAAAATATGCATGGATGGTCTTCATAGAAGACTTCATGCAACCAAAACTTTAATAAGTCTCTCTGACCTCTTTTATTTCTACCCCAAATAGAAGGAGAGGCACCAAGCTATTACAGACCTGGGCTTGTGCAAGCCACCTGGTGACCTAGTGACAAGAGACTTCCCATGGGGAGCAAAGACAAATGGGCATATTTCCAAAATGGACCCATGTGCTTCCCGGTCATCAAAAAGACAGTGCATTATCTTAATTTATGATGATTTGAGTCATTAAAATCTTGTGATGTGCCAAAGATACACTAATAAGAGGAATGAGGCACGTGGCAGTTGTATGCAGATTAACACACTTGGTGAATATCTAACTCTGAACCAACTTTAGTGTTTTAATCAATTAAAAGGTACAACCAATTTATTTAGGTAGATTAAATGATATTTAATGTTATGCCTGATTATTACTCTTCAGTGATGAACAAGAAGCTCATGTAAATAACTATAATTGGTCTTACTTTGAGACATGATAGTCAGGACTGTTTGAGATAAACTGGAGAGAAGGAAGGGGAGAAATAGACAAAATTTAGCTGCTCTGAAGCCACTGTCAAGACATCTGGATGTACATGTAACGCAGGAGATCGAGGCGAAGGGCTGTGCCCCTAGATCTTCCTGCACTGTGGTTCTCAGGGATGTCACAGGGCTGAAGCAGTTTCCTGAATCGTGTTTACATGTCCATTTGTACAATACCCCTGACCATGGGGATGAACCACCATTCAATCATCCCTTACATCTCTCTAATTAACAATTAGATTTCAGAATCATTGTATCATTACATGATAATTTATTTCCTAAACCTGTAGGATGCCAAGCTAAAAGAAAATCAAATATCAATGGCTTCTTTTCTTTGAAATACCAAGATGTTCTTTCACACTTGGAATCCTGATTAGAGGATAAATCCATCAAATCAATGGAAACAACTTAAGAAATGGACAGAGGGATATTTCATTCATATATATACATTTTGCATTGTTGCAAAAATAGAGTTACATTTAAAAAAATTAGAACTTTTTGAAATTTCATAGATATTAAAGGTTTTGTTCTGCTTATACTCCCTTTGGTTTACCAAATCAAACTCACGCTTTAATGGGCATTTCTACCATTCAGTGGTAGTAACAACAGTTTTTTAAAATTCTTATTTTTCCCAGGTCAAAGAACAAGGGCAGCGGTCGTAGAGAGGTCAAGTCTAATCTACCTAGGGATGTGGCAGCCTTAACTATGGATGTTCAAGCCAGACATTGCCAGCAGAACCACATCTCTTCATCCATAGGTGAGTTTTACTAGTAATCACAGAGACATGAGGATATCTAAGGAAACTCTTCATTAAGAACCAAAGTAATAGGGCCGGCCCCGTGGCTTAGTGGTTAAGTGCTCGAGCTCCACTGCTGGCGACCCAGGTTCGGATCCCGGGTGCGCACTGACACACCGCTTCTCTGGCCGTGCTGAGGCCGCATCCCACATACAGCAACTAGAAGGATGTGCAGCTATAACATACAACTATCTACTGGGGCTTTTGGGGAAAAAAATAAATAAATAAAAATCTTTAAAAATGAACCAAAGTTATAGATTCCTATCTTGGGTTCATTACTTTGAATTTTTGACCCAAATCATATATACAGATTGGACCATGTTCAATTCTATGATCTTTAGATGATGTAGCCTACAGCTGAAGAGAAACAGATACAACACCAACATCTTATCCTCTCTGAAGCCCAAATGAGAGCCCCTGGAGTCAGAAGTTTTCAAGACAAGAAAAAGTCATCCTTCTTCTGAACAAAGACTGTAGAGGCTATACTAACATTCAACTTTATTTATTTTGTTTTTTATTTTTGCTTTGTGAGGAAGACCGGCCCTGAGCTAACATCTGCCAATCATCCTCTTTTTGCTGAGGAAGACTGGCCGTGGGCTAACATCCATGCCCATCTTCCTCCACTTTATATGGGATGCCGCCACATCATGGCTTGACAAGCAGTGCATTGGTGAGTGCCCAGGATCCGAACCCAAGAACCTTGGGCTGCCACAAACCCCGGGCCGCCACAGCGGAGCACGTGCACTTAACTGCTTGCGTCATCGGGCCTGCCCAAACATTCAACTTTAAATTGTTAACATGACTTGTTAAAATGTGATACAGCAAGCATAATATCTTCTGAGTTTCAGGATTTTTCTCCAGAATACTGAGATGGATGACCTTGAAGTCCAGTTTCCCCATAACTGTCTTGATTCAGAGATAAAATTAATTTCCCTATAAAATAATTCACATAAAATTGTTACAAATATATCATAGTCTCTGACTAAAAGGGAACAAAGCAAATTGAGCAGTTGAATAGCTGTGTAATAAATTCCATACAAGGATCTTACTGCAGCATTATGTATAATAGTGAAACTGGAAATAACCCCATCTCCATCAAAGAAGAAATAAACAGATCGTGGTATTCCTGGTCTTTGGAGTAGCACTAAAATTTCTAAAAAGCTAAGTTAGAGTGACAGGCACTGATAAGGAGAGACGTCTATGATATATGTTTTGGGAAACAGCTAGTTGCAAAACAATGTAGTTATGTAATTTATTTTTGTTAAAAAATTCTTTATGTGTATTCATAAATTCATAGGAAATGTCCAGAAGAATAAGCTGCCACCTCTTAACAATAGTTCCTTCTGAGTAGGGGAGTGAGTTTGCAGGGAAGGGGATGGAAGGGGATGGTTTCATTTTACTCTACATAGATCTGTGTAATTTGACTTTTTTTACAAAGTATGTAATTCTTTCATAATTAGAAAAATGAGTGATGTGACTGTTTGGTGCAGGGCAACAGTATTATGTTCACCAGTCTCTGTACTGTATGTTACTGCACAGCAGGGACTGTAGGAGAAAGCCCAGAGGAGCAATGAAGACAAAAAGACATGACACCTGCAAAAAGTCAGTGAAGTATTTCTACATAAGAAACCTTGCAGATGAGTGATGGTCAGTATCTTCCACTGCTCCAGCTATTGCAATACACCTAGAACCTGCCCAGGGTAAGCCTGAGGACCACGCCCTGCTAGTCCACTCCCCACCCAGGGCCTGTTTGTGCAGGGTGACTGCCAACTAGCAGACAATGGACTCAGGATGGGGCATGTGCCTTTGAGGAGGCTGGCAGAGAGGCACAAAGTGGAACACCAACTAAGTGCACACACCTGAGAGGCGGAGTTCCAGGTGGAGACTCAAAATGCACCAAGAACTGTGTGAAGGAAGCTACTCGACCTCTCTGAGCCTCAGTGTCCCCCCTGTAAAATGGGGGTCACAGGACTACTTCACAGAGCTGTTGGGGAAGATACATAGAAGTGCCTGTGACAGCCAGTGTCACATTATTAACAAAGTCGTATCCAACTTCAGAAAAATCGATGAAAAGAATAATGTGATGAGACCAAAGATGAGATGCCCAGCTTCATAAGCAGCCCCAGCAGCATGAGAATGAGAGGAGCTGCGAGTAAGCAGGGTTCTTCACAGCTCCACTTTAGAGGACGAACATGGGTTACACCAGGATAAGTGGCTGTTGTACAGTGACTCCTGTAGTGAGGGTGGGTCCCTAAAGACACTGTGAAATCTAGTTACACACAGTGGCTCCTAGGAAACAACTACAAAGCAATCAATATAGCAGTTAGGAATGGGAAGGGGCTGAAAAAAGGAGGGTCAGAGCCACAAAATCTGACGGAAGACACTTAACCACGACGAGCGCCCAGCTCTGTCAACAGCTGCTGTGGTTGCACCAGGAGATCAAATGTCTGAGGCAGCTATTGTGGGGACTGCTGGGAGCACAGTGATCACTGCAGCCACACCCCAACAGCAGTGCATCGGAGCACACAGACTCAGAGACTTTCCTCTCAATTAATCTTTCTTTCAAGATGAGGAATAGCCTCACGCTACAATGTCTCCTTCTAACACTTGTGGACGAGTGTCATCAGAACCCCCTGAAGAGGTCACAGGCCAGAGTAGGATGGAACACCGGGGGCTGGGGAGCGGCGCTGCACCTGACAACACGGACTATCACCTGGGCCTGTTGAACATGAGAGAAGAACCCGAGGATGTGGTCTGATGAGAATTCGCCGTCTTGCCACATTCAGACACACTGCAGAGATTCTCATCCATTCTTTACAAAAATGTTGAAGAATTCATGTGTCATTAATTCATAAATAGGCAAATTCTTGACAAAGTGACAGGGTCTAGTTTCCAAGACCAGGTTTGCCAGTTGTTTTGATAATATTCCACATTCAGTAATTGGAAATGTAACCTATTGTGGTGTATAATATAAACAAGGACTTGTTTTCATTTAGATCAATTCTCAGACTTTTAAGGATGACATAAATCAGAAAAATTGCTAATCATTCCTCCACAGGTTTCAATAAGACTTTTAAGTTAATTTACCAATCTGAGGAAAAGAGAATATGGCAATTCAAGTTTTTTGTTTCTGCATTCAAGCATACAGTACAGCCAAGAGAATGAGCAGAAAAAAATTAACAAGAAAGTCTTGCTTGCATTTTATCTTTTGCAAAAGAGCAGGATATTTTATGTTCTGTTCTTTTCACTGATGTAATCAATTTTTAAACAATACGGTACATCTGACTATCCCAAGGCGTGTTTATCCCGGAACCTTGCCTGAATCCAAAGCAGAGATGTTAAAGCTGACGGGTTTCAAATGCTGCCCAGGTGCTGTCGACCATGAACATCCCTCTCCCAAAGCTGGACCACCGGTCTCTTCCTGAGGGATCAGAATCACCACCCATGTCCCTGAGAGACTGGCCACTCAGGCCTGAGCTGAGATTAGGTGATCAATCTAAAGGGCAAAATACTTAAGCTATTCTCATCTAATGATGTTGTTTCGGAGGCCTCTGCACTGGAATGGGATTGTGAAAACGGCCTACTAGATACTTGCCTGGAAATTGATTTGTTCTCCTCTGCTCTTAGTGGATCCTGGGGAAACCAGTGATTAACCTCACAGATGCCTCAACTTCCACATCTGCGAAAAAGGCAAGCAACAGCCAGTGTTACCACCCTGCAAACTCTTAAGTTGTGCTTGCAAGATGGGCCACAAGGGCGAATGTCTCCCAAAAGCTGATGAAATGATGGCACTTTGGCTGGAGAAGGCAGAGGGCAGCAGGCAAACTGGAACGTTTCTAGGATGTCAAACCAGTTCCCATAAGCAGTTTAGAGAAGCACCTGGCCCTGGACTAGCTAGGAGGTTGTGGAAAGACACACAGGCACACTGTGGGGAGGAGGAATCAAGCAATGGAGGGAGGCGGCGGGGAAGAGGCACGAGTCCAGCTTCAATTTTGGACAAAAGCAGTTGCACGCTGCAGGCCCATGGCTGCCCATGCAGCTGCCACACCCTCCTAACTCCCTGGTCCCTCTCGTCCCGTCACATCCCTCTGGGACTCAGTCCAGTTGGAGCCGGTACAGGACCAGCGTCCTGAGTCAAAGGCGGTTTGTCTCTCAGGCAAGCCTTCACAGCCCTGCCCCTCCCCCCAGAGCTAGGCACCGCCCCATGCCCAGAGCATCTTAGGAGTTGTAGTCCTGCAGTCCTGCAAGCTCCCAGCTGGGAATGGTTAAGAGACAAAAGCACCAAGCATGCACAGCTAGGGGACTGAACTCCCACCTGTCCTTCCACCCCTGGCCCACACCCCACTGTTTCTACACCCCACCTTCTACCACGACTCTTTTCTATACGATGCCATCTCTCCATGCCTTGCCCATTCCCCAAAGTCGTGCAGTGTGGTTGGGCTGCATCCTTTGAGGCCAGTACTCAGGTAGGGGTGGGGCTCACCAGCCTGGCTATTGCTGAGGATGCTTGCAGCCCTGGTGGAAGCTCCCTGGCCAGTATTTGAAATGTAAATTCAATATCTAAAATGGAAATACCGGGTGCATGGGATCCTGTAATTTGCCTTTTCAAGGCCATCTGTCCTACCATCCCCTCCATCCATCCAGTCTACCATGATCCTCCCTCTGGACCCCGTGATCAGGGTTGCTACAGAGATCCTCCCTTTGGAACCCACACACCTTAAGGGCCCATACTCATCATAAACACTCAAAGCCATGCCACTTGCCAAATTGAGGCAAAAATGGAACGACCCAGGGAGGCCACTCAAGGGTGAGGGCATTACTAGATACTTGGGAGTATTAAAATCCATCTGATTATATCATGAGTGAACGTGTTCCACTTTGAAAAAAAAACACTGCTGTTATTCTGAGATATTGAGTTAGGATCTTTTTGCAAATATGCCAGATTGAAAATGTTTATTGATGTATAACATGTGTATAGAAATATACGCCAAAGTCATCCATGTAAACCTCAAAGAATTATTACAAAGTGAACACACTTGTGTGACCAAGAACTAGCACCAGCTTCACTTAGGTCCCGACAATCACTTTTTCCCTCCTTCCTCCCCAAAGGTAACTGACATCTTACCTGCAAACATTATATATGGAGTTTGTCTTGTTATACAAGTGTTTTATTACAGAACAATTTAAACAATATACAAAATAAACAAAACAGCATAGTAGGCTCGTCACCCAGCTTTAACAACTACTAATCATCTGCCATTTTTGTTTCTTCCACACTCCATCCCATTCCCACCTCACTTTATTATTCTTTTAGTCCTTTGTGTGTGGGGGGGGGTAAGAAGTACGCACACTGAAAGGCACAAATCTCAACCTTACATTTTTGGCAAATAAACATGCCCATATAACCTTCACCCCTTTAAAAATAGGATATTTCCATCACCCCCAGAAAACCCCTTCTTGTTCCTTCCTATGCAATTTTTTCCTCCCCCCGAGGCAACCACTGTTCTGGTTTTTTCAGCATAGGTTCATCTTGGCTGAAATCATCCCACGTGTATTGTTTTCTGTCCAGCTTGCTTCCCTTGGCACGAGGTTGATGAGTCTCTCCCAGCATGTGTGTGTCAGTGTTTGCTCCTTGGCATGGCTGAGGGAGTTCTGCTCTGTGGATGCGCCGCAGTGGGCTCATCTTCCTCCTGGGGACGTGCAGGTCATCTCCTGTGAACAGTCTTGTACAAACGTTTTTTGGTATGCTGTTTAATTCCTTTATTAGCATTTAAGTGACACACCTTTGCATTTTTTAGTAGTTGGTCCAGATTACAATATGCATCTTTAACATATCACAGCCTACCTAGACTTAATAGTGCACCAGTTTAATCAATGTAAAATATAGAAGACTTGCTACAGAACAGTTCCATTTACCTCTGTCTGTCCTTTGTGCTATTGTGTCATAAATTTTACATCTTCCCTTGTTATAAATCCCACAATACAGTGTTTTAATTTTTGCTTTCAATAGTCATAGGTCTTTTAAAGTAATTAACATAAAAAAGTTATGTATTTTGAGGCAGATGATTTGAGGCTCTGAAAATGTATTTATTTTTTTTAAGTTTCACCCACAGTTTTTGCATTCATCAGTCAGCCTTACCCACAATAATTATTACTGTGGTGTTCTAGTGGCGATTTTCTATTTCATTCTATCCAGCCACATTTATTATTTGGAATTCTGTGAGGAAGATTCCCTCCCTCCCTCTCCCTTCCTTCTTCCTTTCTTTCTCTTATTCTTTTTTATTCCTCTTTCTTTCTTCCCTAATTTATTTTATGTCAGTATAGACTCATGGATATTTATTTTATTTTCTGTGTAATAATCCAACGCTACCATTATTTATTATGTTGCTCACAGTTTTCCAGCTTGAGCCATTGAGAAGTCTTTCAGATTGATTCCTTTTGACACATCTCATCATTTGCTGTGTTTTGTTTAAAGCACTTTCCTATTTTCTGGCACTACAAGATGGTCCAGGCTCATATTGTATTTTCCATCTCAGACCCTAGAATTAGCCATTTCTCCAAAAAAACCTGGTTCTTTTTATTGGAGAATGATATTTAGAAACCAAGATCTGGGAGCTAAGTGTGCTCATTGATACTAGCGTGTCACTGCTTCTGGACCCTCTCAGCAGAGCCTGGAATTGTATGTATGAATATAAACTCAGGTATACACATCTATCTATTGATCTATAAATCTACCCATCTATCTGGATAGATATATTAGAAGTGACATGGATTCATACTGATACTTCCAACTCCTATCCAGCACCACAGAGTTTATTCTAGCATTCTCCTTTTGTTTATTTTTAACTTCTTTCCCCAACAGTGAGAAACTTAACTCCAGTTAGCTACAATATATTTCCTAATGTGCCAACTAGTTTCAGAATTGCTAATCCATACCCTTATGAAAAACAAATATACCACCTAGAGTACAGTGTTTGTGTACAGTACTTTAGTTTTACAGTATCCCATCAAAACACTGTCTTCCAAAGTAACTTAAGTCAGAACCTTTCATCCCCACCCATTATGTGTGGCTATGTCACATGCTGGTAATACAGTGAGATTCATTTGTCACTGCATTTCATCTGAGTTCCCCAGCATCCTGATTCATTTTTAAAATTTGCAGAGTAAAATTCACTCTTTGTAGTGTACAGTTCTGTGGGTTTTGACAACTTTATGGTCATGTATCCACCTCCACAGTAGCATACAGAGCTGTTTTTTTCACTCCCCAAAATTCTCTCATACTGTCCCTGTGTAGTCAACCCCTTCCCCCATTCCATCCCTTGGCGACCACTGATCATTTTTCATCTCTGTAATGCTGACTTTTCTAGAAAGTCATACAAATAAGACCACATACTGTACAGCCTTTTGAATCGAGCTTCCTTCACTTAGAGAAATGCAGCCAAGATTCATCCATGTTGTTGTGTGAATCAAGAGTTTATTCTTTTTACTGCCAAGTAGTATTCTAATGTCCCAATTCACCACAGTTTCTTTCTCCATTCACCTGATGAAGGACATTTAGTTTACTTCCAGCTTGTGGCAATTATGAATAACGTGGTTATGAAGATTCACACAAAGATTTTGTTTAAACATTAGTTTTCAATTTTCTTGAGTAAATGCCTAGGAGTGGGATATCTGAGTCATATAATAAGTGTATGTTTAACTTTATAAGAACCTGGTAAACCGTTATCCGAATGCAACTATCATGTTGCATTCCCACTTCTAGTTGCTCCTTGTCCTCACCAGGACTTGATATTTGCAATTTTATTTTTTATTTCAGCCACCTAATAGGTGTGCAGAATATTATTGTGGCTTCTGCCTCCTTTTTGAAAGTGAGATCTGCTAAATATAGAATCCTGTGTTGACTTTTGGGTTTTCTTTCTGCACTTGAAGGATGTCATTTTGTTGTTGATTTATCTCTTTTGTTTTTGATAATATATCATCCATCATTGACATTATTTCTCCCTGTATGTAATGTCTTCCCCTGTATATATGTATTTCCCTGACTGCTTTCAAGATTTTGTTTTTATCTTTGGATATTAGCAGCTTGACTATCATGTGCCCAGGTATGGTTTTAATTTGTATTTTATTTTCTGGGTTTGCTGACTTCCTTGGATCTAAAATTTTAGATTTTCCACCAAATTTTGGAAGTTTTATGCTATTACTTATTGATTTGCCTTTCTGCCTCATTTAATTTTTCTGTCTCTCCCCTCTCGGCTGGGGACTCCATCATCTCACAGATAAGGCTTTGTTCATTTTTCTTCAAAATTTTTACATTCTTTTGTTCCGACTGGATAATTTCTATTGCTGTATCTTCATGTCTCTTCTACTGTTCCTTTTTATTTTTAATTTTATTTATTTATTTATTTTTCACCCCAAAGCCCCAGTAGATAGTTCTATGTCATAGCTGCACAACCTTCTATTTGCTGTATGTGGGACGCAGCCTCAGCATGGCCAGAGAAGCAGTGCATCGGTGTGCTCCCGGGATCCGAACCCGGGGCCGCCAGCATTGGAGCGTGCACACTTAACTGCAAAGCCTCAGGGCCGGCCCTCTTCTACTGTTTCTAATGTACATGTAACCTCAAAAGTATTTTTTTATTTAATCTTCCTATTTGGTTCTTTTTTGTAATTTCCATTTCTCTGCTGAGTTTCCAGATATGTTCATTCATTATGAGAATATTTTTCATACCACCTTGATCGTCTTTATAATAGCTACTATCTTATCCTTGTCAGCTAATTGCAACACCTTGGGGAGAGTTTGTACTCTCTGCTTTTGGTCATATATGGATTACATTTTCCCATCTCTTCAAATCTCATGATTTTTTAAACTGTGTACTGGAGGGCTGGCCTCGTGGCTTAGCGGTTAAGTGTGCGTGCTCTGCTACTGGCGTCCTGGGTTCGGATCCCAGGCGCGCACCAAAGCATTGCTTCTCCAGCCATGCTGAGGCCGCGTCCCTCATACAGCAACTAGAAGGACATGCAGCTATAACACACAACTATCTACTGGGGCTTTGGGGGAAAAATAAATTAAAAAAAAAATTAAACTGTGTACTGGAAACCATGAATGATAGTTATAGAGACTCTGGATTCTATTGTATTCCTTTGAAGATGTGTTGTTATTTTTCTAGCAGGGAGTTAACTTGCCTGGACTGAAACTCCAATCTTCTCTCCTTTACAGTGAGCATAGCTGAAATCCTCATTCAGTTCTTTCATCTACTAACTGCTGTTTTTACACTAAGCCCTCTGGGGTCTACCTTGCATGTGTGTTGTTCAAAGATCTGCCAATTTGGTGTGTGTGGGGGAGACTTACATACATATTTTGAGATTTTCCTCTGTGTGTCTCCATCCCTTCCAGAATTTCTCCCTTAACTTTCCAGCTACTCTCTCAGCCCCAAAATACATCCTCTAACATTACAAGCGAGACTGTAGTTTTTCCCGTGTCTGGGCCATG
Source organism: Diceros bicornis minor (assembly GCF_020826845.1). Classification (NCBI taxonomy): domain Eukaryota; kingdom Metazoa; phylum Chordata; class Mammalia; order Perissodactyla; family Rhinocerotidae; genus Diceros; species Diceros bicornis. The sequence continues at coordinate 957,719 of NW_026691656.1, forward strand.
TACAGATTTTGGAATGCTTTGAGGCAAATGACTCAAGCTTGCAAATATCTCCTGGTACAATTCCCATCATTTAAGTGAAGATTCTCTGTCAGTTCTGCTTGCTTTCGGAAGACATTTATACATACACACATATACACATTTATTATATGTATATTACATATAAATACATGATTCTATATAAATACATATAATATGTATTCAGATTTTATCATTGTTATCTGTGAGAGTTTTAGTTCAACAAGCCACTCCACCCTTACTGGAAGCCAGACCTCGGTTTTGTTTCTTTTTTAGATTTTATATAAATGGAATTAAAAAATCTATAGCCTTTTGAATATAATTTCTTTTATGCAGCATTTTGGTTGTGATATTGATCTATGCTATTGTATGTAGTTAGTGTTTGTTCATTTGTTGAAAATACTTAATTTTTTAAATGGTCATAAAATATGCATAACCTAAAATTGACCATTTTAACCATTTTTAAATGTACAGTTCAGTGACATGCAGTACATTCACATTATTGTGTAGCCATAACCTCCAACCATCCACAGAACAATTTTCATCTTGCACTGAAACTGTGCTCATTAAGCAACAACTCCCTGTTATCCCTCCCTCTTGCCCTTGGGAAACACCATTCTCCTTTCTATTCCTATGAATTTGAGTACTCTAAGTACCTTATATGAGTGGAATCATACGGTATTTTTCCTTTTGTGGATGGCTTTATTTCACTTAGCATAAAGTCCTCAAGGTTCTTCCTTGTCATAAAATGTGTCAGAATTTCTTCCTTTTTAAGGGTGAATGGTATTCCACTGTGTGTATACACTACTTTTTTTTGTTATTTCATCTGTTGATGGACACCTGGTTTGCTTCCAGCTTCTGGTTATTTTGAATAATGCTGTTAAGAACACGGTGTACTTTTATGTATTTCTACCTCTGCATTCAATCATTTTGGGTGTATGCCCATAAATGGTGTTCTGAGATTCATTTTTTCACACGTGGGAGGGTTCCCCACACCTCCAGCAAGCAATTCTTGGAATACCAGCTCTTCGTCAGATAATTCAACACAATTTGATGCTGTCAACCCAGAGATACATCAGATTCCACAGGTTGAGGGCTTAGTCCTATAAGACTGCACACCCACCCTACCTCACCTCAACTTCAGATGCCAGTTACAAGCCCAGGCTGGTACCTGTACTTCTGACTGACTGGCTATAAACCAGAGGTTCCCACATCCTCCTCATTGGGTTTGATTAATTTACCAGAGTGGCTGACAAAACTCAGAGAAACATTTACTAGCTCACCAGTTTATTATAAAAGGATATGACTCAAGAACAGCCTGTTGGAAGTGGTGCATAGGGAAAGGTATGTGAGAAGGGGCACAAAGCTTTCATGCCATATCCAAGTGCACCACACTCCAAGCACTCCTTGTCATTGCCAACTTGAAACCTCTCTGAACCTCCTTCTATTGGGATTTTAATGGGGACTCTGTCAAGTAGACATGATTAATTATTAACTTAGTTTTCAGCCCCCCTCCCCTCTCTGCAAGATAAGGGGTAGGGCTAAAAATTCGAAGCTTCTAATCAGGGCTTGGTCTTCCTGGTGACCAGCCCCCATCCAGGAGCCATCCAGAAGCACACCCAGAGTTGCCTCAATAGAAAAAAAGCTTCTCCTAGTATTCTTATCAATTAGAAAATTACATGGATGTCGGCCCCATGGCTTAGCAGTTAAGTGCACACGCTCTGCTACTGGTGGCCCAGGTTTGGATCCCGGGCGTGCACTGATGCACAGCTTCTCCGGCCATGCTAAGGCCACATACAGCAACTAGAAGGATATGCAAGTGTGATATACAACTATCTACTGTGGCTTTGAGGAGAACAAAGGAGGAGGATTGGCAATAGATGTTAGCTCAGAGCCGGTCTTCCTCAGCAAAAAGAGGAGGATTATCACGGATGTTAGCTCAGGGCTGATCTTCCTAAAAAAAAAAAAAGGGAATTACAAGGGTTTTAGGGTCTCTGTGTCAGGGATGGTGTCAAAGACAAATATTAGAATAAGAGTTGCTCCTAGTGTTCTTATCATTTAGGAAATTACAAAGTTTTAGGAGCTCTGTGCCAGGAACTGGAGGCAGAGATTGATAAATGTATTTTCTATTATTTCAGAACCCATAAGTGGAATTGCTAGATCATATGGTGAATTCTAGTTTTAATTTTTGAAGGAACTGACATACTGTTTTCCAGTTTTATGTTCTCACCTTCATTGCACAAGCGTTCTAATTTCTCAACATCATTGCCAACACATGTTATTTTCTGATTTTGTGATAGTAACTATGCTAATGGGTGTGAACATGTATCTCATTGTGGTTTTATTTTGCATTTTCCTGATACTTAGTGATGTTGAACATCTTTTCATGTGTTTACTGGCCATTTTATATTTTGTTTGGAGAAATGTCTTTTCAAGTCCTTTGTGCATTTTTAAATTGTTTTTTTTTTATTGTTGAGTTGTAGGAGTTCTTTATATATGTTAGATATTAATCCTTTATTAGTTATGTGATTTGAAAATCTTTTCAACCATTGCCTTTTTACTCTGTTGCAAGTATTTTGTGATACAGGAAACGTTTCATTTTGATGAAGTCCAATTTGTTATTTTTTTTGTTGCTTATGTCTTTGGTGTCATAGTAAAGAAATCATTGTTGGCAATGGCATTTGGACCCAATGACATGCAGCTTTTACCCTGTGTTTTCTTCTAAGGATTTTATAGCTTCAACTCTAACATTTATATCTTGGATCTATTTTGAGTTAATTTTTGTATATGGTGTAAGGTAAGGGTCCAACATCATTCTGTTGCATGTGGGTATCCAGTTTTCCAGCACCATTTGTTGAAAAACTTATCCTTTCTCCAATGAATGATCTTTGCACCCTTGTCAAAAATCATTTGACCATATATGCAAAGTTTTATTTCAGGGCTCTCTATAATATTTCATAAGTATATTGTGTGTATTTATGCCAGTACTGCACTGTTTTGATTACTTTGTAGAAAGTTTTGAAATCAGGAAGTGTGTGTTCTCTAACTTTGTTCTCATTTTTGTAGATTGTTATGGCTATTCAGGGTCCCTTGAGAGTCCATATGAATTTTAGGATAGATTTTTCTATTTTTGCAAAAAAAATCATTGGAATTTTTACCTCCATAAGTAAGTTGATTCTTAAGTATTTTACTCTTTTTGATGCTATTGTAAATAAAAATGTGAAGTTTTTCAATTTCTTTTTCAGATTACTTGTTATTAATGTATAGAAGAACAACTAATTTTTGCAGGTTAATTTTGTGTCCCATTACTTAGCATAATTTATTAGGTCTAAAAGTTTTTTGTGGAATTTTTAGGGGTTTCAACATATAAGATATTATGTGTAAACAAATATAATATTACTACTTCCTTTCCAATTTGAATGCTATTTCTTTCTTTTTCTTGCCTAATTGTTTTTGCTAGAACTTCTAATACCATGTTGAATAGAAGTGGTGAAAGTGGGCCTTCTTGCCTTTCTCCTGATCTTAGATAAAAAGATTTCAGTCTTTCACCCTTGAATACGATGTTCTCTGTGGATTTCTGTATATGGCTTTTATTATGTTGAAATAGCTTCCCTTTACTCTGAGGGTTTTTTAGTGTTTTTAACATGAAAGCATGTTTAGTTTTGTCAAACGCCTTTTCTGCATTCATTGAGATGATCACTTTTTTTCCTTCATTCTGTTAATGTGGTTAATTACATTGATTCCTTTTCATATATTGAAACATCCTTGTATTCCAGGAATAAATCCCACTTAAAAATGATGTATAATCCTTTTAATATGCTGCTGAATTTGCTTTGTTACTATTTTATTGGGGATTTTTGTATCAATATTCATGAAAGATATTGACCTGTAGTTTTCCTTTCTCTTAGTGTCTTTGGCTTTGATATCAGGGTAGTACTAACCCCATAGGATGACTTTAGAAGTATTCTATCCTCTTCAACTTTTTGAAAGAGTTTGAAAAGAATTGTTGTTAGTTAATTTAAAAAAAGTCTTTGGACCTAGGAATAAATTCAGCATAAAATAAATACAAATAAACATTTTTTTTAAATGTGAAAAAGTCTTTTCCTAAAATAATTAAAAATTAAGCAAGTACATCATTTATCACTTGATTTCTAAAAATTGTTTTTAACCTAATAGTAAGCATGAACACATTGTTAGAATTAAAATGACTCAAGTGTTAGTTTTCTTCATTGTAAATTTTCTGACATAAGTATTTGATGCCATCATGTATGACATCTTTTATGAAAAAATGGTCATTTTTTGTAGTATTTGAGAACATTATGAATTTTCCCAGTGGTCTCTGACAATATTCTGATATGCAAAGTTATCTTTTCAGCACGTATGTCTTATCATCATCTTTAACAAATTAACAAACTCTGTCAGGTGCTAATTAACCAACTACTTTTCATATGATTCAGGTTCTCCACCATCAACTTCTCTAACCATCAGTAAATTCTACAACTTCTGCAAGATTAACAATTTTATCATATTGTATTCATCTGGTGTGGTTTAAAACATCCAAAAATCATTGATAAACTGACCCTGCCCAAACTAAAGCATGGTGAATTATGAAAGATGATCTCTGTTAAGTGGGGAGGGATTTCAGGTTGAACTTAATTTTATAATTGGTCAATTTATTACAGTGTAATGTTCTTTTATGTATTTAACTTCTTTTTTAAAAAAGTGATAGTTGAGGGCACTTAGATAATAAAAAGTTCAGAAAATAAGAAACTGATACACACTATAAGCTTCAAACATTTTCAAGCATAAGATGCAGTAAGAACTAAAACTAAGAAATGACAGAGGAAATAATGATAAGATGATAAAATTTCAAAACTGAATCTATAATACCATCTCAATGGCTACCATTGTGGTGCCACGAAGATGGTTAAATCAAAGCATTCGTAAAGATGATAATAAACAGACAGGAAAGAAAAAAGACTGAAATTTGTGTGTGTGTGTGTGTCAGGAAGATCAGCCCTGAGCTAACATCTGTGCTAATTCTCCTCTTTTTGCTGAGGAAGACTGGCTATGAGCTAAGATCTATTGCCAATCTTCCTCTATTTTTCCTGAAAGCCCCAATAGAGAGTTGTATGTCATATTTGCACATCCTTCGAGTTGTTGTATGTGGGACGCGGCCTCAGCATGGCCAGAGAAGCGGTGCATCCGTGTGCACTTGGGATCCGAACCCGGGCCGTCAGTAGGGGACCGCACGCACTTAACCACTAAGCCACGTTGCTGGCCCAAGACTGAAATCTTTAAAGAGAGAATTTTTACAGCCATATTACAGAAGACAACAGGGAAGAGAAGTTGGAGTGAGAGACAATCTGTTTCTTAAATTACTTCTACTGTAGAGAACAAAAAACCAATTTGCTGAAATCTTTATTCCCTTCTATGACCCTATCTTTACCTGCAAAATCTGAGCACTGAATCAATGTCACATTCCTCCTTTTCTGTCCCTGTATAACAGAGCAATTAAGCTCATCTGAAACCTCAACTGCCCAGCCTGTGAAATAAGGCCGGCCATCCATTCTCACAGAGGAGCCAACTGGAGGTAGGATTTTTGGTTCTGAATTCAACTCAACATGTTCAAAGAATTTTATCTGTCCTTGCTTATCCAGGGCTATCAATGAAGGGCTGGTTGGCTTTCAGAGAAGACCAATTCACAGTCAGCTCAGACATTTTCTGTTGAGCTCTCTAAAGAATGCTGTGGGGCTTGTCAGTAAGAGTTGATTTCTATACGGGTTATAATTTTATTTTATTCAGAGATATATAAAGAAATTTACATGGTAAATATTATTTATTAACGAGAAAAAAGGTGGTCTATTCTCTGATCATTTAAGCAAAATCCTCCTCTCAGGGCCCAGCCATGGACAAAGCCCAGATTCAATCTCCAAGTGTCTGCCAGGCACTCTGTGGTCCATGGTAAGCCCTCAAGTTGGCAGCCTGTTCCCTTGTGTCTTGTGCTGGTACTTCATCGTCCATCTCTCCAGAGTATAACTAGACAGAAGCTCAAAGGACTTGACATTTGAGAAATGTACATTTCATTATCTTTAGACTTCTACACTTTATCAAAAGACTCTCAGCATTTCCAGTAATTGTGCAACAATTTACCCAACACTAAGGTTCTCACTATTAAAAATTAAAATAAATAAATTTTGAAAAGGAAAAAAGTGATCTTTGTAGCTTTGTACAGAATCTATATAATGGATGCATCCTTATAAAGGGAGGAAAGATAAAAAATTTAACTATTTTGGTTAGTTAACACTGTAAGTAATATACTTTATATATTAGCATTTTTGAGATTATTTGTATTTAAAGATACTACTTCAAACCCCTAAATCATTGTATGTAGTAGAGTCTACTGTCTGCTGAACAATTATAGACAGTAAGTCAGCCAAAATTCTTCTATTCCTGTATAATATTATATGTGGGTGGTAATGGTTAGTTCTTATAGATTATTTGAACACGTGCATATCACAAAATACAAGTGACCATTAAAAATTAAAGTGTTCACCAAATAGAAGATTATCTGATTCCCAGAAAAAGAAAACATTACTGTGACATTAAGGCTACAACTGTCAAAACGAAAGCCAAGACACACTCAAGTAAAGCATTTGCTGAAAAGTTAATTGGCTCATCTTTGAAAATTTATCAGGTTTATTATGTAAGCAAGATACTTTCAGAGCCTAGAATACAGAAAGTGCTTATTGGTACGTTAGCATTGTGATCATTTATTTTGTAAATGTTAATATTACAGATATAATTCATTTTCTACTACATTCAGATTTTCAAGTTCTGGTAAATCTTAAGGCCACATTACTGGCAAGTTGGGATACCTCTGGACATCTGAAAAATATGAATCCTACACAAAAGCATGTAAATTCTCTATTCATCAGGTTCTAAATTCTAAAACATTCTAAGCTTTTGGAAGAAACCAATGGCATTCCAAATTGACAGTAAGGCTGTATGTGCTATACATGATCCTATAGGAAGAGAATTCCAGATTTTAAATAGAGGAGATTGTGCAAAAAAATAAAGTACATTTTGACGTCTGAAAGGGGATTTCAAGAAATGAGGGACTCTCAGAACATGTGGTAAGTGGTAAATAACGTACCAAGGTCTCTCTAAAGGAAAACATATTGTGGAAAAAAAAGCTTCACATGCAGAGAGCTAAAATGGAATATTTGGAATCCTCATGATGAAACAGACACTGCATTACTTTTTCCTAAAATTTAAAATGTGTCTTATCCTCCAAAAAATACTCCTCCCTGCCCTGTGGCTTACCTGGGCATGGTGATGTGTTGGAATCATTTTTCTATTTCATTGGCTCATAAACTTGATGGGCACCAGAAGCACCTGGAAGCCTTGTTGAAACCCAGATTGCCAGGCCCCACCCCAGAATTTCCAGTTCAGCAGATCTGCAGCAGCACCTGACAATTTGCATTTCTTCCCAGTTCCCAGGTGATGCTCATGCTGCTGGTCCAGGGACCCCACTTTGAGAACCACAGGTTAACTTACACCCTATATATGGTTACCAAATCCATTATTTCATCCCTTGGCTGCTACTTCTCCTTTATCACATCAGCACCTTAGCTCCGAATCTCCTCACCAAGCAATGGGAATACTTGGAGAGTTTAACAACTGGTCCTTCTTTCTGGCTCAGTTCTCCCTCTTCCTCTCAAAACTACAGTCTCTTGCCAGGTAATTTTTCTTTAAACATTAGTTCATCATAGATCTTCTTTGTCCAAATCTCATGGCTCTTATGCTGAACACAAGACTTTTTAAATTCTCTACTTGGTTCATAAGGTCTGTAATAGCCCGTAGAATGTGGACACCATGTTCCCTACCCTACCTATTATAAAGGAGTATGTGAAGATTATATAAGATACAGTCAGCTCTCGTTATGCACAGTGTGACATTCTACAAAGTCACTGTGAACACTCAATCAGTGAATATGACCCACTGCTCCTACAGGAAATGCAGGGTTAGGTTCCTGCAAACCTTAGCCAAATTTTCTTCAACTGATCAATACATAACCTTTTTCTCTGTGTGTTTCTCTTTAAAGTCACCTTATTTAATATATATTGTTGATATATTAACATTGAACTTAGACTAACAGCACCGTGCCTCGTGTCTGAAAGAAGCTTGTCGAACACAAATTCATTCTCTGTGAAGGCACGTCACAGCATCTTGCCCTGAGGAACACCAGGCAGCATTGCAGCACTACACATGGGGGACATATTAAACAGACGAGTCACCAACACAAGGCACAAAAAGATAATAAATGAGGCACTAAATAGACTGCAAGAAGGACACTTGTTTACAGCATGGGCTGAAACAACAGGGCAGAGCGTCACCTTGTTCCCCTCAGCCGGGAACATGCACTTCGAGTGAATCAAAATTTTCACCACTTTGCGCTTATCTGCAAATGGACATGAAAGCCCTGAGAGTGTTGATTTGGGGGCTGCCAGTACATTTTAGCTAGTAGGCAAGTGTGCAGACACGGAATCCACAAATAATGAGGATCAACTATATTTTGAAAGCATCTTTTCAAAACCAGAGTATTGCTCAGAAATAAGAGCAATAATGATAACATAACAGCTAACATTTTAGTGTCTACTATGTGCCAGGAGCTCTTTTAAGCACTTTACATTAGTTAATGCATTTAAATCTCACTAAAACCCTATGAGACAGGAGCTCTCAGTAGCCCCATTTTATAGATGAGGAAACTAAGGGTCAGAGACTAAATAATTTGCACAGGTTCTCCAGTTAAAAGCGGGATAACTGGGATTGGTGCCGAGACAAACTGGTCCAAAGACCACAGCCTCAACCACTATGGTAGGAAAGTGAGCGAATTTTCTACTTCTCCCTAAAGTGCCCCTTCTGCTCCAGCCACATACTTATTCACTCATCAAACATTTTCTGAGTGCCACCAAGGTGTCAGGTACTGTGTTCAGACAATGGAGGGACAAATAGAATGTCGACGCAAATAATCCATAAAAAAATCTATAAAACCAACTTGGGGTGAGTTTACTATGAGCCAAACTTTGAGGACCATATAGCCCAGGAGAGTCCTTTCACAAAGAAATGGAGCACTCCAAAGAAGTGGGGTGTACAGCATGATTATATACCATCAAAGAGCATGGACCACATGTGATTGCAATGTCCCTTTTACAATAGCCACAACCTTGACCTGTCAGCACCTCCATTGATGGACACAGTGGGTATCAGGTCTGCTGTCTCCATGGGCGTGGCTGTTGTCTCGAGTTGGGTGGTCACAGGATGAGCACAGCAATCAAATCCTAGCCTAGGGAGAAATGATTGTACTTAAGGAAATGCCAATGTGGGGGGAGTTGCATTTACACCTTAAGGGCATTGCTTTTGTCTTTGGGACATGTTAATTGCTTAGGGCGGATATACAATGGATGAACAGAGGCTACAGGCCCCTTTTGGGGAAAAAAAAAACAATGTCAGGCCCAATTAGTTTTACACCAAATGGCTTCCTCATATGCCCCAATGTATCCTATTGCTGGTCATTTATTTATTAAGAAGAAGGATAGTTTCAGCTTTAAGGAGATCACTGTCTATGAGACATGAATAAAACAACAGTTATGGAAAAGTAGATAAGTATATGGTCCCAGAGTAGGGAAATTAAAACGGGTCTCTAGGTAGAGACCTCTCAGGAAAAGTCTCCAAGAGAAAGGAACATTTGACATGAGTTTAGATTAAGAAATAGGAATTAAGTTGATTAAAAAACTGGGTAGGAGGACAGAAGAAGCACATATAAAAAGACAGATATAAAGGATCTAAATCTTTCAGAATATCTGTGGTATTTTTAAGATTGGAACAAAGCAAACATGTAAGACAGAGTGGGTGATGAGGGTAAAGATGAGGACAGCAAGGGAAAACCTGTGTGTCCAGCTCAGGAGTCTGAATGTTCTCTAGGCTACTCTGAACAGTCATTGAAGCACTCGAAGCAGATATCAGATTTAAGCAAACTTAGATTCTAGAATGTAACTCTGGAGGCATGGTGGAGGAAAGATTAGAAGAAATTAAGACTGGAAGTAAAGGGACCTGTTGGGAGACTAGGCAGCGATCCAGATAAGATAGGCCTTGGCTCAGGCGTGGGGCCTGCAGGTGGAGGAGGCCAGGAGGTGGCAAGCAGTGCTGGGCTCCTGCAGGAGGAAACTGAGCTGCCTCTCAGTCACGGGAATACTGTGCCTGTCATGGCCTCCCCACCCCCATGCCCAAATGTTTCTTTCCACTTCTGTACCTTTCCTCTCTTCCCCTATCTGAAATCCTCACTCTTTCTTCCCTCCACCTACCCAAAAGTGGTCCCTTTGAGGACTTGATCTAGTCCATCTCTCCTAAGAAGCTTTCTTTAATTACAATTTCTCAATAACATTGCCATTTTTTTTAGGTTCTGCAATGCAACTTACACTAAATAGCTTGGAAGAATCAAATTACATCTTGCAAACCATGTCATGTATGTGGAGTGGAGGAACTTGGAACTCTATAATTCTTTGTATTTCCTTCAATACCTACCACAAATACCTTGCACATATAGGTCAATGGACGTCCAGTTAAGTTGAGCAAAGTAGAAGAACCCTTTATAAGCTAAGAACTTTTATGAGCTCAGTTATTCCTTTACATCAGCTGCTTAAACCATTTGTTTTTCTCCACAGGTCAACAGTGTTGCCCAGCACAAGTGAATTTTACACCTTCTCAAACTCAATAGAGCAAAGGTGGAATTTCATTCCCCCTGCAAGCTTTACTGCCTCAGAGAAGGGAAAAACAACATGTGACATCTAATTCTGTCTTTACATTCTCATCTCAAATTGCAACCGATTTCCAAATGCTAACTGGTTTTCATTGTTAAAACTGACAGAAAAAATTTCCCATTCTGGCTTTGTTTCTTTCTTTTTTTGTGTGAGGAAGATCAGCCCTGAGGTAACTTTTGATGCCAATCCTCCTCTTTTTGCTGGGGAAGATTAGCCCTGGGCTAACAACTGTGCCCATCTTCCTCTACTTTATATGGGATGTCACCACAACATGGCTTGACAAGCAGTGTGTCTGCGCGTGCCCGGGATCTGAACCTGTGAACCTAAGGCCACCGCACCGGAGTCCATTCACTTAACCGCTCCACCACAAGGCTGGCCCCTCTCTTTATTTCTAAAGCTGAAATGTCTAAATCTTTCACTGTGTTTGTTGGAGTTTCCATAAAATGAAAAAGTACATTCCAGAAAATCCTTAACTTTCCAGAATAATCCTTAATATAGTAAGGTAAACACCTTTGCAATATGTCACTGATTTTCAATGTCAGTACCTCCACAAGGGTATCTTTGCATTATCTCCTCTCCCAACCACGTGTCACTTTGCTCCTCCCCAGGTTCATGGTGTCAAAGTGTTTACTCAGCACTAGGAATGATCAGAGTTTAAGGGAGACCTCAAGGATGACTAAGCCATATTTTCTGACCCCAACCATCTCTTTCCATCTCTCCTTTAACCTCGATTTTTCTCACTCTGGTATCTACTCTAGTTGTGTACTTGTCTTTTGAATTGTCGTTTTGTGGTTTATAATTACCATGTAAATTCATGTTACATTTTGCCTTAGAGTTTAGAAAGAACTTACATTAAACAATATTTTTTCCCAGCTCTTTGATGTGTCTAATAACTTCCAACGCAATTCAAGGGGTTTCTTGTTTTTAAGTCTCCATCATTATTCCTTCAGAATTATGTTTACCCCACACTTTTGATCTGACCAATGTTGCTTTACCCTTTGAAATTTTCTATGCCAAGACTCACATGAGGAATCCCTCGAACACCATCAGCTAGGTGATCCCACATTCCTCACATCTGTTTTCTTGATTTGTTCCTAAGTAAGCATGTTTCTGAAACTAATAATAAATTGTACGAAGTGGTCATTGCATAAAAAGCACTATCACAGATACCTTAAAGAGAACAAATGGAAAGGAATATTCAATTCCTCAGATAAGTTTACAATCAAATGAGGCTTTAAGGGCACCTGGGGGCACTGATCAGAGCAAAATCCTAAGAGAAGAGTTTTCAGTCCATTTCAAATGAGGTTAAAACTGGAATGAGATAGTATTTTAACAGTTATCTGAAATCATAAACATTTTTCTGACCTTTGAGAATTTATTTGCATATAAACTGTACAACATGTGGGGTAAGAGAGTGTTGATATTGTTCAATTTCTTTTTATTTTTCAGCACTTTGTAATAGATGTGGCGATTCACAATTAATAAATATCATAATGTTGAGAGACCCAACTTTCAACAGTCTGATATTATCAATTCTTACACAAAGCTCGAGTTATAAAGATCAAAATTCATTTTAGTTACCTCTCATCTAGTCCACTTATATCAGAAAGTTGTGGAGTTTTAGGAAAATACTTCAAAACACAAATTTTATATGTAATTTCAAAAGCAAAAAATGAGTTAAAAACTGGATGGTAACCAGTTTTGCTACCATATATTAATCTTTAACATTGGAGCAAACCATTTTAGAGAATACAATTGATATTTGCCTATTTGTATATTGTAGAATGTTAAAGCATTTACAGTCTTAATAATAATTTCAGATACTAGAGAATAAAAAACAGAAGTTTAAGTTTTATGAAATGGTTATTTATTTATATATTTTTCAAAGATTTTATTTATTTATTTTTCCCCCAAAGCCCCAGTAGATAGTTGTCTGTCATAGGTGCACATCCTTCTAGTTGCTGTACGTGGGACGCGGCCTCAGCATGGCCAGAGAAGCGGTGTGTCGGTGCCATCCTGGGATCCGAACCTGGGCCACCAGCAGCAGAGTGCACGCACTTAACAGCTAAGCCATGGGGTCGGCCTGAAATGGTTTTTTAGACATAGCAGATTTCAGAGCATATTACTTGAAAATAAAACAATCAGTTAGTGAGGTTTAAGCAATGTGGTTTTCTTTTAAACTTGCTCATTCCATGGGAGCATCAATAAAAGCCCTCCGGGAGTGGCTGACACTCTTGCCTTCCGCCTGAGCACCAGCTGTATTTTCTTTAAGCATCAGACTCTCGGGCAACACCATAGCCCTCAACTCCGTTTAGTTGAGAAAAGGCTTTATGAGTCTTGTGTTTTTTCTAGGGGTATGGAGCTCCCAGACTTATTAACTACAGGGAGAGAGCAAGAGTCAGAACACATTCAATAAACTCCAGTGTGCTCAGGTGAGAGGACAGGTGCCTGAACTCACATCTGAAGAAGAATTTAGAGGATGCTTTCTGACTCTGCTTCGTGCCTCTGACTAAGCAGTCCTGGACATCCCCGTTACGGCCACGGAATAACACAGGCAGCCTTGATGGACCAGAAGTCCTCCTATGTCCATCATTTGTGCAGAGCAAACTGGCTTAAGAGCTCTCGTTTCCTGCTGCAGTGGTAATTTACAGAGATACAGAACTGTCATCTAGTGAATAAAAAGAAAGCAGCAAGGTGTTTGACACGAAAAGTGACATTCTGAGTTTTTTCAAAAAGAACAGTGAAGCACTAAAGTTGGTAAAGTTGACACGATGTGGCACACGAAAGTTATAGTAAACATTAATAATGTGTAGGTGAAGTAATCAGTTGCTCTCTATGCCTCTAAAACATGTCTTGACATCTGACTCATAAATAGTACAGTTTAAATATAATAGAATATCTTTGGAAATAACTTCGCATCTCATCTCATCCAATGCTGTTTGCAGGAGCCGGTATTAAATAGCCAGATGGTGAGTACCCATGTTGAAGCACCCTTTTTATCACATTAGAGAGAATATGAGGCATAAGCCCAACGGACTGATGTTCAGATCTTCCCTCTTACCCTTGAGCAATTTTGTAAACATGGTTTTCTTTATTAAATATGATATATAACAGTTAATTTAAAGGATTACTGTAAGAATTGCATAAGGGAATACAGTAAAGGAACTGGCGCACAGTAGATTGATAGTTAATTCTCCTTCCCTGTCTCTCTTCTAAGAAACATACAGAAATAATCTAAGAAGAGAACCCGTCTATAAAGTAAACTTATGACAAAAAATCAATGGCTCCTGAAGTAAGGGACATCATTGTTGAGTACTTAACCGCAACTGCCTCCAAATACTGTTAACTCTCAATTAATTTTATGAGTTTTCTGTCTTCCAGACACTTCACTGGCTACAAGGAAAGGAGAAGGTGTGAAATTTAAATTGATTTCACCCTTGAATGGTCTAGCTGTAGCATCAGGTGTTTTAAATCACCTAGATTTTCAGGTTTCCTGCTTATTCCTGTATATTTTACCATGGTTCACAGCCCGAGAAAATTAGAAAATCATTATAATTTTACACACATGAATATATATCTTGACTATTACAGCTGGACTCTTAATATATAGAGCAATGTTGTACATGATTTGTCCTTGTGGATAGTACAGAACACTTTTGTCCAGGTTTTCTTTGGCATTATCATTTATAATGAAGAACTCAGTAATATATGCCCTGGAGATAAGGGTTTAGAAAAATCTAACATACTATCCTAGTCATGCCTCAAAAAAAAAAATAAAATAAATAAAATGCTATATAAATAATGAGAGGATATTTTTAAGGCACTATTTTTCTTAATTATTTCCCACTTTATTTCCCTTTACCTCTTTTTAATCTTTCTCTGTCTTATTTACTATTGGCTAATCATCTCACAGTAATTAAAGCACCCTCTGCTGAGTCCCCCATGCCTCTTCAAGTGCCCCAGCCTGATGTAGGTCTCAGCTCTGACATAAAGAAGCTGGAAAACCTGTTTTGTGGCACTATTCATAAGAATATCTTTACTATTACAATAATAGCTATATTTTTGAAAGGCACCAGTGGATTACAAAATGAAGTACTTGACCAATATTGTATCCTCATTTTCCTTCCAGGGGGAGCACAACTTTCATGTGTAATGCAGGGCTGCTGCTTTATTGTTTTTCCCTTTCAAGACATTTTATTACTTGTAAAACATAATAGGGTTAATATTGATATATCAGTAACAATATAAACTTACAGACAGCAAAAAGATACTATTTTAGACTCATAATTTTATATACTGTAACAAACAGTAATACTTTCATAATGTACTATCTTGATTGATCATTAATTTTTTCCTGGTTCATTTTTATGCTAATTCATTTATTAGATTATCAAATATATACTTTTATGATCTTTAATTTCAATCAATATATTTGAAGGGACATCAGTTGTTTTTGGGAAGTGAAAGGCCACAAAAATTTTTTGATAATTTATAAGTTTGAGAAGGATCTTTCTACTTTTTATAAGAGAAGTCATTTAATATTTGGGAAAGTTCTCAAAACTCATCAAATTCTTTAATTTTACAGAAAGGAATACTACGTTCCAGAGAGCCTAAGTACGTTGTCACACACTAACCAGAAACAGACCTGGGCCTAGAACTCAGGTCTGAGTCACCTGACTTCTACTGGACCACACTCAAGGGAGCACACCCTCTTCTTACTCGTAATTTCTAATACTAAGCTATTTTCAAAAGCACAGTTGGGAGAAAGTGTAAATAAATAAAACAGATGATTTTATATAAAAAAGTAGCAATTGCTACCCACAATTTCTATTCCATATGAGTGTTTCCTTTCTTGCAGGTTTCTTTTTTTTAATAGTAAGTCTATTTTGGTAACAAGAAAAAAGACATAAAATTTGGCTTTTTAGTAACAATAAAAAGATTCTGTTGAAATTAAAAAGACACTAACTAATGTTTCATCTACTACAGCAACTTAAGAATATTATTTGATTTTGGAAAAGCTCTGAGAGATTTTTTTAAAACTCGTATCCATGTGACTATTAGTCCAGCCAGGCACATCTCCACATGACATCTACTAGAGTGTCCAGTTTTCTGCTGGATCCAGCTGTTGTCAGGCCCAATGCTCTGGCTGGGTACAGAATGATGCAGCTTCTGAAAAGCATGTGCTCAGTTCCACTTCAAGGCTGATTTTCTCTGCAAAGTCTAAGTGGAAGAAAACATCCCCTTCCACATGACTGGATTTCCCTGCAGGCTTAGAGAAACAAGGTGGCCTCATCAGATGGGCAGACAGGAAGATAAATGAGAGTCTGTCACAATTTTATGATAAATAAGAGAGAAAATGATTTGACATCCTAACAAGATCTTCTTACCTGTTGAACAGCATCTGAACATATTTTTCAGAGTTCCCAAAATAGCAGATTGAGATTCTAGGTTGGAAAGGAAGAAGATAGACAATATATTAAAAAATAAATTTTATAATTTCCTCAATCGGAAAACAAAACTAAATAAAATACATCTTTAACCATAAGTGCTGAAAACATCCAGTTTATCTTCCAGTTATAATTCTGTGTTATGAGAACATGAATACTTTTCAATATATTTAATATGTACAGTGACTAACAATCATGCCATTAATTACTTTTGAAATTAGACTTGTCCTATGCCCTTATTGACTGACATCAATCATAATTACTTTTCTCAATTCCTAGTTTCTATTTTGTGTCAGAAAGTACCTGCTGAGACATTCACTTTTTATATTATTCCCTTAGCGTAAGTCTGTAAAATGATGGACGACAACTCAGCCATCTTGAAGGATGAGGTCTCAAATGCTATATCTCACTATTGACAAATCACCTTCTGGTTTGAATGAGAGACAATGAGCACTGTCACAAGAGACACTCGGAAAAAAAGGATCTTGCTTCTTTTGTCTATCCTTTGGGCGTCTGTGAGACTGCAAATTCTTCATACTGGAAAACCTAAGTGAGGACCAAGTCCAGGAATCTTTTTAAAACTAGAGGACACTTTCTTCTACGTGAAGCTTGCATCGAAGTTTATAAACATAAGAAAAAAAAAAGAGAGCCTTCAGGGTCAACTGGGTGGGGCAAGAGTGCGCGCGCTCTGCTGCAGCGTCCCAGGGTTCACCAGTTCAGATCCTGGGTGCGCATCAACGCACCGCTTGTCAGGCCATGGTGTGGTGACATCCCATATAAAGTGGAGGAAGATGTGCATGGGTGTTAGCTCAGCGCCAGTCTTTCTCAGCAAAAAGAGGAGTGAGAAATGTTAGCTCAGGACCGATCTCCCTCACAAAATCAAACAAACAAACAAACAAAAACCAAGAGCCTTCAGGAATATCCAATGCTCCATGGATCAGAGTCTGAAAACCACTCATCTTTTCCGTCCTCCGCATTTTACGGATGAAACATAACACAAACAGTTGGTGACAACCTGAAGACTAGAGTTCGTCTCCTGACTGTCACCTCACTCCCACTCCCGACTGCTGTGCAGACCAGATGCCTGACAAGATACAGCAATCACTCCTGGGGATAATTTAGACATTCCCAATTCAGCAGCATTTTAGTTGATGTATTTGACAAGACTATAGAAAAACAAAAGGTATTTACTACTTAAATTGTATAATGTATAGTTAAATGACATTGAAAGTTTTCATTTCACTTACAGCACAGTTTTGATGGGCCCAGGGGCATTCTTTCATCTGCTCACCCTCCCCGGCATCTCAAACCTTCTCTGCCTTTCCCCTCTTGCTCACTGTACTCCAGCCACACGGGCTTCTTGCTGCCCAACAACATCCGAGTCATAGTTCCTCCACGGCATCTCTGCAACCCTGAGATATCTGCATGTCCTCCTGCTCTGTCCCTTCCCTCTGGGCCTTGCTCCAGCCTCCCTGTGCTCTCTAATTAAAGTAGCAACCCATTCACTCTCTAGCTCTCCCCATTGTCTGTCACTTACCTTCTTCTTGACACAGATCATCACACGATAGACTATGTAATTCACTTGTCTGCCTACTTATCCATTATCTCACTTAGCCAACAAAAACAAGTTCTGTGAAGACAGACATTTTGTAGAAAATTATTTCCTTAGTGTATCCCAAGCCTGGCATACAGTAGGTGTTTAAATATTTGTTGAGTAATTGTAAGAGGGAATGAAAGGAGTCATCAGAAGAATGATCACACCATGGAATAGGTGCCACCATGAAGAGTGGGCATCCTGGGAAGGGAAAGAGGGAGGAAAGATTTTATATCAGGCAACACGGGTACCACTGTGCCTTTACCACTTCCTGCACATCAGCTTGCCGACATAAATAATCCATAATCAATCTATAAATCAAAATTGGGGAGAGTTTATTATGAGCCAACTTTTGAGGACCATGGCCTGTGGCCTTCCTTCCCTAAGGAAGGAAGGGCACCGAAGAAGTGGGGTGTACAGAGCGGTTATATACCATCAAAGAGCATGTATCACAAGTGATTGCAATGCCCCTTTTACAATAGCAACGAGATCAGCCCTGCCAGATTGCCCTGCCAGAACAGCTATTGATGGACACAGCAGGGGAGCAGATCTGGTGTCTCGATGGTCATGGCTGGTGTCACATCTGTTTTCTGGAGCTGGGTGGTCACAGGATGACTGCAGCAATCAAATCCTAGCCTAGGGAGAAATGCTTATCCTTAAGGAAATGCCAATGAGGGGGAAGTTACATTCTTATCTTAAGGGCATTTACTCTCCTCTTTGGGACATGGCAAAGCAGATGCACAGTACAGGCGACAGACCCTTTTGGAAAAACAAATTCAGGCTGAATTAGCTTTACCCCAAATGGCTTCCTCATGTGTTCCCTTATATCCTATTGCTTGCCATTTATTTATCAAGCTCAGTATGTCTTTCAAACAGAAATCATCGAGAATAGCATGAAGTAGTCACTTACCAACAAATGTCACTGTGGCAACAGAATATGAACAAGTTGCCTTCAAATATAACCATTCTCCCAATTACTGTATTTCACTGACTTAATCAAAAAGGGATTCTTCTCTCTTATACTGACAAATCTCCACTCTGAACTTAGCATTAGAGGTAGTCAATTTTGAATAAAGACCTTTAACATCAAAGCCAGCCAATAGATCCTATTAAAACAAATCCAAACTCGGGAACACTTTTGTTTTCAGTCACCTCCAATCCTCTCAAACTCAAGATGAGGTCCCGGCTTTGTGTAGATGGAGAAAAGCTTCTCTTCCTCTTTTTCTATTCAGATAGTGCAGGGAAGAGCCCAAGGTGTCTCCTGGTGGAACACTAACAGTTCTTCACATTAGAAATGCATGCAATGTTTCCTAGCTTCTTTTCTATAGGCCAAGGTCTGATGAGCTGCCCCAAGGAGCAAACATCTGGGCTCCAGCAGTAAATAAGACTGTGTGCAGTTTACCACAACAATGAACTACAAAGATGTATCAGGAAATATTTTGAACACCTACACCTAAGCTCTCAATTTCCCTCTGTCTAATTCCATGTCTACCTGAACTGAATTCACTCTTCATCCCTATCCCATTTGTGACAGTGTTTATTTCCTTGAATCAGCATCATATAACATCTAAGAGAAATTTATCAAAATATTCTCTTCAAAATAGCTAGCTGAGGGCCAGCCCCGTGGCTTGGCAGTTAAGTGCGCACGCTCCGCTGCTGTCAGCCTGGGTTTGGATCCCGGGCGCGCACCGACGCACTGCTTCACTGGCCATGCTGGGGCTGCGTCCCACGTGCAGCAACTGGAAGGATGTGCAGCTGTGACATACAACTATCTACTGGGGCTTTGGGGGGAAAAATAAAAAATAGATAAAATCTTCAAAAAACATAGCTAGCTGAATTATAGGAGTTGTAGAGGGTCAAGATTTTAAGAGGAAAGTCATGTATAGAGTAACTGTACTACAAAATAAAAAGAAAATGAATGAGAACAATAAGAGACAGAAAAAAATGATAAGGAATATAATAGAGAGTAAAAGTAAGAAAAAGAGAAAAAAGAAGAAAGAAGGCGTAGGAAAGAGAGAGAGTCAGGAGAAGCATGAGAAATGGCAGAAAGGGGCACGAACAGAGGGAAGACACCAGGCTCAGAGCCAATGACAAGTCAACTGGTTTCTGACCCGGGCTCAGGTCTAGAGTCACTGGGCTGCATCTGAGAAGTCCACTCAGTTCTAACATCCTGAGAAAGACCATGCCTCGTCCAAACTCGGACGACACTGGTTACCAGCGCTCTCCTCTCCCAGGACATGCTGGAGATTTGAGAACTGCCTCTCTCAGCTCTGGGACTGACAGTGTCCCCATTAAATATTCATCAACTGGGATGGTTGTTTTGAAAGAGTAACCCAGAGAGAGCTCTATCAAGGGTACACTTAAACCTGCCAACTCCTTCACTCATCTTTCCAAAGAATTAAGAACTAAGCTGTTTAAAAAAAAAAAAAACTACTGTTAAGCGAAGTAGCGGAAAACTTTTCTGGCAAACTTTAAATGTTCCATCTTTTTGAAGTTACCTCACAAAATTCTGAGCATAGTCTAAAATTCTGGGCTCCCTACAGTTCCAAATATGTTTCAGAAATGATCTCCTCTTCATCACAAAGTAAACCTATGCCTTATGAAGCAAAATAAACTTGGATGAGTTTTATCTTGTAGAGAGAGGGCAGCAAGAAAAAGAGTAGGATGTGCCTCTCTGCTATGAAGGATAATTAATAAAATCACACCAAAATATACAAAATATGCCTCTAAAACTGAATGAAGCAGACTCTAAAGAGTTTTACATTTTAAGTAAAAATGCACTTATATAAAATTATACACCAGTTTGTCTAAAATATAATCAATTTTATAGAAGAAGAATTCATTAAGTTTCATTTAAATAGCATGACATGATTAGCTGCATAATAAATGGCAGATATTTTAATTCACGTATACCATTGTCGGGGGAAGAGGGAGAATCTCCCTCTCTCCTTTTCCTTAAGGTTCTTATGGCTGGACAAATAATTAACATGACAGGTTAGCAGGAGAAAATAATACCAAATTTAATATCATGTATACATTGGAGAAAGCAGGTACACTGCGTTTCTCATCACAATAGCAGAAATTCTTGTCTTAAATACCATGTCCAACCAAAGACAAGGATGGTGTTGGGGGTGGGGGTGTCAGTTATAGGAGATCATCACTAAAGTCCTGTAAACAAGAGAAAGTTTTATTACGTAGTTTTAAAGCCTCACCTTCCACATTGATAAGTCTCTAGAAATGAGGTCATCCCCCCTCTTTCCAATACAGAGAGGGTGATATATTTACAAATGGAGACTTCCCTTGTAAATGATTGTCTGGTAACTCCTCGCAGGGCCATGCAGAGCATGTGGCCAGAGAGACAGAACTTCCGATAAGATGGGCTTGTTGGTGCCTTTTCTATTGTCACCTCTATCCTACATTATCTTTATAGCCGTCATGATAATAACTCCTTCCTGTAACAGATGTTTTGTTTTAAATTCTTTAGGCAGTTTGGGAGGGGAAACTCAAATATTCTTCCTGAGTTCTCTGAGTCCTTATTGTCTTCAGCTCAAATTAATCCGCATACCAGAGTGGTGCTTCCTGGGGTAGCTTGCCCTGAGCACCATCACCATGTTCTTCCACCAATGAGGGTGGGCTTAAACCTGTAATTTCCCTAAAAGGCACCAAACGTATGTTCCGCTTATTTGATTATTTAATAGTATGGATCTGTCCTCATTGCCAATGAAGGATGTCTACACACACGCTTTAGCTTGCATATGTAAGTGGAAATGCAGGATGAGTTTATAAAGAGAAATATTGAAAATGAGCACTGTCTTTAGGAGACGTGGTCAATCTGTTCAAGAACATTTTCTCCCTTGGTCAAGTGAGAAGCTGAAAGAGAGAATGCTATCAGCCTCTTCCTTGGCCCCTTATAGAATTCTGCATTATCTCAATTAAAAGTGTGCTAAAGTGTTTGTAATAAACTTGGAAATGAGTTGATGATACTGTATTTGCATTACATCACACAGACTCTCTTTATTTAGGCACGATTCAAAACACTTTTTTGAACATTAGAGGCCAGAATAGTTTTGCTTCTCTGACAGGCTATAGCTTTTAATCTCATGGACATGAAATGATAGAGAATTGTTCCCATTTCCCTTTCTACTTTAAACCTGAGTGATAAATTTCCAACAACCTTTAAAAACTGCAGGTCCTTCTGAAACACATTTTAATGTGCTGGTTTACTTTAGCTTCATTTCTTTGTTCTATCCTAAACTACTTTTGGTTTGATCTATGTTCCTTGTATTCCTTTTGTATACCTAGATATTTAAAATCTGCTCTAACTTATATTGGAGAAATGTTGGGTTACAAATCTTTCAGACAGCATGAAAATCAATTTTTAGGGTTTGTACACAAAAAGTTTCTGCCATGTTTCTACCAGCTCTCCTTCCATATATTTTCCTCAAGGTTTTCCTGCGACAAAATTGCCCTTCTAAAAGCCAGTCCTCTGTTCACTCTCTTGGCCAGTCACATATTCATACAAAATAAAGGACTGGATTATCCAAAGATACAACAAGAATGATCAAGTGCTGATTCACACCTAGATATCCTGCTCCTCTTCTCCATCAATTTTAAAACTAAAGTTAATTTTCTCTTTCATTTTGTCTCAATCTATTGAGTAACTTTGGCACTGAGCCCCTAAACTGGTCCACAGCCTGCTTCAGCAGACACAAAACTCTCTCTCAAATGCTTGCATTCATGTGCTGAGTAGGTATTGTATTTATTTAGATCTTATTCAACAAAAGATCTTCATTGATTCACTCAAATACTTAAGTATATATTATGTACCCAAAGGTCTTGAGATGTTGTGGGTCTGCAAGGAAGACAGATAGGTATAAACAGATAAATTACGCTATAGAAATAATTTGATTTAAAGAGATATGAATAAAATGCCGTGGGACTCCAGGAAAAAGAACCACCATATGTTGACCTACAACTAAGACATATAGCAATGTACTGGGGCTTTGAGGAAAAAAAAAAACACCATGGGGGGTGGATAGGGTTTATACCATATAAGTAAAGGAAAATGAAAAGAGAAAAGTTAAAGAGAAAAAAAGACAAACGGAAAGGTTTTGTTCTTATTAAGGTTTCTGCCACCAACTTTTGGAGTACACTGCTTGCTGATGTCCTTTCTAGCCAGTCTTATCCTTCAGCCGGCTTCTATAGGCTTCAAAAATTTGATTGTAAGAAGTTGGGGTTCTCCGCGCAGACAATGTCAAGTATGTAGGGAGCCAGGAGGTGAGCAAAAGATTCACAGGACTCTGCAGCTCATCTGCAGCTCACTGGTGGGGAGGGGCACCGAGGCGTCACCTTAGCCTTACTTTCCAAGTTCACATAGAGGAGGGTCGGTTCCTTCCTCAATATATGAAGGTGGAGATGAACTTCTTTCACAGAATAGATTATGGACAATTTAATGTGAGAGCCATGTAAAAGGCAGAGGAGATAGCACCATGAATCTGAAGTAACTGGACATGTGAATTAGAAACCAATATAAAGAAGAGCTGAAGACAAGAAAAAGGTCCAAAAACAAGTTCTCAATTTTCTAAGATGGAAATGCAAGTCTTTCTTCTTCCAAAAGAAAAAAGTCATTGAACCATTTCCTTTAAAAGAAAATCGAAAGGGGCCACATGTTGCAAATGATGGTTTTAACCATGATGTCAGTACACAATAATGTGTAGCAATCAGCTGTTAAGTGCACTGCAAATTGTTCAGTCCTTAACAATTATGTTATCAAAGTTTGCAATTGATGTATATATTTTAGTAAATAGTAGACTGTGTGCAAATCTGTCACCGTATGATTGACAATGTTACTCTTACAACAGAAAGGATGACTAGGAGCGAGAGGGTGGTGTGACCCAGGATTGCTAGCGTCACAGCAAGAAAAGTCAAGCAAGTGCCATCAGGTTATTTGGAAAAAAGAATGCTATAGGGCTCTTGGGTTAATAACAGATTAATTGGAGAAAAACAAGTTACTACAGTAAATTATTGTCTACCTACCTCAGTCACCCTCTCCAAGAACACATATTTTAAAATGAGACAAGTTATTATATTTAAAATTACCGGTTCTGGCATTTTAGTAACTACATCAAATAATGAAGTAAAAACTAGGTTACAAACATCCTGGTATCAATTCCGACTACCATCTTTTACCAAAATAAAACTCTAATTATCACTAACTCACTTGCAATCTAGCCCTCCTCCAATATACAAAATCAACAACTTCAAATGTTTCATAACTTTTTATAACTCTCCTTAAAATTTTAGAAGATAATATAAATATATCTCTTGGAAAAGTTGAGAAAGATAGAGACACAAGGA
Source organism: Diceros bicornis minor (assembly GCF_020826845.1). Taxonomy (NCBI): domain Eukaryota; kingdom Metazoa; phylum Chordata; class Mammalia; order Perissodactyla; family Rhinocerotidae; genus Diceros; species Diceros bicornis. The sequence continues at coordinate 981,955 of NW_026691656.1, forward strand.
AAAGTACAGATGAAAATATTACCCTAATAAATGATGTAAAACACAAGATATGAACAACTGTTAAAAGAATTCTCTATGAAATTGATAATTCTACTATCTGTACACCTGCTTATTACCTATCAGTAATTTGATACATAAACGAATAGAATAGTGTATGTAATGGGATCAATTCTTTCAGTTGTGTGCTTTTCTTTTTAAAACTACATCTGCTTTTATGTGCTAGCTTTATTTTCAGGTGGTATCACATTAGAACACCCTCATCTCTGAAGATTTTTGCAATAAGGAACTCTACCTTGGCCCTTGATCAACTGTACTCTATGATAAAATCAGAGCCCTACATGTTTCCTAAATCCTATCTCCCGTGCGTTGTTCATGTCACGGAGTATATTCCACCAAGTAAACACTAAACAATGTTTCAATAACATGGGATATTAAAAGGAGGACATGCAGGGTTGGGTGTGGGACCCCATTCAGTGCCTCAGTTCAAAGAAGAAAGAGGTAAATGCATCCCTCCAGAGACTGGGATAAAAATAGGAAGTTATGAGACCGAGGCTCCCTCTGCAGGCCATTAAGTAGGAACCTGGAATAAAACTGTTGACACCATGGATCATGGTTGGTTTTACAGGGAGCTCACGAGGAAGTGAAGGACATGAAATAATGATAATTATAATAACAACAGCAAACACTTCTACTGAGCCAAGCACTACACTTTGAATATTAATTCTGTGCTTGAACATGCATTAACACACATAACCCTCAAAATATCCCAACGTAGTAGATGTTGGTCTTTTCACAATTATATAGATGAAGAGACTGGGTACAGTGGCTAGAAAACTCATCCAGGTTACACAGCTCATAAATGGCAGAGCCCAAGCTCAATGCTGTTATGTTATGCTCTTTTACTACAACCCCAAGTTAAGTCTCTAATGAGTATCTCCACTGGCAACTGCCAAGACCTTAGTAGTCCCTCCATGCAGGTAGGCATGGGCATGGCAGGGACCCGGCTGAGGGAGGCTAAAACACCCGAGGTGTGGTTCAGCAGTTGCCAAGTGACTTCCTCTTCTGACAGGGGTGAGAACACACCCAAAAAATCTTGGCAGCTGGCACCAAGGCTCTTTCCTTCGGAACTGGTCCACCACGAAATGGGCCTGGAGCAGGAGGATGAGCGAATAGGCCAGACTCCTTTGAAAAAAGCAGGCGATCTGCACCAGCCTTCCTATCACCCTGGGCGTGGCACATGCGCCCTCAGGCAGAGGGCCTGACGCCTGCTCTCCTTGGCAGATTACTCACCAGACCATGGTCTGGGCACTAGGAAGTCCAGGACTACCCTACACCAGAGAGGAGGCAGAGACCTGTCACGAGAAGGACTTGCCCAGTTTGGCCCTGGATCCCTAGGCCTCGGGGGCCATACCCCGGTCTCGGCTCTTCTGACTCCACAGAGCCTTTCCTACACCAGCCTGGCTGCAGTCGCAAAGTGAAGGCATGAGGTGAAGCCATACTTTGTCTTTCAGGAAGAAATGAGCCCCGGGGAGAAGCAGCTGGCCCAGGGAGAGCCTTGAGCTTGAAGCCCAATATGCCTGTGGCCATCAGGACAAGAACAATGTTTCCAAGAAAGGGAAGCGGCCTTCAAGCTGAGTGGGAGTGGGGGAGGGGAGGAAGACAACCGCTGAAGCCAAGTCAAGAAGGGCGGCGATGGAACAGCTACAGCTGGGTGGCGCCAGACTTCCGTGCTCTGGTCAGAGAGTGACGCGAGGGCGGGGCCGTCACTGAGGATCCCCGAGGCCAGCCCTAGGCCCCGGTGGTCGCGCATGCACCCTTGGCCTTTGCGAGTGTGTGGGGGGTTGAACCCAAGCCCACAGGGCTCCCGGGGCGGCCAGAGAGAGAAGAGTCCATGGGAGAGTTAGTTGAGGTGGACAGGTGGTGCCACCTTACTCTCCTCAGGTCCCTGAGGGGGAGAGAGAGAGAGAGAGACAGAGAGACAGAGAGAGACAGAGACAGAGAGAAAGAGGGAGAGAGAGAGAGATCCCTGACCTCTGAGTCTCTGCCTCCACCACTGGCTGGTGCCAACTCACACGCCATCTCACTTCCACCCATCACCCCCACGCCTGCCCTGGGGCCAGCCCCACCACAGAGAGGCCGGTGCATGGTCACCTCTGTGCCATCCCTTCCAGACCTGACCCCAGTGAAGGAGAAAAGGTTGAGACAAGTCTTTACATGTCCCTCTGCATGACAATAGTCTTCCTCCCCTCTCCCATTCCACAGGCCCACCCACGACATCCACATTTGTCATTAGCTCAGGAGAGGATGCAAGATGAGAACCTCTGCTATTGTGTGGAGAGAGTCAGTTTCCCACCTTTCTCCCCTGGACACATGTTTTTCAGCTGGGTCTGATTTTCTCCAGACAACCTGTCTTGTTAAGGATTTGGCCAGCCATAAGAACCTGAAGGGAAAGGGCAGAGGGGTATTCTCTCTCTGCCCCTGACAGCCCTGAGCTGGGTCGGTCCCTCAGACCTGGCCAGGGGCTGCCCATCCCCCGGTGCCCTCTCCCAGGGCATCCAAGGGCAGGCTTGGCGCCAGCCCCACCCCGCTCGCCACTGCCACTACCATCGTGCTCCCTCGGGAGTCCTGGGCAGGACAGGGACCTGGTTGTGGGAGGCCTCCAGATCTCAGATCTGGCCCACCGCTTGCCAGGCTGCTTCCTCCTCTGACGGGGGCCCGGCACACGTCCCAGGATACTTGGCAGCCATTCCCAGGGCTATATCCTCCGGAACTCCTCCCCTTGGAAGGGGCCTGGCCCAGGTGCCAGGTTGGGCTGATGGGCCAGCCTCCTTTGGAGAAAGCAGGCAAGCCGAGCCAGGCTTGCAGTGGCCCTGGGGTGACATCTGCGACCTCATGCAGAGGGCCACCTGCGTGCCCTCCATGGCGGATTTCTCCCCGGAGCCGTGACCTGGGCACTAGGAAGGCCAGGCCTTCCCGACTCCAGGGAGGAGGCTGGGACATGTCGCCGGAAGGGCTTGCCCAGTTTGGCAATGGCTCCCTAGTACTGCAGTGTCATCTGCCTGTCTTGGCACTTCTGACTCCACAGAGCCTTTCCTACAGCTGGCCTGGCTGCAGACGAAAAGTGCAGGCGTGGGGTGAGTCCATGGTTCTGCCTTTCCAGGAAGAAATGAGCCCCTGGATGAAGCAGCTGGCCCAGGCAGAGGCTTGAGCTGGAAGCCCAGTATGCCTGTGACCATCAGGGCCAGAGCAATGTTTCCAAGGCAGGGAAGCGGCCTTCAATCTGAGTGGGAATGGGGGAGGGGAGGGAGAAAACAGCTGAAGCCAAGTCAAGAAAGGTGGCGATGGAACAGCTGCAGATATGTGGTGGCAGCCGGTCAGAGTCTGGCGGGAGGGCTGGGTCTTCACTGAGGACCCCCGAGGCCAGCCCTAGGCCTCAGCAGTCGCGCATGAGCCCTTGGCCTGTGCAGGGGTGTGGGGGGTTGAACCCAAGCCCGCAGGGCTCCTGGAGCGGCCACAGAAAGAAGGGCCCATGGGAGAGGTAGGCCAGGTGGGCAGGTGGCGTCACCTTACTCTCTTCAGGTTCCCGAGGGAGAGAGAGAGAGAGAGAAACAGAGACAGAGACAGAGAGAGAAAGAGGGAGAGAGAGAGAGATCCCTCACCTCTGAGTCTCTGCCCCCACAGCTGGCTTGTGCCAACTCACACGCCATCACACTTGCACCCACCATCCCCACGCCCACCCTGTGGCCAGCCCCACCACAGAGATGCCGGTTCTTGGTCACCTCTGTGCCTTCCCTTCCGGACCTGACCCCAGGGCAGGGGAAACTGGTCGGACAATACTTTACATGTCTCTCTGCATGACAATAATCTTCATCCCCTCTCCCATCCAACAGGCCCACCCATGACATCCACCTTGGTCATTAGCTCAGGAGAGAATGCAAGATGAGAATCTCTGCCATTGTGGTGAGAGACTCAGTTTTCCGGGTTTCTCCCATGGACACATGTTCTTCAGCTGGGTCTGATTTTCTTCAGCCAACCTGTCTTGTTAAGGACTTGGCCAGCACTAAGAACCTGGAGGGAAAGCGTGGAGGGGGATTCTCTCTCCCCTTTTCCTCCCCGCCTCTCTCCCCCTCCAGGTGATGGGGTGGGGATTCCCCCTCCCCCGTTCAGATATTTTTCTCTTAGAACAGACAGTTTTCTTCTCTTCTTCCTTTCTCTCCTCTCTCTCCAGGGCTCCATGCTACTCCTTCATTTATTTATTTATTTATTTTTAATTTTTGTTTATTGCAGTAACATTGGTTTATAACATTGTGTAAATTTTAGTTGTATATCATTATGCATCTATATCTGCATAGATTGCATCGGGTTCACCACTCATATACCAATTACAAACCGTCACCACTCCTTTCTATTCATTGGTTTGATTTCCTGTTTGACCAAACAGTTATTCATCAGAGTGTTTATTGGCTTATAAATTGTCTGATTTGTTTAAGATATGTTGGCAGTTAATGAGCATTTTTGCATACAAGTTGGTTAAGAAACTGTATTTCAAATCTTGCCGTTCCTCTGATGAGCTACTGTGTCAGAAATTCTGTGGTTGGCCATGTATCTCTCTTCTGGCGGCTTCACGAATTGATTGCTATGTCGAAATTGCTTGCTGGTCAAGGATAGGACCTAATTTTATAATAATATGTTTTCTTTGGTTTGGAGTAGGAAGTTTGATATTTATATGCCGGCACGTGTGTGTGTATGCTCCAAACATATTTAATGATAAATCAAGATTAACAATATATATGATTCCTATATTGACTTTTTTTGGACAAATACTGAGAAGTTAATTGAATACTCTTATTTTGGTTGTAGTTAGGTTCACTTTACTTCATATTTTTAAAATCCTTTTTTAAATATATGATACTATAATTGAACATATACATTTTGACTGCTAACCACCTTTTAGTCCCCAAATATTTTTCTTTCAGATATGTGTACCATTATACACATTCATATATAAAAGTTTCATATTAGTTGTGGCTTTACTTTTGTGAGCACGTGTATGGAATATAACTGACAATCCCCTTTCTTTCAGCATCTATGTTCAGTGTTAGTTTCCTATGTCTTCGTGGAATGTAGCGTAACATTCAATAATGAAAAAGTGATGTAAATAACTTCATTATAGTATAACTGCTATATGTAGCATTATCTCTGTGGTTCTATTTTTAAATTTTGTACTTTGCCTTTTTTCTTTTTTCCTTGTTTTGCTCCATTTAAAATAATTTTCCTTATTAAACTTTTCCCCACCATGTTGGATATATACATCTTTTTCACATTCTATTTTAGAATATTTTTTTTCTGCTGAGGAAAATTGGCCCTGGGCTATCATCCATGACCATCTTCCTCTACTTTATATGGGACACCACCACAGCATGGCTTGATGAGCAGTGCAGAGGTCCGCACCCGGGATCCGAAGCCACGAACCCTAGATCACCAAAGCAGAGCGTGCAAACTTAACCACTATGCCACCAGGGTGGCCCCTATTTTACAATATTTTTAATTTGAGAAATAAGAAGACCCCAGAATCTGAAGTCTTGCCTCACTGCCTCCTCAATGTTAGATGAAAAATTAATTATTATTTTACTTCTTTTCTTTTTCTCCATATCCAGTGTCTCTATGTATAGATTAAGCTCTTGGTTCAAGATGGTTTTAAATATTATGCACATTCTTTAAAGAAGTTTGTGTTTTGCATTTTTTAAAAATCACATTAACACAAAGTACTGAGACAATTGTTTTAATTTTTCAGTGTTCACTTCTTTGGTATGGTGCTTTTTTTTGAAACCCGTTAACCTCAAACTTGATTATGGATCTGAATTATCTGGAAGGCTTGTTAAAACACAGAAGGTTTGCTGTACCCCACCCCAAACATTCTGATTCAGTAGGTCTCGAGTGGAGACTAGCATCTCCACATTGTGATTCAAAGCTCCTCTGCCTAACATTCCTTATTTTTTTTCATTTCAGAGGCAGTTAATTCCGTATCTGAGTGTGCGGGCTGTCCCTACCCAATCCTTTGACTCTTCACAGGTGTTATGCCACAATAATCTTCTTGTACTCCTAACTCCACCTCAGCATTTGGAGGCCCCAACTGACACAAAAACGTTCTTCATTTTTCCTCTGAAAGGGGTGCTTTATTTTCAGAAATGTGACACAATCTGCAATAAGTTTAATGTGGATGCTGCTCTCTGCTCTTTAGAGATTGCAATGTATTTTTACAACACCTGCACCATTCTTCCTTGTTCTCAGTATTTAATGCTTTAACATTGGTAACACATGGGGCTTTTGGAATTCTGGACACTCTCCCTTCTTCAAGTTTAATTGATCATATCACACCTGAGCTAAGTTGAACTAAAGTTGGCCATATCATGGCTTGCCACATGACGATCAAGTATATGTGTAGTATGTGTGCAGCTCAGAGAAACAGAATGATCCTGGAGTGTGCATCTCAATGATTCTTCTCCTAAAATTTGATTAAATATGTTCTAAATAGAGGTTCTTAGTTTCAGTTAAATATACATAATCTGTACATACATTATTGTAAAATATTCTATATCTTAAACTTATTTTGTTGAATAGCGTATAAATTATTTCTATATCCCAAGATCACACGTTTGATTTTAAAATTTATTTTCTTTTCAAGTTAAATAAAGAATTTTTATTAAAAGAAAGAAATGTAAAGAAGTATCTAAAAGAATGAAATACCAGGAGTATGGAGGACAAGATATTTCAAAGGGGTTTCCCTCCACATAACACTATCTTCCATAAAATATAAAGTTATTGCATTCTTGAGTTCACATGATGTAAGCCAAGTCTCAAAGGACAGAAGAAGGAAATTGTAAGCACTAGACAAATTTGGATTCACCCAGTGGTCAAAGGCCCGTATGATACTCTAATGAAAGGATTTGTCTTTGAGTCTCCAGTGACTTGAGGGAAAGAATCTGGGAGTCACAGATTAGTTGTGAGTCACACAAAAAAGGCACTTAGCTTGGTGTCATCTCACATGACTGTGAGCAGAAACCAGTGACATTCTTCTCTGGAGGAAAGAATCTAAACAAAAGCCTTACATTCTGTACACATTAAAATCAGACAAATATGAGCTCATAATCAAAGTTCTCCAAACAAATAAGGAATGCATGCCATTGTCAATAAGAGTCATAAGACATAAGAAAATTAAAAATAAAACAATAGATTTAAACACTAAAACCTTCACTATTAGACTTACCAACTTCAAGATATAAAATAACTATGTATAAAAAATGGAACAACAAGAAATGGAATAACAAAATCAAACAAGAGACTCTAGAAATGATCTAACATATTTGGCAAAGGTCCTTATAGAACTTTAAGAGACGAAAAATACATAACTGTTGAGTTTTAAAACTTCATAGATGGGTTCTACAACATAAGAGAGAATCGAAAACCAAATTTGAATTCTGAAGGAAATAGAATGCAGCATAGAAAGACAAGGAACTATAAAACATGAAAGATAATTTAGATATGGGGATGAAGAGAGAGTAAAGAAAAAGGAGAAATAAAGTACTGTATAACAAAAACAAGAGAGTCTTGAGGGTAAAACTGAAAGTTAAAGGGTTTATAAATTTCTCAGGAGATGAGAAACTATATCCACTTCAGGCAATGTGGACTGGTGGTAAAATAGAAGTAGAGAATATAACTCACCCAAATAGAGGAGACACAACAGAACATGGAAAACCAGTATAAATCAATAAATTTTAAAGGGAAATAACATAATAAAACTTGTGGAAAAAATAGAAGGAAAACATATAGATAGTGGGAGTAAAAGAAGGATATAAATAATCACAACAAATGTAAATGGAATAAATTCTCCAGTTAAATACAGATTGTTGAATTTGATGCGACAATGATAAATTTAGCTGTATCTTGTTTACAAGACTTGTGAAAACTAATAAACATGGAAAACTAGAAATTCAAAACAGAATAGAAGATATAAAGATATGCTAGGATAATATCAATCAAAAATCAACCCAGGGAAGCTATAATAATATGAGATAAAACAGATGAGGAAAAAAGCATCATTAGGAATTTAGTGGTTAATCCCCAATGGTATATAAGTTCAACTTATCATGAAGATATAGTTGTTATACTACACACGATGTCATGTGAAGATAATATAGCCTCAACTAGGAAAGGAAGGAGGAGAAGGAAGAGGAGGAGAAGGAGAAGAAGGAGAAGACAAGAAGAAAAATTCGGAGGAAGTGGAGGAAGTACAGGAGAAGGAGGCCGAGGAAGAGGAGAGGTAGACATAATATATCATCATAGTGAAGAATTTCAACTTTCCTCTGAGACAAAGAATAACATATATCTAATAATAGAGTATTTGAAAAACAAATTCCAAGTTTGATTTAATAGATACACATGGCACCCTATACCCAACAAGTGAAGAACACCTATTCTTCACAGGGACACGTGGAACATTAACAAGCAGTGAGCATGAACTAGGGTACTAATCAATCCTCAAATAAAAGAACACTTGAAATAAGCACAAGTGACTGCTCTATTGTATTCTTGATGTTATTACAAATCCCAGGCAATAGAAATGCAGAGAATTTTCTTTGGCTTAGGTGTTATTTGTGTTTAGAAAATCTGTAGAAAAGATGAAGACAATATGGGCTATCAGAGATAGGTACCATTAAAGATGTTAATAATTAATTTTAATTTTATATTTTTAAAATAAGAAATGGATGAGAAGCTTTTTAAACTTTACAATGCTCTCTTTCTTAGATTTCTAAGTGTTTCTAGTCCCTTCGGTACTTCTTGAATCTTTCGATTGTTCCTGCCTGTTGATGATTCCTACTTCATTGGATATCTGAAGTTCACCTTAGTATCCTGGTTTTGATGGTGGCAGAGGCACAGGTTTGAGGGGACAGAGGTTTAGGCAATTTGATTGACAGCCTTCTGTTGCACCATTCACCATTCGCAACGTGCACATGTCATGCATCTATTCTTGTCACGTATCTTTCATTTGCAATTATTCTTCCTCCCCAGGGCTTTCTCCAATCTCTTGCTAATATTGTTGCTCTTCTAGGAAGGATTTAATGGTGTGCTCATCTAAACAAGCATTTTGTATCATGAACCAAAGAGTCATTTACAAGTCTACTCTGAATGTGATGTGTTTTTCCATTCATTGTACTTTCTTCTGTGTATTTAACCAGTTTCTTTCCTGAGTGTGGAATTCAGTAAGGACGTTCCACAGCTGGAGTCATGTTATTTTATTTAGTTATAAATTCCAAGGCTTCAGGAGTGCCATCTGTTGCCACAGACATTCGAGTCAATAGCAAATTCATTTTAAATAAGTCATTGTATTGCATTTGAAGGAAATCATTTTGAGTATTTTCCCTAAGGATCCTTATCCCTCTATGCAGGTTTCAGTACAAGAACTACCAGTATGTTCTGGCCTTGGTTTTTTTCATTGAGGAAATCAACAGGAACCCTCATATCTTGTCCAACATGTCTCTGGGATTTGATCTCTCTAATGCCCTGTCCAGTGAAAGGAGGAAATTGGAGAGTTCCCTGATTTGGCTCTCAGGGTTGGGCAAGGACATCCCTAATTACGACTGCAGGAGAGAAAGTAAGTCTCTAGCGGTCCTTACAAGACCCACCTGGGCAATTTATGCCCAGATTATAACACTGCTGGTATTGTACAAATTTCCACAGGTAAGACTGGGTGGGATGGGGAGAGATGAAACCATGTCTCCTTGGTGCCATTCTCAAGGGCCTAAAAAGGAAGAGAGGAGGAGACTGGGTTTGTGCATCTCTCAAAGGATGTGATCTCAAAGGGTCCGTGTACAGGACCTCGATGGAGTATGACTTTCCTTTATTTGGAGTAGAGAGAAGGTTGAGGGGGAAGGAGACAAAACAGTTTCCTGGAACTCTGACTAATCTTATTTTATAGAAAGCTTTCAGGGAGTGGAAAATGATTAGAAAATGAAATGAGCAATTGTGCCCTTCTACCACTCCAGGTGTTGCTGAACAGACTTCAGGACTGAGAGTGTGATTTTTGCCAATCCCCTTCCTCATATTGCTTCCAATTGTCTTTTCCTTTTAGCTTACCTATGGTTCTTTTGATCTTATCCTGAATGATGATGAGCAGTTTCCATCTCTCTATTAGATGGCCCCCAGGGACACAGCTCTAGCCATTGGCATGAACTCTTTGCTGCTTCACTTCAGTTGGAGCTGGGTGGGCTGGTCATCTCGGAAGACAAGAAAGATGTTTGGTTTCTCTCAGACTTGAGAGGAGAGATGGACAGGAATGAAATCTGTGCAGCCTTTGTGCAAATGATTCCTGTGACTGAAAGGTCATATTACTCAAGGATATAGCCATACGATTTGCAAGTAGAAGAAACAGAAGGGAATGTGGTTATCATTTATGGTGATGCCAACTCTCTCATAAGCTTGAGCTTTTCTACTTGGGAGTATTTAGTGATATGGAAAGTCTGGGTCACGACATCAGAGTGGGATTTTATCCACAGTGAGAGAGATTTTATCCTTGACTCCTTCCATGTGACTCTCATTTTTTCACACCTCCGTACTGAGCTCCCTGGCTTTTAAAATTTTATCCAGACAGTTAACCCTTCCAAATATCCAGAAGACATTTACTTCACTATGTTGTGGTTTCCCTTTATTCCTTTCACGATTTCTGAGTCTTACTGTAAAACACTGGAGAATTGTCCACCTAATGCCTCCTTAGGATGGCTGCCTTGGCAGATTTTTGACACAAGCATGACTGTATGGAGTTACAGTATGTAAAATTCTATGTATGCTGTGGCCTGGAACCTTCACAAGATGCTTCCTCCACATGAAGAAATGCAGTCAATGTGAAATGGGGAAGGTCTGGTGTTTTGTTCCTGGCAGGTAAAGTCTCTTCGACTTAACAGAATGTACACTCGTAAAAGTGACTTTCTTATGGTTCCACAGGTGCTCAAACCAAGCAGTTAGGATTCTTTCTCCAAGAAAAGCACAAGAGTTTCTATACTTGTTTCACTCTCTAGGAGGTGTATCTAGTCCTGGGTAGTAAGTCATCTACAAGAAGGATCTAGTGGCAACAAGGAAGTGAGCTATGAGTCAATATCAATGCTTTGTGTTACAAAGGATCCCAACATCCTGCATGCCTAATGTTTCAATAGGGAATATCCTGTCTTCTCCCATGAAGCTCCTCAATGACAAGAAGAGAACTTGTCCTTTATGTGCCTATCTGGTGCTGAACATCATAGTGAATACTTTACATAAATCATCTCATTTAATTCTGCAACAACTTTAGGTATTGCTAACATCATTTTGCAGATTGATGGTCTGGGAAAATTCAGAGAGTGCATGAGGGTGGCTAGATTGGACTTTGTACTCGAGATTTGTCTGAATCCTGTCACCCCTGATCATCTTGATATTTTTGTCTTTAGGCATTTTCTCTTGAAACTAACTGATATTTTAGAAACATTATGATAATTTAGTTCTCTATATGATTTCATTTGCTTTACTTCATTGGATACTTGTAATAAAGGTACATTATGAAGCAAGGATTACAGACAATGAAAGGCTGTCCCCAATTCAGGGTTTTTCTCCTTAAAACCCGGGCCCACTTCACCACAGGATGATGTGTCTCTTTTGGCTGCACCCCTTTCTGAGGCACATAGAATTTAACAATCCTGATGGTGACTCAGTGAATTTGGCTGATGAAGGAATATCAGATTCAGAGTACACCATTCTCAACTTTTGGAAATTTCCCGAAGGTCTTGGACTTAAGGTGAATATTCCCCACATGTTCTACGTGGTCAAGAATTGTCTTTATCTGAGAAGGTGATTGAGTGGGACACGGGAATTACTGAGGTGGGTTGAACCCAATCACAATTACTTACACCACACATGAATAACCAAAATCATGTTGGGGTTTTGTGTCCCCTCAGAGCTTCATAAAGGGCCACATATGGGAATTTAACAATTCACTTCCAACTGAAGTAATTTTTTCATTTACCAACAATCCAAGATGGAAGCAAGACCTTCATAAGCAAAAGATTGCAACTTGTTGAAGGTTCAGAAGGTGGTTAGTAATTTTCAGGAAAAATTTTTTTTTAAAAATTAAGTTATGTACATGTTTTCTATAGATAATGTTATTGCACACTTAGTACACTACAGTATAGTGTAAACATAGCTTCTTTATGCACTAGGAAATCAAAAAATTGGTGTGACTCACTTTATTGCAATATTTGATTTGTTGCGGTGATCTGGAAACAAACCCACCATACGTCTGAGGCGTACCAGTCTTTTATATCATACAATAAGCATGGCATCCAACCAATGAATTGGATTTAGATATTTCAAGCTTCAGTTTGTTAAGGCCCAATACTCTAAAACACTCTAGTTACTGGAAAATTAGGTAAAAGTCACAGCTGTTACCAAGTGTTATCTGATTTTCTCCAGACTCCACACTCTGTATTCAGTGAGAGTTGTAGTCCGGGATTCAGGAAGAGCCCTCAGGAGAGCAAGGATGCCTGTTGTTTTGATTGCATTCCTTTCCCAGAGAATGAGATTTCCAATGAGATAGGTGAGGATATGCCTTGCAGCGACATTCTCCACTTCTATTTTTTTTTTTGAAGGGAAACATTTGTCCTGAGCTAACATCTGTTGCCAATCTTCCTCTGTTATTATTGTCCCCAAAACCCTAGTACATAGTTCTATATCCTAGTTGTAAATCATTCTAGTTCTTCTATGTGATCCATCACCACAGCATGGCAATTCACAGAGAGATGGTGTGGTTCCATGACCAGGAAACCAACCGGAGCCACCAAAGTGGTCAGCACTGAACTTTCAACACAAGGCCATAAGGGCTGGCTCTCCACTGCTCTTTTGTATGCACCGTTCTCCCAAAGAAACGGAAAAGCTGTTGCTGAGGACTGCAGGGTCCAAATGTTTCCTTCATCCATTTAGTTATTTAACTTTTATAGCCAAAAAAGCCAACTTTTTTATCATTTCCACCCAAAAAGATACACTCTCTCTCTAGATTGAACTAGCTTGCTTGACTCATTTTAGCATCATTGCAGGCATTATCATCTCAAGGAAACCCTTTTTGACCACTATACAAGAACCTAACTTAAATCTATCTCATGGCATCTAACACATGGTATCATAAGTCCTTACTTTTCATCTTCTTTAAATCTACATTTAGAGCACGTGGAACAAATCCTTATTTTTCCAGAGTCTGGTGCTGTTCTTGGCACAGAGCAGGAGCTCAGAATGGTTGTGTTTGATTTAAGGGGTAAGTATTTACATGGTATGCAACATGCTTAGGATACAGCTTCCTTCAATGAGTACATACATCTTTTCTGTGATGTCCTAGAGTTCGCAGGTGAGTAGGGGAGACAACATGCAGTGAAGTGAATTCAAGATGGTGACATAGGGTTGCAATATAGGTAAGCAGAGACCCATGGGATGCAATAAGTAATAGTATATATATTTGTGGGGAGAGAACTGTCATGGACTTCTTCATAGAGGTAGTAGCATTAGTATTATATCAGACTAATGAAGGCGAATTAAATTCTTGGTGGAATTCTTAGAAATGGCAGAAACTGGCAAATTAGCCCTGCATTTAATATTCTAGGGAGCTGAGAAAAGGTTCAACATGACTAGAACACAGAAAATGTGGGTTTGGGAGTTGGGTCATGAAGTAGAAGAGGGACAGAAAACCAACACTGAAGATTTTTCATACCATAATTAACATCTTGGAATTACTCAGATTTATGATATTAAATGGTGCAATGCTGGAATCCCCTCAATGGTGGCATTATCTAATTTTAATTTTGTGATTGATATGAAGCTTAATTTCACATCATCTTTTGTATAATTTCAATTTTTTTGAAATGTACTGAGATTGATGATATAGTCTGGCATATCGTCAATTTGGATAAAGCTTCCACATGCATATTTGTCGTGTGGTAAGTTTTGGTATATGTTCCATATGCACATCTAAAGAACACTACGTCCACTAACTTCAATTCCTACATGCTTGGAGATTAATAAATACACTTGTAAACAACCGATGATTAATGAGTAAACTATCATGGAAATTAGAATGTATTTCCAATTAAAAATACTATTCATCAAATCTTATGGGGTGGAGTTAAAACTATCCTTAGAGAGAAATGTATAATCCTAGATTATATATATTTATATATTATTTTGTATATTTAAATAAAGAAAGGTTGAATTTCTAAGTTCTAAGCATTCATCACAAACTAGAAAAAGAGCAGAAAATTAAACACGGAAAATAGAAAACACAAAATGATAAATATTAGAGGAAGTGTTAACAAAATAAAAGACAAACATCAAAAGGATAAAGAAAACTGAATTAGATTCTAATAAATGACAAATATACTCAATAAAATCCTAGCACTAGTGTCCAACAAAGGAGAAAAATTGCAACAAAAACATACCAAGGCTGAAAAGGAGTAATCTGTGCAGATCATATGGAAAATTTTTAACATGAAGAAAACATAAATAACATCATGTTGATACAATGAAAATTTAGAAGAAACTCACAAATTTCCAGGCAAATAAAAGTTACCAAACCGTCTCACGAAAAAATGAAAAATCTGAATATTGCCATACCTATTAGAGAAATTGAGACCATACTTTAAAACATTTCTACAAAATTTTATTGTAGGCTATTTATTTAGTACAAAGCTGATGAATCTTCCCAAATATTCAATAAAGAAAAAAATACATCTACTCAAACTCTTCCAGAGAATAGGAAAAACTGAAAACTTTTTAACTCACTATGAGAGACTAGCTTAACATTGGTACCAAAATCTAACAAATTCATTGCAGGAAAGGAAATTACAGGCCACTCTCTTTCTTGGATTAAATTCATTTATCCTAAAAAAATCAAAATCATATCAATGTTCCAAATCAGCTATATTTTATAAGAAGGACATATCATGACCAAATTAGGTTCATGCAATGTAATTCAGTACACTAATCTCTGAAAAAAGAGAAATAATAATCGCAATAACTGTAAGAAAAACTAGTAAAATTAAACACCAATTCATATGTTAAAACAAACAACAACAACAGAACAACCCTTACAAAATCAGGAACAGACGGAAACTCTCTTACTCCCATACACAGTAGTCACAGAATGGAACTTTAAGGTGCACTGTTGAAAGGAAGGATAAGAGAAGAATGTTCAACATCACTGCTTCTATTAGACGTTACACTGGAGGTCCTGCTTGATACAATATTGGCAGGAAAAGAAATAAAAGGAATAATTTACTTCAAAGGAAGAAGTAAAATTGATGTTATCTTCAGATGATATTATGCTATAAATGTAAAATCCATGTAAATTAATGTATTAATTGAGTTTAGTGGTGGCTGAATACAAGGTTAATATAGAAAATTTTGCTTCCATCTACCCGTCATAAGGCATCCAAAATTTAAATTTTACAAAATGACATTTACATCATCTTAAAGTATGAAGTACCTAGAAATAACTTTAATGGGACTTTCAAAAGATTTCTGTCCATAAATTTGTAGAACAGCATTTAGAAAAATAGAGGAAGACTGAAAGAAGTGGAGGGATAAACCAAGTTCGTGATTGAACAGACTCAAAAGTCAACAGATATCAAAACTGTCCAAATTAATCTACAGTTTCCACAAAATTGCAGCTAAAATGCTGACCCGTTCTGTGGAAATTACAATTGATATAATTCTTATGGAAATTATAAGGGAAAAACTTAACTAAGAAAATCTTGAAGAAAAGAATAGAGTGGGAGTACTTACTCTACCTGACATCAAGTATTATAGCATTACAGTAGAGGGGGTTCATCAAGAGGATAAACAAGAAAATCAAAGGAACCAAATGGTAAGTTCAGATACAAGCTGCTCATATAGGGACTCATGTATAGACGTCTGATTTACAAGGAAACATTGAGGAAGAGTGGGCAAATGAAAGACTTTTCAATAAAGCATGTTGGGTAAATTGGCTGTCTTCATGGAGAAGACAATGACTCTCCAACCCGAACTCACACCATCCACAGAAATCATTACCAGGCAGATTGTAGTTTTAACATGAAAAGTGAGAAAATTTAAAGGGACGTAAAGAAGAAGGAGCAATGCCCCTGTAGAAGTAAAAACATGTATTTATACCTGCAGGGATGAGTGGGCACGGAACAGTTTCAGAACCACAGGAAGATTTGGGAATCTTAGAAATCAGAGCAGAGGTAGTAGAGGTAGGCAAGACCAAGTTTATACAGTCTTTTTGGTCTTCCTAAGAGTTTGTCGGATTTTTTAATGGAGGCTAAACATGATTCCACTTACATGTAGAAGTATCACTTGTGATGCAGGACAAGGGCAGGGAACCAGAGTAAAAAAGATCTTATGATAACATACGAGAGAAGTGACTAAAATCTTAACAGAAGTGGTGGAAGTGAAATCAAGATGAAATGTACTGGAGCTCATTTTAGATGGTAGAAAGTGTCTCATTTTGAAACTCCCTAGGAGAGAGTTCTATGACTTGGTCATCTCTGTTTCCCTAGAATGTAGCATATTATCTGGCTGATGGAGGTTTTCCAATAACTGCTTGCTCATTGAATAAGTAAATCTAGGCCATAGCTTACAGGGGTATAGCTCAGAGAGACAGGGAGCACTTTCGGTTTTCTGCTGAGAAAAAAAGTGCTTTCATGATTATGCAAGATAAATACTGAGAAGCATAATAACTTTGTTTACTTAACCATAAAGAAGATGGGCACTATTAACTGGTAACGGTTCTCTGCAGAGTATTCTGTTATTTGGTGCATTGAGCAACAAAGGAAGACAATTTTCTAAACTTACCCAATGCCTTCTTTGGGGGCATGCGAATAAGAGAGAGTGACTGAACCTGGGCTGAGGAGACTTTGCATCTCTCCCCAGATATGGATCCGTGTGTGAAGTGTCCAGATCATCAGTAGGCCAAGAGAGAGCAAGATCCCTGTCTCCAAAATGCTGTGATCTTTCTGGCTCATGAGGACCCCTTGGGGATGGCACTGGCCTGCACATCTCTGTGCTTCTCTGTCCTCAAAGCTGTGGTCCTGGGGGTCTTTGTGAAGCACCAAGACACTCCCATAGTCAAGGCCAATAATCAGTCTCTCAGCTACATCCAGCTCATCTCCCTCACCCTCTGATTCCTATGCTCCTTACTCTTCATTAGTTGTCCCAACACAGCCCCCTGCCTTCTTCAACAAATCACATTTGGAGTTGTTTTTACTGTGGCTGTTTCCAGTGTCTTGGCCAAAAATATGATTGTGGTTGTGGCCTTCAAGGTCACTGCACCAGGGAGAAGGATGAGGCAGTGGTTGGTGTCAGGGGCACCTAACTTCATCATTCCCATCTACTCCTTTATCAAGCTGAGTCTCTGTGGAATCTTGCTGGGAACATCTCCTCCCTTCATTGACACAGATACACACTCTGAACACGGCCACATCTTCATCGTGTGCAACAAGGGCTCGGACACTGCTTTCTACTGTGTCCTGGGACACCTGGGCTCCTTGGCCCTGGGCAGCTTCACTGTGGCTTTCCTGGCCTGGAACCTGCCTGACACCTTTAATGAAGCCAAGTTCCTGATGTTCAGCATGCTGGTGTTCTGCAGTGTCAGTGTCACCTTCCTCCCCGTCTACCACAGCACCAATGCCAAGGTCAGGTGGCCGTGGTGGTCTTCTCCATCTTGGCCTCAAGTGTGGGGCTATTAGGCTGCATCTTTGCTACCAAGTGCTACGTTAATTTCCTAAGGCCAGAGAGAAACACATCAAAAGTGTTAACGAATAAAACACATTCAGGGAGAAAATAATCGAAATGTAAGTTATTTTCATAGGTCACAAGAACTCGCATACACTTGACAAGAAAACTACCACATTTTTCCAGACCCACTTTAAGTATCAACTAAACTTACCTTACATCTCCAGTTAACTCTTTGCTTTACGTTTCTTTTGGCTTTGTACAATCTTCTTCGGGCATTCAAATGAACAAATACAAAAACATTCATACTAATTCTCCTCTAAAATTATGTGGGAGAGATTGCGAAAATATCCACACATTAGTCCTCTCCCTCTGTCTGTTTGGTCATAGCATCCCACGTTGACTTCCGGTAGACTTGGCCTTGTAACTTGCTTTGGCCAATGGGACATTAGCAAATGACATGAGCAAAGGCTTGAAAAACACTTGCTCATTGTTGGTACTTGTCCTTCTCTGGCTGCCCTTGGCAAGTCTGAGGCCATCAATATGTGAATGAGTCTATATAGACTACACATCTCCCTCACTCCAGGTGACTTCACGTCAACAATCAGATATGTGAGTAAGGCCATCCTAGACCAGCCAATCCCAGATGAGCCACCAATTGGTCCAGATAAAAATAACTGCCCAGTTAACCCACAGAACCTTGAGAAAAAATAAACTATTCTTATTTGATGCCACCAAATTTTAGGATTGTTTTTTATACAGCAGAAGCTAAGTGATACCTTATGCTACCATTTATATATGTCCTCTCATTATTTGTGTAATTATCACAGATTTCTATTTATCCAATATCGTAGACTGGAATATCCTTCTCCAGATTAAGTCTCTGAAAGAAAATCAGAGACCATATCACGTTCCATTTTACTTTTTCTCCTTCCTCTTTTCAACCAGACATCTTTAAGCATATATATTAAGAATATCTTCACTAATTTTAAGATTATGGATATTCTTCTATATTGTCATCCACCACTGTTATACATGGGGGATTTTTACTTTTAATTGTAGCCCTATAATCCGTTTGGAATGATTTACTTGTGAATAATGTTAGTTGATGGTCCAGTGTTTTATTTTACAAATGGATATCATTTAGTCTATAAAACAAATACAGGATCATTTTAAAAGTTGATTTGAAGCATATGGAATCTGAATAATGTTTGGAAAACTGATATCTTTGAAACACTGTTTTCAGTCACAAATATAGCACATATCTCCACTTAATCAGAGCTTTTACACGCTTTGTATCTCTCTATAATCTTCTTCATATAACTAATGTGCAGTTCCAATTATTTAACTACTTATCTTAAAGAATTCATTGCTCTTGTGAATGGAATGATTATTTACATGTTTAAACGAATTCTTGCTCATGTAACAATATTTTTGATGTTTCCTATAGGAATCTAGCTTCCTTTCACATTACTCCACTTATTTACCAGTTCTAAACTTTTAAGTTATGTTCCACTAAAATAATAGATTTTCTCTTCTTCTCTAGTATTATTTACCTCATATTCTGTTGATTATCATTTTTTCATGACTGTGCTCTCCAGTGCCACACTGAATCACACTAGAGTTTGCCAGGAGCATTTTCCTCTTCTTAAGTGTAGTGTAAACATCAGATAATTTCCTTGTCAGGGCAGAGCAGGCATCGAAGAGAGAGAAAGTGAAAACGTGAAGGGGAATCATTGCTAGCTGGAAATCAACAGACTTGCTTCTCTTGGCTGTTTGGAGCTGGAGATGTTATTACAATGAGGCCAGCTGAGAATCAGAGGATCTCTCTCGTCCCAGGAATTAGTCTTGGTCAAATCTCTCCACTTCTTTAGACCTCATTTTCTTCACCTGTAACATGAAGAGTTGGACGAGTCTTTTTGAGTTCTGAAATCCAGTGACTCCAAGATACCCTTCACCCACATGCCCTTGACAAAGACCAGAGAGAATTTTTAGTTGTATTCCTCTGCATCAACTTTATTATCCATATTACCACTTAAAGACATATCAAGTGTATACTTTTGCATGACACTGTTAAAACAGGTTCCATACCAAATCGCTGTTCATTGGGATAACAAATCTATAGTTAATTGTTTAGAGGTAAGTATAGAGATGGGCCCTGCTGGAACCAGCAATTAATGGGACAAAAAGTCTGGCTTTATTTTACAGTGAGGCTGTGGAAACATTCCTTAATACACCAGAATTCTTCTGTACTTACATATATGAAACAAATGGGAGCCTTGAATCCATGATTACGAGCTAATAAGGATATGATTTTTAAAATTTTGCTAATGATGCCATTTTCCTGGAATGGGTCGGTTCTCTGGTGAGCAAAGAGCAGATATATTCAAGACCAATTTCATTCCTTTAATAAATATTTACTCAGCGCCTACCCCTTGCTTCAAGATAGCAGTGATCTACCCTAAGAACATTTGTATTCTAGTAGGGTGACACAGACCGTAACAAAAAGAGAATCTTGAGGTGATCAATAAAGTCACATATATGTCAACCTTTTTTCATTCTGGACTATTTTTCACCTTTTCCCTTCTTTGACTGTTTCCCAGAACTCTAAGCATGGACTTGAAAACACAGAAAGCATGGGTCCCAAGTTTCTTCTCGCAACACCTCTGTTTCAAAGACATAGTGTTTATCATCTGAGAGTATGTCTCTTTAAGACTAAGTTCCTATGAATCAGCATTATTTCATCACTTTCTTGAGAGGACGGATGATATTATGAAGGGGAAACAAAGTATCATATGGGATTTATACTCGAAATGATCTTTCCATTCTAATTGTGTTATTTAATGTGATGTGATTTGGGGCAAGTCAGTTACTCCTTCAGAGACAGTGGTGTTAATACACTGAAAAGTATTCTATAGAGATTAAATGAAACAAAGTATGAGAAACTGCTTTGTAAATTGCAAAGCAATCTATTTCAGCTTATTTTTTCTAATAATATTTTCATTTATCCAATCCTTTTTGACTCTACGCAACCTACCTAGACTGAGTTTTGTCATTTATTCAACAATAAAATGGGTCAAAATGGTTGAATATTAGAAATTTCATATGGTTGAACTTAATTAATAGGCCATTACAATATTTAATTTGGTTATAATTACAGTTAAATTTTTCTTGTTGCCGTACCATGTGCCAGGCACTCTAAGCATCTGATATGTAGTCTCTCATTTAATCCTCACAACGTTGCTATGGAGACAATACTATTAACCCCTATTGTATGGATGAGGAATATTAGAGGTTATATAATTGACCAAGGTCACACAGCTGGTACCCACGCAGTCTACCTCCAAAATCTCTTTTAGGGATCCATTAGAGGTCATGGTGCTTACATTGTAAAAGGATCACCCTGGTTCCTGGTTGGCGAATGGACCAGAGGGGACTAAGCAAGAAAACACATGGCTACTGAAATGATCCAGTCAAGCAATTCTGAATACAGGATTTCCTCCCTTTTTAAGGCTGAATAATATTCCATTGTATGGATGCTCCAGATTTTCTTCATCCTTTCACCCACGGATTAATAATTAGGTAGTTTCCATCTCTTGGCTATTGTGAATAATATTGCACTGCATTTTGTCAAATGATTTCTTGGCACTTAGTGGGTTTGAAAAAATTCTTCTTATACACATTAGTTACTGTAATGAACTACTTTTCCAAATGTCTAAAGTTTAAATATTTGTCATTCTACAGAAATACCTTGCCTAATCATGATTTGTGTTGTTATCAGTTCATGAATGATCTAGGATTTTTGTACAAAAATTTGCTATAATGCCTTTTTTGTATGTATTCAGGAACTTTGCGTAATATGGGTATTCCCTGATTCTTGATTTGTAGTAGAGTTCTCTAGTAAGCCTTTAGGATAGGAAGTATCCTCCTAGATGTGATGCAGAGAGCAGAAAAATAATAAAGTGACTGCTATAATTTATTATATCAAAAGAAAACTGTCGTTTTGCTAAATTGTTTTTACACATCCTTTGCCTATTTGTAAGAATGGCAAATATCATTTTATTAATGA
Source organism: Diceros bicornis minor (assembly GCF_020826845.1). NCBI lineage: Eukaryota > Metazoa > Chordata > Mammalia > Perissodactyla > Rhinocerotidae > Diceros > Diceros bicornis. The sequence continues at coordinate 1,003,802 of NW_026691656.1, forward strand.
AAAGAAAATTCAATAAACAATTTTAACATAAAACAATATCTATTGAGAACTTATATGAAAATTTTAGCAATATGCTGTCACCAATTTCCTCATCTGCAAAATGGAGATAGATAATACCATCTTCCTTATGGGTTGCTGTGAAAATACTCAAGAGTCATGTATGTAAAATGGTTATCACCATGTCAGTGGGAAAGTGATGTTCCATTCATTTTTCCACAGGATGATGATGGCTTTTTTTATGCTTGAAGTCTGTAGTTTTCAAAATACGTTCTACTGTTGTAAAGTGAATCCTTTTTATAAATTCTTTGTAGAGTTAAATGATCCCTTTGGAATACAAATTCAGGCTCCCATGTGTGTGTGTGTATGTGTGTCTATACGCACATCTCTCAAATAATACTTTAAGCCTTACAACGAAAAGCTACCTTCCCCACTCTTGACTCTGCTTCCAAAAACAACTTCTTTAGTTTTCTGGTTGAAAATCTATATTTCTAAATTAGCTACTCGTACAGCTTTTTCATTTTTCAGCTTTTGAGTATTTATAGTTTCTTCCTTCTCTGAAAAATCCAGCATGAAATGTTCTTACATATGTTAAAAACATAATTCCCCTTGCCCAATATAACTATTTAATGAATTAGGATAAATCAAAATTCAATGTCTACTGTTTTATGACATAAGTGTTTACCATTTTATAGCATACGAATCTTATCCAAAGATTGTTTTCCTATGGATTCATCACTGGTTCATCTCCTTCCACTATAAACTTAAATCTCTTCTCAGTAACTTCTGATGCATGAAACAATTCATGGGCTTCAGGTTTTGCTTGGGGACATCCCTCTTGGTCTTGAACATATACACAGGCCCACATATACACAGTATTTCTGGAAGGAGAGAGGAGAAAAGGATGTTTATCTCTGTGAAAAAGGACTGGGAGACAGTGGTAGAGTGAGAATATTTTACTGACTTTGTACCAGTCGTTGAAGTTTTCCTATACCTGCATCTTCGACGTATTGGCCTCCCTCCTCCCAGATTTTTAAAATTAAAATAGCGTTATATCCTTATCTACTGGCTTGGGACTGCAAGTTGTAGACAAATGTGAATATATGATCCAATTTTTAAACGAAATTAAGAACAACAAACACACACAAAAATTTAGAATTCTAAATATGGGCACATCATTCTATTAGGCTGTATAAACGTGGGGAAAGGATTGAAGAACTGCTGTTCAACATCCAGCTACCTGTACAGTCTAGGGATCCACGGAAAGCCCCGCCTCCAGCTCCGCCCCTGGAGCTGATTTCCTCCCCCTGTGAAGTCGGCCTGACTCATTCCAGCCCAACACCCACCTCTTCCCGCCCCTGGAGCTGGTCTCCGCCCACAACGTTCGGACCTGGCTCCCCCCACAGTCTGGCCCACGCCCACAGCCTGGTCCTGGTCCATTACCCCGTCCAAACCCTTGTTCCCGCCCACAGAACCGCCCCCCCCGGGCCTGGTGTCACCCACACCCTTGTCCCCGCCCACAGCCCACCCTTAGAACTGGTTCCCGCACACAGCCCCGCCCCTAGATTTTGTCCCTGTCCCTGGTGCTCACCCAGCCCGCTTTCCAGCTTCACATTCACTCTAGAAACTAGACACCTCCCCCAAGGCTGGGGTGCCAGGCCCGACCCGCCCGTCGCCTCAACTCGCAGCCCCCAAACTTTCGTCCTCCTCGAATGCCCGCCCGAGACCGGAAGCGGAAGCGCTGGCGGCGCCTTGGATGGATGGGGCGTGTTTGTGCAGTGTGTCCCGTCTTCTGGGCTCGAACCGGATTCCCGTGGACATTCGCCCTAAGGGGCGGGGCGCGGTGAGCGGCGGGCGGTCCCGGCTGGATAGGGGTCCAGGGAGGGGCCTGGTCCGCGGGCAGCCCCGTCAGGGCCCGGCGTCCCTCTGTCCCTCCACAGCCCCGTTTCCCCCGGGCTGTTTGCTCAGGGCGCCCAAGGCTGCTGTTCCTCCTGGCTCCGGGTGCCGCCGTCCCCTCCTGAGAGTCCCTGTCAACGTCCTCCATGTGATTTTTTCCCCAGGGGGCTTTAGCTGCTTCTGGAGGCACTGTTTGGGTTGTTACTAATGGGGACGCTCCTGGCGTCTAGACAGGGAGGCAGGAATGCTGCTCAGCGTTCTCCAGGGCCCAGGACAGCCCAACAGAGAATTATCCAGCCCCAAATGTCAGTTGTGCCAAGGTTGGGAAATTGCTCCAGGGCCAAAATCTCCCGAACCCTGAATGAAGTGTGTAAAATGTTGAAAGGTCAACGAGTCACTTACAGGGTCCCTAAATGACAAGCTTGTTTAAAGAGTCCAGAGTCACCAAAAAGTCTCTGTCCAGCCAAGTGAGTTGAGCGACTCAAGTACACACAGCACGAAGCTGCTTTCTCCCATCTTGGGCAGCAGGTGGCAGGATAGGAATCGGGAAAATCCAGTCACAGCCGAGAGTTACAATTAAATCAGTAAATACAAAAAAAGAAAAGTGAATGGGGTGGTCTTTCCATCCAACACCCTATAAAAGGCCTCAAAAGCTTGTATGCGCTTTCTTTTACCCCCTCAGACACGAAAAGCATCCATGGAGCTCAAGTTTGAGGTGAAACCAGACTCAGGGTCCACCCGTCCTCGCTGATCCATGGATTTCTGTGTGACCAGGTGAGTACCCTGTGTACCTGGTACCAAGAGGTTCTGGCAGCCTCCGCTGTGCTGAAGACCTGCCAGTGGGCTTTCCTGTGCTCAGGTTGTCACCACATGGAGTCACTGAGAGTGAGGGTATCTTGAGAAAAATTATTGATGTTTGATGGATGGAAAGATGGTAAGCTGTGTGTGGTTCTGTGTGGTAAATATTTCAGTAAGTACAGCTATATGGAAATAAGAACACATGAAACAAACGTAAATAACTGCAAATGTGTATTATAGTAGAAAATATAGATTTACTTGCATAATACTCAAAAGTCAGAATTTATATATAATATAAATACAGAAATGTTTTGCGTGTGTATGCAGTATTAGAAGACATCCCATTAAATATTACCAGGGATATTCAGCAAGATTCCTTAGACTCATTCAATTTGATTTCTAAAGTCCTATAAATCCTCCACAAAAATTTGAAATAAAGGAGCATTCAGGGAAAAAGATGATTGGAACTTTGTATTAATAACAAATTTAAAATTGAATTTGCCAGTAGCCAGATTTATTTTGAACATTTTTTTCTTTATGACATTTCAAATCATTTGGAGGAATACGAAGCAACACTGTAGATTGAAGGGAAGGCACTAGTCTCCAAAAAGACTGTCCTCTCCACCTTGACTTCTAAAGGGAATTAACTTTGTTTCTTGATTCTTTTCTGGAATAACAGTCTGGTGATTCATGTTGCAGAGAATCTTGTTAAATGATTTTGCATTTAGTTGTTGGCCTCTACTAATTGTGTTTGTGTGTGTGTGTGCCTTTTTCATTCTAGCTTTCCTGTGACGTTCTTGAGGGGAATGTGTGCTTGTCATGCAATAGATAGTCTTTGAGTGTATAATTTATGGTGACCCACCATCCTCGTTTATTCAGAACGGATGGGTTTTCCCGGATACAGGATGTTTAGTGTTCCAACCAGGGCAGTCCTAGACAAACCAGGATGTTTCCTCACCTCATAAGCCAGGCCCTGGGCCACATGCATGGGTTCCTGGAGAACCAGAGAGACCTTGTCCCACCTCCATGGAATTTATATTGTATTTGGAAATTTGGATTTTAGACAGTTAATGATGAGAATGATGTGGGTGTTTGGCACAAGGGGACTTAACCTGAGGGGGCAGGGAAGCCTTCTTGAGAAGGACTGATATTTAGCTTGAGAGCTAGTGTTGGGACTGGATTTAGCTGGTCTGAAGGGTAGACTGGAGTGAGGGTGTGGGAGTGTGTTCAAGAGAGCTTTTCAGGCAGAGGGACCCGCATGAGGACATCCCTGAAGCAGAGATCCTGTTGTGTCCATGAACTGAGAAGAGGGATGGATGAGCGGAGTCAACACAGGGGGAGAGGTGTGAGCCAGACCAGCGAGGGGAACAGGCTGGACCAGGTCAGGCTTGACTTGGGACTCTGTTCTAAGACCAGTGGGAACACTCTGGAGAGATGTGAACTGATGGTTGATGTGATTGGCGTTTGGTCTAAGCACTTTGGTTAAAATGGACCTGAGGGTTAAGATTGAATACTTAAGAGGCAGATAGGAGGTGTTGGGAAGAAGATTACGAGTGAGATGATTGTTCCCTAGGTGTGGGTGATGGCTGTGGAGTAGGAAATAAATAGAAAGAAAAGACCTTGGAGTGTAGAACCGAGAGAACTTAATGGTACTTTCTTGCCTGCGTGTGTCAGATGGCACAGGGAACTGACTTTTCTCCTTGCTGCTGTCCGTGTAGACCTGCAGGCGCCCCCTCACCCAGGTCTGTGTGTTCACCCCACTTGGCCACTCACAGGCCCCCTTGCGCATCCTAAAGGATGTCAGGCCTTACTTGTGAGGGGCTTGTCTCAGACGGGAGACACCGAGGAGAGCCCCTCCACACATCAGAGCAGCCCATTCAGCCTTTCCCTCAGCCTCCTCCCTTACACTCTCCCACTTTACACACCCAGAAGGACACCTGCTCAGTATTGCACAGCCCCATGTTCTTCCTCCACCAGGCTTGAGAAGGGTGGGGCAGCCAGCGGGGTGGACACCGTCTGCACCTTCCACTCTGAGCCCCGCAGGTCCCGGGCTGGACAGAGAGCGACTCTACTGGGAGCTGAGCCATGAGAACCTGGGAGTCACCCACGTGGTTTCCCCCACCCTGGACGGGGACAGCCTCTATATCAGTGGTGAGGGGCTGGGCTACAGCCATACTCTCTCTGCCAGTCAAAGTTCTGTGTTGCCTCCGTTGCTCTATAGTGAGTTTTGATCCATCTATCTCTCTTTCTGATCGGTGTTCAGTCTTCTCATCATGGTGTGACCTCTGGGTTCAGCCACCTTCCAACTCGTTGCCACCCCCCTGAACACCCCTCCTCTCTTCCCCTCTGCTTTTCCCTCTGCTTTTCCCACAAACGTCCCTACATCCTCCCTCACCCTTAATCCTTTATGTTCACCCCAACCCTTGCTCAGCTCCTCTCGCCTTCTCTCCACAGGTTATACCTATGGAGCCGCAGCCCCGACTACTACCAGTGAGTATTCCTGGCCCTGATGTCCTGGGTCCCATCGCATTTGCGGTTGGGGAGCACTTGTTCTCCTTCACCCGCTGTCCTTGGTGAGGGAAGGACCTGGAAGGGCCCTAACTCATCCCTTCTCTCTCTCTTGGGTACTGGTGGAGAGTCCCAGCCCAGGGTGAGAAAGCCTTAGACACAGACATGTTCTCCACAACATTCTGACCCCACATGGTTTTCACTTTTATTCTCCTGAAGCCCCACACTTGGTCCTCCTTTTCCAGGTATCCCATCAGTCTGTCCAGTTTTCTGCCCGTCCATCTTTCTCTCCTCTGTGTTCAGTCTCTCTTATTCACCCACCTCACTCTCTTGGGCTCCTCTCATCCACAGGCTTGCTCATCCATCTACTCACACAGTGACTCGTCCCCTCACTCTCATTTATGCTTCATCTGTGAATGGTGGTCCTGGGACAGCCACTGCTGGAGCCCAGGTGAGCCTGGGAGCTCCTCCCACTCTGTCCCTCCCTGATGACAGCCCTCTCTACAGCTCCCTAGCCGGCCACCACATCCCTGCACACTTGATCATCACCTGTGCCACCAGAAGCCACCACAGGTATCTGGGGGTGCCTTTCCCTTCCCAAGAGAAGCTCTCCAGCCCCTACCAGCCAGTTGTGATGCAGGAGCTGGGAAGCCAGGGTGTGAAATTCTGGTTTTAGGACAATCATGTTGATCACAAAGATTATACCAACGATTCAGTCTAAGGCCAGCCCTCAGAGAGCCCCTAGTCTTGTGAATTAACACATCATTATAACACAATGTGGGAGGTTTCGGTGAGTGGCACCTGGCATAATTCGGAGGGGAAGAGCTTGCTAGAGAAAGTTTCACCTGAATGGAGTCTTTAAGAATGAGTAGGACCGACCCTGGCAAATAGAGGCTGAAGTTATTTCCTGGCAGAGGGGATTCCATGAGCAAAGGCTCCGGCCAGAAACAACATGCCATATGGGGAGAATTGAAACGAATTTGGGTTGCATGAAACATGAAGTTTAACTCGCAGTAGATGGATAAAATGAGACTGAATGGTCAGCAGGAGCTAGATTGAGTAGAGCCTTGGGTGCCAGGTCAAGAATGTTGAACTAAACACTGAAGGCCATAGGGAGCCATGGGTGGTACTAGAACAGTGGTGGCCCTAGTGACGTATTCATTTCAGAAAGATTGTTCTAGTAGTCCATGTAGAACATCCTTTAGACAGAGCATCCAGTGTGCCTGCTGGGGTATTGGTCTGGGTTAAGGAAGTTAAGACTTGAGTTGGGACAGGGATGGAGTGTATGTGAGGATGAGTGTGCAAGGTGAATGGGCGTTACTGGGAGGGAGGAGGAGCTGAGCAGATATGCTGGTTCTGACTTGGGTGACCACACGGGTGGCTGGTGGTGCCACTGTGAGAGAAGACAACAGATCATAATGAGTGCAGGACTCTGATGTGGTCTCAGGCCAGCTCTCAGTGATGGCCATCGCTCTCCCTCTCGTCTTGCAGCTTTGGGGCACAACCTGAAGACCCTCACAGTCAACGTCACCATCTCCACCCTCTGATATTCATCAGACAGGAGCAAAAGCTCAGCCACGTTCAACTCCACTGAGAGGGTCCTGCAGAGCCTGGTGAGACCCTGGTCCCAGCAGCTCCTGGTGGGTTAAATCCCACCCAGCCCCTCCCCCAACCCCTGTCCCTCCTGCTCATCCTCCTTCTCCTTCCTCCCCAGCTGGATCCTTGTTCAAGATGAGCAGCCTGGGAACCTTCCCCTTGTGTGGCAGACTGGTCTCCCTCAAGTAAGACCCTCCCCTGAGCACTTGCCCCTAATGACCACTTTTGTGACCACCCCTCTCTCAGTTTCCGCACTCACCTCCCATTTCCTCCTCCCTGTTCTGGCCCAAACCCCAGAGGTTTAAGGACCTCTCTCTAGATTGCCCACATCCCTCTGTCCCCAGGCCTGAGAAGGATGTGGCAGCCACCAGTGTGGACGCTGTTTGCACCCACCACCCTGACCCCGTGGACCACCAAGCCTCTGTGCTGGGAGCTGAGAATCTCCACCTGTCTGCTCTTCCTCTCAGTGGCTCCAGGCTCTGCACCTTGGAGTTTATGCATGCAGAGAGTGCACCAGCTGCATTTCCGCACTGGCTCCAGTGGCCCCTGCATCCCCAGGAGACATCCATCTCACCCACTCTGCCTCCCATTTGTTCTAGGTCACCAAGCTCTACAGAGGCAGCCAGCTGTGAGACATATTCCACTCCTGCCTGGTCACCGACTTGATGTAGGTTGAGGAGATTGGAAGCATTGGTTGAGCTGATAGCTGATGACTCTGAGCTCCCGTGACAAATCCTTGATCTGGAAGTCACTTACATGGTGCCCATTCTCCCCCACATCCCTGTCAACTAATCCTACCATCTCCATCCATAGGTTTTTGGGGGTTGAGAAAAGCATTAACATTTGGTGCCACCAACCTCCAGCATCCTGCTCCTCCTCCTCTTCTGGAGACTTTCAACAAATATCAGCAGTCTAACTGTGCTCTCCAATAGTGAAGCCACTAACCACATGGGGCAATTTAAATTTTTTATACACCTGTTGGGATACGATTCACATATT